>NW_012149618.1:3595059-3596622 GCF_000956105.1 Propithecus coquereli | reverse complement strand
TATATACATAATAGTCATTAAGTCTATTTAGAGCTCTGAATCCACTGCTGGCCTTGGTCAGTATTCACTACTCAAGTCACATTAAAATCAATTTTATATTCTTTCCAGGAATGTTATTAACAGTTTTATCATTTTTACAATATAAATCATATACACACACACAAAGTCCTGATGATAAACCTTGTACTGGAAAGAGCATAAAGAAGTGACAACGATGCTTTCTTTTGAATTTCATTCTTCCTTCAGTCCACTTCTTACATCTTCTATCCCAAGGTCTTTTATCCTAATACCAACACAAATTTCCCCTTCTACTGTCTTTGGGGTCCTATAGCAGAAAATTTTTTCCTCCAATTACACAAACAAAACTTTTTCACTGTAAAAAAAATATCAATAATACAGAAATGAAAGTATAAACTACTCCTTCAATATTCATAGTTTTCCCCTCTCCTGAGTTAACTGCTGTAATGAATTTGTTAAAGATGCTTCCAAATCTTTCTCTGTACATCTAGATATACATACACGTATATAAAAGAGGAATTTTTTTACATGAATACAATCATTCCATACCTGTTATTCTATAGGCTGACTCTACCTTCTTGCCATTCAGCCCTGATCAACGCTACTCTAGCTTGGCACTCTAAATGCCACATTTGTGAATGTACTTAATGCCAGAGAACTGTTCACTTACAAATGGTTAAAATGGTAAATTTTATGGTATGTATATTCTACCACATTAAAAAAAGTATGTGCTAAGACCAAAATTGAACATACATGTTAATAAATGACTGAACCACAAAAATTAAAAAATAATGCCTTTTAAATGAAAAAGTCTTAGGAGTCCATAGCTGAAAAAAACTATCCACTTACTTAAATGTGGAACATCAAAATGTTCTCCAAAACTTCCACTTGATTTAAGATTTGTTATCAATAAATTGGTAAGAGCAAAGGTTGAGATAAAAACCTTTCAAAAAACAAAAAAGATATATTTTTCAAAAAGTCAAGAGAAGCAAGGTCAGTGGGATAAACTTAACTTTCATAACATGCCATTAGAAAGATAACTAAATTACTCAGGAAATGTGGCCCTGAGAAGGAAGGTTACAAAATTATTTCTCAACCAACATGGAAGCTAAAGAGGGGACTGTTTTACATTTTTACATGAGCATAAGGAGTCTTCTAACATATAAGTGATACCATAACAATAATTAATTTGGAGCCCTAAAACAAATTTATGTGTGTATTAACATGTACTAAAAAAACCTCATCTATCTTCCAAAGTCAAGGAACTTTGCAAATTTGTCATCCTACTGAAAAAAAACTAGCCCAAAATTACTACCTTTAAATTGTACACAATAGAGGGGACAAAAGATAACTAGTAGTAGTGATTTTTTTGGCCCCCCTGAACAATGTGAAGTAGAGCCAGGAATACAATAGATGATTTTTCTACCCCCTTTCCTTTACATACTAGACGGGCTACTTCCCTTCACCTCTTCCCCTACCCCAGCCTCCATATCAAATGAAGTCATCCTGAAATGAAGACACTGTAGGGCATGAAAAGCCCAAGAT
>NW_012149618.1:3586991-3593814 GCF_000956105.1 Propithecus coquereli | reverse complement strand
TGAGCACTATTCTAAGTGCTTTATATGAGTTATCGCAATTCATCCCTATGACTACTCAATAAAGGTCTTTAATATCATCCCCATTTAAGAGAAAAATGGAGCACAGAAAGGTTACGTAACTTATCAAAGGTCATTAAGCTATTACGTGGCAGAACTGGGATTCAAACTCAGACCTCACTGACCGAACAGTCCACATGCTTACCACTACATCATGCTGCCACGCAACATCTCTAAAGATGGCTCACTGTGTTCTGCCCCTGTCTAACTTAACTTCCTGCTTATGCCTACCCGTGACCCTCCCCCAACTCTTCCTGTGGCTCTTCTGGTGCTGGTTATTTTTTCCTTTCTCCAAACTCATCTAAAGTATTCTTAAGTATCCTGATAAAAGATCGTTTGAACTACTGAATTATTAAATTTTCCAACATATCTTCTGATTCTACCTCAATCTGACATCTGCATTGACTCTCATATTTGCCAATAAACAACTCAGAATTTCTATACAATAGCAGCCAAAACATAAAACACCCAGTAAAAAAGTTAACAGTAAACCTTGAAGGAACAAAATAAGGAAAAGACAAACCTTTATTTACATTCATAACTGTGGACATAAATAGTAGAGATTGACCATATTCCTAAAGAGGTATACTCTACATTACACAGCAAGTATATTCAATATTGTGAAACTACAACCCACAGGCCAGTCATCTGTTTTTGTAAAGTTTTGTTGGAACACAGCCACAGTCATTCATTTGTGTATTGTCATATATTTCTTACTACCATGCCAGAACTGAGTAGTTGCAACATAGACTGTAAGGCTAGCATGCCTAAAATATTTACTATCTGACCCTTTTTAGAAAGTTTGCTGACCCCTATTGCAAAGATGTCCATTCTCTCCCAATAAATAGAAAAGTTTTATCCAATGCAAATCAAACCCCTAGCAGGTGAGACCACAAATATTCAAACATATTATAAAGCTACAATAACTAAAATGCTGTTAATTGCACAAGGCAAATATATAGAGATCACAGAAAAGAAAGTTGAAAATAAATATAAGAATTTAGAATATAAGATGGCATTTCAAAAAAGTGAATAAGTAAAGGATTTATTAGTATAAATGGTGCTGAGACGACTAGATAATTATTTAGAAAAACAAAGAAATCCCATTTCCATATCGTATTACATACCAAAATAAATTCCCATTAATTACTTTCAGGTAAAAATGAAACAATAACAGAAGAAAATACTGGTGGTCTCAAGTGGGAAGGCATTAATTATGTAAAATGTTAAAAGAATACACGAAGGAAATAGATTTGTCAACATAAAAAGCAAAAATTTTTTTGCATATTAAAAATAAATGTAGGGCCGGGCACAGTGGCTCACAGCTATAATTTCAGCACTTTTGGAGGCCAAAGCAAGAGGATTTACTTGAGGCCAGGAGTTCAAGACCAGCCTGGACAACACAGTGAGACCTCATCTCTATAAAAAAATTTAAAAATTAGCCAGGTGTGGTGATGCATACCTGTAGTCCTAGCTACTTGGGACCTGAGGCAGAAGGATGGCTGGGGCCCAGGAGTTTGAGGCTGCTGTGAGCTATGATCGTACCACTGCACTCCAGCCTGGGCAACAAAGCTAGATCCTATCTCTAATAAATAAATAAATTAGTAAGTAAAAGGAGATTCTTTACAACCCCATCTTATAGCAAAAGGTAGGATACAAATTAAATGTCTATCAATAATAATCGATTATAGTACATTCATACACTGGAATATTACACAGTCACAAAAATAGAGGCAACCACTCTATACATATTAATGTGGACAATCCTCAAAATAAACTGTTAACATAAATATATAATATGCTATTACAGCAATTGTCTATTTCTGGACAACAAACTACCCCGAAACACAGTGGCTTAGGAAAATTTATTTTTTCTCATCAATCTGTGGGTTGGTTGGTCAGTTCTGCTGATCTCCCCTTGGCTCACTCAGGTAGCTGCAATTCAGCTGATAGGCTGGCTCTGAGGCTCAATGTAGATGGGCTGTATGGGCCATTCACTCTCAATGAGACTAGACCAGGAAACCCCTGAACATGGTGATGATGGTATTCCAAGAGAGTGAAATGGAACTGCAAGGCCTCGAAAGGCCTAGACTGGGAAGTCACACATAACTTTTACCACATGCTATTGGTAAAATCAAGTCACAATGCCAATCCTGATTCAAGGGGTGAAGAAATAGATTCTGCCTCTTGATCAAATGAATGACAAACTTACATTCAAAGGAGAATAAAGAGGGGCATGATATATCAGGAGCCATTACTATTATAACAATCTACCATGGCTATTGCTTATATGTAAATGAAAAAAGAAGGTTTATATATACAAAGAAAACCTCCAGAAGGAAATAAAAGAAACTGGTAACAATAGTTGCCTCTGAAAGGAAAATTAGGGAAAGGAGTAGGCAGGAGACTTACTGTCTACTTCTCACTCCTTCATATATTTTTTAAAATGCTGTACATTTATTACTGCTTCAAAAATGAAAAATATTTAAGAGCTTCTGCATATTAAACAAATTGATTTAATTGAAAGACATTGAAAACCTAGGGAAAAAACATCTGTAGTACATTATGACAAAGTGTTAACCTTCATAACATATAAAGAGCTTTATAAATCAATAAGGAAAAGACAAATACCTCACCAGAAAAATGGACACATGGCATGAATTGGTAATACATACATACATACACACATACACACCAATGAGGCAAAATAAAAGATCAATTAAATACCATTTCCATTTATTGAATTAGCAAGTAATCTTACAAAATTTATAATACTGACATGATATTATCAAGATTATATAGGAATTGGCATCCTCATATACTGCTAGTGGGAGTATAAATTAATAACATATTTCTGAAAAAACATATAGTTATATATATATTTATATATCCTTATATATAAATATATAATATACTAATATATTAAATATATCAAAAGTCTTAAAATTTACATACTCTTTGGCTCAGTAACTGGAATTTCGCTGCTACACAGGAATATATGCATCCATATGGGCACATTTATTTTATAACCCCAGAGGAAGACCTCCAGATGATGAATCTGGCAATCACCCAATAAAAAAGCCAGGTTGCTGCCTGATCACACTACAATGAAGCTCAGTAGTTGACAACCCTATTCATGCACAAAGGGCTTCAAATTCACATTTTTGAGCCTCAGTCTTTAAAAGACATGGACAGCCAAGAATCACCAGTTTGAAGAAAGCCATCAACATAAAATATAGAGAGCAAAACAGAATGTGAAGTACAGAACAATTTTTAAAGCTATTAACTAATATCCCTACAGAAATAAGAGAAGATACTACATCCATGAAACTATAACAATATATATGTTGGGGGTCTCCAAGATTACAGATCAAGGCCTCCAAAATTCAAAGGGAAGATAATTGGCAACCTAGACTTCTGTACCTGCTCAAATTATCAATCAAATATAAAACTAGAATAAAGACATTTTCTGATTTTCAAGAACTCAAAAAGTTTCTCTTTTACTACCTTTCTTAAGACACTATTGGAGTATATGCTCCAACAAAGCAAGAAAGTAAAACAAGAAAAAACACAAGAGACTCAATACAGGAAGAGGCAAAGGAGGGCCTAAAATGATAGCAGACCTACCGAGCAATCAATCCAATTAAAACAGTCCATCCACCAATCTTCCCCATCTCAGCAAATGGCACAACTGACTATCTGCCCACTTACTCAAACTATAAAACAGGAAGTCATTCTTGATTCATTCTCAAATCCCAAATTCAACATCCTCATGATTTTAGTTTCTAAATAGTTTACTAATCTATTCATTTCTTTCCATCTCCATTGCCACCACCATGTTCTAAGACTCCATCATCTCTCACCCGGTCCATTGTAATAGATGGTTAACTAGTACACCTTACTCTGCACAAGCCATTTTCCATATAACAACCAGTGATTTTATTTTTAAGTATAAATAAGATCATGTCACTCTGCTACTTAAAATTCTTCAGTAGCTTTTCGATCCACCAAAATAAAACACAAGCTTCCAAATGTAGTCCACCAGGCTCTGCATAATCTGACCCTTGACTACCTCTAGAATCTCACTGCATTTCCTTCTTACACTCTTTCACCACATTCCAAGCACAGTAGTGTTGCAGATCCATGAACATGTGAAACTTTCTCCTGCTTGTACACATGGTACTTATTTCCTTTTTACATCAAATCCCCTAGCTGTTCACAGTCAAGTACAGTAGTCCCCACTTATCTACAGTTTTGTTTTCCATGGTTTCAGTTACTCTGGGTCAACTGTAATCCAAAAATACTAAACGGAAAATTTCAGAAACAATTCATAAATTTTAAATTGCACTCCATTCTGAGCAGCATGATGAAATCTCACACCATCTTGCTCTGTCATGCCTGAAACATGAAACATCCCCTTTGTTCAGTGTAGCTGTCTACATCCTCTACCTGTTAGTCACTTAGTAGCCATACTGGTGATCAGAGCCACTGTTACAGTATGTCAGCATCTGAGTTCAAATAACCCTTATTTTACTTAACAATAGCCCCAAAGAACAAGAATGATAATGCTGGCAATGCAGATATGCAAAAAAGCCATGAGGTGCTTCCTTTAAGTGAAAAGGTAAAAGTTCTCGACTTAATAAGGAAAGAGGAAATTCATATGTTGAGGTTGCTAAGACCTATGGTAAGAATGAATCTTCTATCCATGAAATTGCGAAGAAGAAAAACAAAATCTGTGATAGTTTTGCCGTCTCACCTAAAACTGCAAAAATTATGGCCACAGTGATAAGTGCTTAGTTAAGATGGAAAAGGCATTAAATTTGTGGGTGGAAGACTGGAACAAACACATGTTTCTGTTGACAGCAATCAGAATCAGTATTACATGCGGTTTTGGGCAAGTGCTGAGGGTCTTGCTGGGGGTCTTGGGATGTATCCCTCAAGGATAAGGGCTGACTGCTATATTCTCATCTTTCATGATTCAACTTAAATGTCATTTCCTCAGAGAGAGCTTTCCTGACCATCAATTCTCAATTAGCCCCTCATCAGGTCAGTTTCCCTTCATTTCATTTTTTCAATAAATTAAAAAGGCTTCTCGCCCCACGCCACCGCCTCTGCCTCCCAGCCGCCCACTGCTGTGGGCCACCATGCTCCTGCCCAGGCCTGGAGACTGACCCCAAACCAGCACCATCTCGCAGCTCCGCCCCCACCTGCCGGAACCCAGGGTCCCACCCCGGCCCAGGAGGTCAGCCGGGGAATCATTAACAAGAGGCTGTGACATGGCGGAGAAGGAGGGTGTCCGGACCGTGCCATGCTGCTCCGGACCCAAGGTGGCCGCTCTCACTGCGGGGACCCTGCTGCTCCTGACGGGCATCGGGGCAGCGTCCTGGGCCATTGGTGAGAGTGGTCCCTGTGCCTCTGACCTGCCCTGGGCCCTGCAGCCTCCAGCCCGCCCTCACCTCTGCCTTCTCTGCAGCGACTGTTCTCCTCAGGAGCGACCAGGAGCCGCTGTATCCAGTGCAGGTCAGCCCCGTGGACGCGAGGTTCACAGTGTTTGACCAGACAGAAGGGACGTGGCGGCTGCTGTGCTCCTCGCGCTCCAACGCCATGGTGGCCGGGCTCAGCTGTGAGGAGATGGGCTTTCTCAGGGCACTGGCCCACTCCGAGTTGGACGTGAGGACGGTGGGCGCCAACGGCACATCAGGCTTCTTCTGCGTGGACGAGGGGAGGCTGCCCCATGCCCAGAGGCTGCTGGAGGTCATCTCCGTATGTGACTGTCCCAGGGGCCGTTTCTTGGCTACCGTCTGCCAAGACTGCGGCCGCAGGAAGCTGCCCGTGGACCGCATCGTGGGAGGGCAGGACAGCAGCCTGGGCAGGTGGCCATGGCAAGTCAGCCTTCGCTACGACGGGGCGCACCTGTGTGGGGGTTCCCTGTTGTCCGGAGACTGGGTGCTGACAGCTGCCCACTGTTTCCCTGAGCGGAACCGGGTCCTGTCCCGCTGGCGAGTGTTCACTGGGGCTGTGGCCCAGGACTCTCCCCACGGCCTGCAGCTGGCCGTGCAAGCCGTGGTCTACCACGGGGGCTACCTTCCCTTTCAAGACCCCAACAGCGAGGAGAACAGCAACGACATCGCCCTGGTCCACCTGTCCAGCCCTCTGCCCTTCACAGAATACATCCAGCCCGTGTGCCTCCCGGCTGCCTGCCAGGCCCTGGTGGACGGCAAGGTCTGCACCGTGACGGGCTGGGGCAACATGCAGTACTACGGCCAACAGGCTGGGGTGCTCCAGGAGGCCCGAGTCCCCATAATCAGCAATGACGTCTGCAATGGCCCTGACTTCTACGGGAACCAGATCAAGCCCAAGATGTTCTGTGCCGGCTACCCTGAGGGTGGCATTGATGCCTGCCAGGGTGACAGTGGTGGTCCCTTCGTGTGTGAGGACAGCATCTTTCGGACGTCACGTTAGCGGCTGTGCAGCATTGTGAGCTGGGGCACCGGCTGTGCCCTGGCCCAGAAGCCAGGTGTCTACACCAAAGTCGGTGACTTCCGGGAGTGGATCTTCCAGGTCATAAAGACTCACTCCGAGGCCAGCGGCATGGTGACCCAGCTCTGACCCGTGGCTTCTCCTCGATGCGTTCGCCTCCAGGGTCCGAGTTGATCTAGGTGGCACCAGGCCCACATGGTGGGATCCACACTGGGCCTAGGATGGAACATTTTTCTTCTTGGGCCCAGCCCACAGGCCCAAGGATGCCCTGCCTCCAGGGCCCTCT
>NW_012149618.1:3580700-3585906 GCF_000956105.1 Propithecus coquereli | reverse complement strand
CATGAGCCCAGGAGTTTGACGTTGCTGTGAGCTAGGCTGACACCACAGCACTCTAGCACAGGCAAAAGAGTGAGACTCTTCTCAAAAAAAAAAAAAAAAAAAAAAACTCTTCACCACACTAGCAATCAGAGAAATACAAGTTAAAACCATAATGAGATACCATTTCATACCTCCTCATCTTGGCAAAAATTTAAGTCTGACAATAACACTAAGTATTGGTAAGCCTACAGAATAATGGGAACTCTCATTTCTGGTGGAAGGAAATTGATATTAATACAATCTAGCAATATCTAATAAAATAGAAGATGGATATACCTTAACATCCAGCAATTCTATTTCTAGGAATATACCCTTGAGGACTAACTTTCAAAATTTTTTGATCATCACTCACATATTTTTCATTATGACCCAGGACATACATACTTACTTAACTAAAATGAAAATTCACAAAACAGTGCTTATTCTTACTATGTGTGACACATTCTGAGAGTTTCCATTTTGTTCTCACTCATTTTTTAAATGTTGGGATGACTCACTCAATTGATTTTACAACCACTAATGGGTAAACAGACCCAGTTCGAAAATTTTTGCCCCAGAAAATATTCTCATATATCTTCTTGTGCATATGTGAGAGAATGTTCATTATGGCACTCTTTCCCAAAAATATATATATTTTAAACAACATAAAAATCATCAGTAGAAGAATGAATTAAAAATTGGGGGCATAGTCATACAATGAAATACGATATAGTAGTACAAATGAGAGAACCAGCTCTGTATCAACACAGATAAACCTTATTAACTTAATGCTAAGCAAAACAAGCAAGTTGCCAGTGAATATATATACTATATTCTTTGTATAAACTTTTAACACATGCAAAATAATACTATATGTTGTTTATGGATGCAAATTATAATAAATATATAAAGTATGAAGATACACACAGGAAGAAAGGAGAATGAGATCAGGCAAGAGTACAGAAAAGAAAGTCAACGTGAAAAGTCAAGTGAATAACTAGATAATAAATTATTAAAAATTGTCCATCTTCAAAATTAAACTATTGCCTCCAAGGGCAGCAGCTTCCTTCCATACACAAGGCTAATAAAGAAAGGTTCTGCCTGCCAGCTAGAGAAACTCATGCAGCCAACTGAGATCAGTCTTCAAAGCTTACAGCACTCATCTTTTAAAATTGTTATGTCTATTTAGTAATCAAGTACTTACACTGAGTATCTATTTTTAACTAAGTAATGAAATTCAGAACATGGACAAAAAATGCAATAGGTAGTTGTGGGCGGATGAGATGTCACAGCAGATGCCCCAAACACAGCCATGTGCCAGTAAGGTTGAGTCACCACAATATGCTGAAAAAAGATATTAAGGCTCAGCTGCCACAGGTTGCAGTAAGCACTCTCTGCTTTGCTCCCTGTTATATTTACCAGGCATCACTCCAGAATGCTGAACAGACATTTAGACATCTTCAAGATTAGAAAAATCACTAAAAATGGCAAAATATGGCATCTTACACATAGCACATGCTTGTGATCAAATTAACACAGAGCAGAGAACTAATAAACATTCAATAAGCTCATGGAATAATTCCCTGAAATTAATAATATGGTCCCTCCAGATCTCAGTCTATATTTTACCTAGAAGAGTAAACCCACTACTGTAACACTTTACTATAATTTCAAAAACGTCAACTCACTTGTCAGGGAATGTCATTAAAAAGAATTATGCGTAACAATTTTTAAGTAATACACTACCAGGCCAATAAACATCCTTCCAAGCCATAAGAACAAACCACTCTGATCCCCAAACCAAGCAACCTCTCTAGGAAAATACCTAACTCATCCAATCCCTACTTACTACATTACATGTGAAAGGTACAATGATAGATCTTTTTTTTTACTTTTTGGAGACAGGGTCTCAGGCTGGAGTGCAGTGGCATTATCATAGCCCACTGCAACCTCAAACTCCATCAAGCCATCTTCCCACCTCAGCCTCCCAAGTAGCAGGGACTACAGGCACACACCACTACACCTAGCTAACTTTATTTTTGTAGAGATGGAATCTCCCTATGTTGCTCAGGCTGGTCTCGAATTCCTAGTCTGGCCTTAAGCAATTCTCCTGCCTCAGCCTCCCAAAGTGCTAGGATAATAGGCGTGAGCTACTGCATCCAGCCCATGACAGACCTTAAGAAGGCATAAAAATAAACAAGAACTCTGTCCTTAAGATACTGACGCCTCGCAGTGGAGTTGAGAAATACACATAGTCTTAAGTAAGGCAGAAAAATCTAGATACCCTAATAAAAATAAAAATGAATTGCTATTTTTTAAAAAAAATCTTGCTGTAAGTTCTCGCCCATGTATTCCCCTTATGAGCCAGATCTAGAATATAGATATATAGATCTCATCTCTTCAAGGGCAAATTCCTGTGTATAATAACCAGATTGGTTCTTGTGACCTCTAAAAATAAATCTTCTCATTTTATACTTTTTATGTATACTATGTCCTAATAGTAGGACACAGTTAACTCTTTTGAGTTAACAGAAATTAGAAATTAGTAAAGTTTCACAACTGTGACTGCTGCAGATCTAAAAGAAAGGAAAATGCCAAAAGTGACACACCAAGAAGCAGTCATTCTTTTTACCTAACTCTGCCACACTTTTGCTATAGAAACTTGAGGAATTCACACTTTGGTTGACTGATAGATTGAAGAAAGAACTGTTAATGAACTTCTAAAGAACTTTCATGAATCTTTCAGATAAGTACTATATAAAAGGTATCAGTAATGCTCTGGATTAACAAGGCTTTTCACATCATTTTATGCAGAGTAACTTTGTTAAGGTAGAGGTATTTTAATTCCTTTTTAAAAGCTAAAGAAAGTAAATTTTATAAATACTGAATGTCATTAAATACCATTTCAAATATTTTTCAGGCACTTAGTCCAAACAGAGCCAGGACTAGTGGATTCATTTCAAATTCATCATCAGATCCACTATTTGTATTTAAATACTCAACTAAACATTCAGGAATTTGGGAGCACCCAAAAAGGAATCTGCAGGAAAGAAGCAATGTGACTTAATGTTAATGAACCCAACTGGTCTCTCAGGATACCGATGCAAGGAGTAAGAAGTTCAGGTTAATACCATCTTACATAACTGGTCACCAGTCCACTGGTCATCAGTCCACTGTCAGGTCTTCAATACCTCTGAAAAGAATGTTTGTGACATGCTAAAGAAGAAAGACTTATTCCTATATTCTATCCATTCTGGCCAACGAACATCCCTGGTTCACGAGTTGGTTTATCATTTATTTGTTTGTTTAGAGACGGGAGTCTCACTGTGTTGTCCATGATGACCTTGAACTCCTGGGCTCAAGCAAGCTTCCCAAGTAGCTGGGACTATATGCACATGCTACCCGCTTGGACTGTGTTTTTTTTTAATGGTAGCTTAACTGAAATGTAATTCACGTACCATAAAATTCACCCTTAAAGTATACAATTTAGTCATTTTTAGTTTATTCACAAAATTGTACAACCTTCACCACTACTAATTTTATAATACTGTTGTCATCCCAAAAAGAAAGCCCACATCCAAGTAGTCACTTCTAATTCCCCCAGCCCCTGGCACCCACTAATTTGCTTTCTGTCTCTATCGATTGGCCTATTCTGGACATTTTGTATATATAAAATCATAATATGTGACCTTTTGTGATGAGCTTTTTTCACTTAGCATAATGTTTTCAAGGTTCGTCCATGTTGTAGCATGAATCAGTACTTCATTACTTTTTATGGCTGAATAATATACTATTTGTAGATATACCACATTTTTTATCCATTCATCAGCTGATGGACATTTGGGTTGTTTTCACAAGATTTTTGACCTGTAGAAATCTTAGTCATCTAATCTGATTGCTCTTTTCATGGATAAAGAAATTGAGAACCAGTGAGAAAATGGAAACTGCCTCTGGTTACACATACTTAAGACACTCAATGCACACCTGAAATGTCTTCTTTCCTCCAAGCTCACCCCTTCCTAGAAAAGAAGAAAATCCTTAATTTGTGTGATCCTAGCAGTAAGATGAAAGATAGGCTGGGTCTAGAAGACCTAGGGTGGAAAGGAAGAGAAAATAAGTAGGATTAGGTATAATCACGTTGAGCCAAAGAAACTTAAGAAAAGACCAACAGTTTTAAGCCTTCAAAAACACATAGAAAAAGAGAAATGAGCAAATGCAGACAAAGATTTTTTCAAAAAATCAGAGGTGGAAAGAAACACCAAAGTATGGCAAAAACCGGAAGAGTTACTCTGAAATACCCTGTGGTCCATTTGAAAATCTCTTTATTATCAGATCTAGAAGAAAATTAACTGAATTAAAGGTCCCAGAGAGATGAAATCAAAATCAAAGCAACCAAGTGACAAGAAATGAGCACAGTAAAGGAAGTGCATCACTCTGCTTTATGCGGGCCAAAAATTACTGTAAGGGCAACTGGAAAATACCCTCTTGAGATCTGATCCTGATGACTTCAATCAGAGATGAAGTCCATTTAAAGAAAGCATTTTGTAATTTAGGAGGCCCCAATCTGCATCTAACTTGTCTACAATAATTTGGGGCTGAATTCAGACTAAACGAATCTTACACACAGTCTCCATTTCACAATCCCCACTTCCTATCACCATTTACAAGCTGAGGAAGCCTGTCTAAGCACCTGGCCTGCTGCTTGACTAAATGGCACAAAATTCGAAACTAGTAAAAGAAATATAAAAAGTCAATTTCTAATCCCTGACCACTCTAAGGATGACAATTTATTTATAAATCCTCTAACATGTATAGTTAACTTTTAGACTCAAAGTGGCAAAGAACATTAAAACCTTCTTCCTATCAACTCCACCAGAGTTCTACCACATTCTTTTTCCTCAACAATAAAAAGGAGCTATATGTGCCTAACACTAGCAAAATGACTACCAAATAGTAAATGATCAATAAGTATTTGATCAATGAAGTTGAAGATAATACCAGATCTTTTAAAAAGCATCCTATCATTCCAAAGAAGTGCCCAACTTAGTCTTCTTCATGTTACCACTAAAGAACATAAGTCCATATCCTTATATTCAAGTCTTTAGCTTATTCAAAAAATAGCAAGATTTGTAAAAGGCAAAAGAGTCTTACAAGGACAGCTAAAAGAGAATCAAGAATACAACATTTC
>NW_012149618.1:3577390-3579110 GCF_000956105.1 Propithecus coquereli | reverse complement strand
GAGAGAAATAGAAAAATCCCTCTTAGGCAAGCACCAGAGTAATAATAGTTGCATGCAAGAACCATCGATGGATGCTGAAATTAGTGGACAAAAGTATGATGAGAAATAGGATATCTGCAAAGTCTCAAAGCATCATTACACAACATATAGTACTTACTAATTACAAAAAGAAAATCAGTTAACTTTTACAGTGGAGAAACCTGGTAAAGAAATCTTAACCAAGTGATCAAAGTTAATATACCAGTAAAAAGCCATATGAACATCATATATTCCCTGACCTGATGTACTGAGAATAGTACAACAACACATCTGTAGTATTCTTGGGAAAAAAATGCATTTCCCACTCAAATGAAAAGAAAATATTAGACAAGCCCATGTGGAAGGACATTTTACAAAATAATTAGCCAGTGCTCTTTGCAAGTGTCAAGGTCATGATAGACAAAGACTGAGGAATTTCACAAGTTGGGGAAACTAAGGAGACTTGACAACTAAATGCAATTTGTATATCGGACTGGATCCTTGACCAAAAAAAGGACATTAATGGAAAAAGTGTCAAAAATCAAGTAAGACTGTAGAACAATTAATACTGTAACAACATTAATTTCCTGTATTTTTGTAACTCTTCTGTAAATCTAAGTTTATTTCAAAATAAAATGGTTTTTTTTAATGCAACATTTCTAGGAGCTTACAGTTTTAACCCCATTGTGAGGAATGACTCATTTTGGCTAATTATTATAATTTTCATATTAAGAGAGATTACCAACTGATGTAAGATTCAGAATACATTTGTTGCTGGATTGTAGCAAACACAACAAGAAAACAAGCCAGTGAATGAAAAACACACTTGCTAAAAACCCCCATGGCACACTGTTCACAAAGAGATAAACCAGAAAAAAGACATGAACATGCTGGTCATAAAGCAATAGCCCACAACACAAATAAAATAACTTGAAACATAAAATGTCAAGAATTGTACAAAACCAACTGAATCAACATGGGATGTCATGACTTTATGAACTTCTGTGCTGTTCACTTTTTATGAGTCTGGTAAGGAATGTTTATTATTCGGTAAAGGTTAAATTGGTTCTGGTACATTCACCGAATTAGTTCTGTTACATACCCAGATTTCAAGTCAGTTATCCTCAAACAGTTTGTAGCATCCAGTCCCACTTTTCCATTCCGTACCACGCTAGATATGAACGGGGAGAGCATTGGAGAAATTCGGTTCAAGGCCACTTCTGGGGACATTTTAACTTGATTTGTAAATCACCACTGAAAGGAGAAGGAAAGAAAGGTGATCAGAGTTTACAAAGGAACTAGATACAACAAGCTTCCTGAAAATTGGCACAGCAAACAACAGTTTCTCTTTCATGAATAAAATACCTCATTTCCCATCTTCAGAGCAACTGCTTCCCAAGATCCCCCAGAAGAAACCACCTCTCTGTTGCTCTGCTACTCAGGACATGGACTACACCACTGCTTTTCAGGAACAGAAGGAACTCTTGAAATACAATTCCCTCCTCCTTCCCAAAGCTGATTTCTACACTGCCACACTCTACTTAAAGCTGTCCTACTCTATCTTACAACTGGCTTGTTTTACTTTAGTTGAGGCCAAGGAGCCTTTGCTAACAACCCTCTCCCCACCACCAAGACAAAAAACACACACACCACTGGGTTAAGAATCTCTCCCTCTGTGTCCCCACAAAGAGTAAGAACTTGA
>NW_012149618.1:3576637-3577340 GCF_000956105.1 Propithecus coquereli | reverse complement strand
AGACCATGAATTCCCTGTCCCCTGGGAAGCCATGGCAGACCAAGGTGAGCAGTATGGGACTCACCTATCTGTACTTCAGGCACAAGCTGCTGGCCAAGTTGCTGGGCACTATTGAAGCATGGTGGGCATCCTCTATGACAAGAAGTACGAGAACTTCAGGGAGGTGGCAGACACAGTGGACAATGGGATCTAACAGTGGGAGGAAGGGGAGCCTCAATATCCACTGACCACTACCCTGAGTGCCCAGGTTGCTCAGACTGGGGCCTTGGTGGAAGAGGCCCTGGCCCAGTGATTCCAGGTTGACTCAAGTGGGGAAATAGTAGAACTGGCAAAAGGTAGATGCCCCTGGAAAGAGCAGCTCTACCACCTGGAATCTGGGCTGCCTGCACTCCAGCCATCACCTTTATTATCTACACTTACCAGGCTGTACAGTGGTGGGTACAATGTGTGCCCAAAGAGCCCTATTCAACCCAAAGCTGGCTTCCCCTGTCAGAGCCATGACAAGGCCTTCAGGAGGAGGCCCTGGACCAGGTCAGTGGAATCCTTGGCTGTATTTTCATCCATGCCAGTGGTTTCATCAGTGGACACCACATTGGAGAGGGTACCTTGAGCATAGCCCATGCCACCTGGGCCCAGCACCTACAGCCTATGTCTCCCATAAATCTCTAGTAAAATAAAACTTCCTGCATATCAAAAAAAAAAA
>NW_012149618.1:3570724-3575537 GCF_000956105.1 Propithecus coquereli | reverse complement strand
TGTGCTGTTCACTTTTTATGAGTCTGGTAAGGAATGTTTATTATTCGGTAAAGGTTAAATTGGTTCTGGTACATTCACCGAATTAGTTCTGTTACATACCCAGATTTCAAGTCAGTTATCCTCAAACAGTTTGTAGCATCCAGTCCCACTTTTCCATTCCGTACCACGCTAGATATGAATGGGGAGAGCATTGGAGAAATTCGGTTCAAGGCCACTTCTGGGGACATTTTAACTTGATTTGTAAATCACCGCTGAAAGGAGAAGGAAAGAAAGGTGATCAGAGTTTACAAAGGAACTAGATACAACAAGCTTCCTGAAAATTGGCACAGCAAACAACAGTTTGTCTTTCATGAATAAAATACCTCATTTCCCATCTTCAGAGCAACTGCTTCCAAAGATCCCCCAGAAGAAACCACCTCCCTGTTGCTCTGCTACTCAGGACATGGACTACACCACTGCTTTTCAGGAACAGAAGGAACTCTTGAAATACAATTCCCTCCTCCTTCCCAAAGCTGATTTCTACACTGCCACACTCTACTTAAAGCTGTCCTACTCTATCTTACAACTGGCTTGTTTTACTTTAGTTGAGGCCAAGGAGCCTTTGCTAACAACCCTCTCCCCACCACCAAGACAAAAAACACACACACCACTGGGTTAAGAATCTCTCCCTCTGTGTCCCCACAAAGAGTAAGAACTTGAGTGATAATGCCATATAAAACTCTAGAACAAGCATAGCTTGCTTGCAGTTGTTATTTACTAGAAATTATTTATTGCTGATATACCTCTCTTAATAACTGGCCCTCCACAGCGTATTATAACTACCTGCTTACATGATCTCCCCTTAGTAAGGACCATGTCTTTAATACCTAGGGTTTAACAAAAGTAGCTGGCACACAGTAAGCACTCAAAAACCATTTTTTAATAAATAAATGAATAAGAGGACAAGAACTAGAGTAATATTTTGGTATGGAGAAGACAATATGCCCTCAAAAAATTTGGCAGGGGAATAGATGAGCAAAATCTGAGGAATAAACATAGCAAAAATCTACTTCGACAATTAAATCATGAAAACATACACCTATCCAGACACTAAGCAACACAGACTAAGATGGATCCTAAAGTCTTTGACTTTAAGGCACTAAGAAGTTACAATTGAAAATACAAAAGTAGAACTAATAAATCATATCTGAATTACTTGGAAACTTATGGGGCTGGGGGAGGGAGTACATTAATTCCTCTTAATAGATTTCTAAATGAAAGCCTCTAGTTTCAGATGTAAGTCAACTGAAATCATCATTTTCTTTCTCAATCTTAAAGGATTCTCAATCCCACGTCAAAAGCAAATTAATTTCCAGCAAGTTACAAGTAAATGATGTTCTGATTCTAGTTTTCATACATTGTACCACATGAGAACTTAAAATTCCTTGCTAAAATAAATGTTGAAAAGTAGCACCTGTTTTAATTTATTATTTCAGTTGGTAAGAAAGGGAAAGACTGCAGTGATCTTAAAAAAAAATAATGCTGTGACCCTATATAATGATGATACCAGAAGCACCTTTAAGATGATGAAATCTTTATACTTCAATTCCCAAATCATCCTTTCTGCAAATATAAAACAAGAACCTCTTCTGACCACTTAACAGATGATCTCCCCCACTACTCTGTCATTACAAAGTAAAAATAAACCTCTAACACACAGTACCACCAATCATAAAAATCATGTACATTTTTGTAACACTTTGTCACTAACAAGGAGCTTCCTGTACATTATTACAGCTAATCTTCACAAGCCAGGATAGCAAGGAAAGTATTTTAATTCCCATTTTCAGATATGGATAACTACTATAATTTGACTTTGAACAGTATACTAATCTGTATGATCAGAAACCTATTTTTTTTTCTTTTCTACAACATTTCCACCTTTATTTCTATCCACTGATGTCACGGTTATTGAAGGGATGCTTATCTAGATCATATGCAAAACACAAAAATACTCATCTTGGAAAAAAACAAAAGGGTCTCACCTACGTTACAAAATTATTATTCTGTGTTTTTTTCCCCACAGTGCTATTATTTTTCCTCTCATTTCTACAACAAAGGGAAACAGAACCAGCACATTCTAAACATCTACTACTAGGCATTGTATTACTAATCTCTATCTGTAATTTCATTTACTTCCCCCCAATTGTTCTCTGAGAACAGTAATTGTTCCCATTTTATGGATGAGAAAACTAAAGCTCAGCAAAACAAAGTCACTTGTTCAAAGTCATAAACCTAACAAACAAAAGGATCAGAATTCAAATTGAGATCTTTCCCAAAAATCTACTACACCCATCTTCATCTCAAATAAACATTGATAAATTCAATCACTAAAGAGAAAAGCATCAAGATGATTTTTTTAAAGCATATATCTTGTAAAATTTGAACAGACAAGAAGTCATGAGTTTAAAGGAATAATTGCTTTGCAATTAGAAACATCTAGACTACTGCTGGCCTACTGCAGAAGCTGGCCTGAGTGATTCCCTGGTCAAATGCTAAAGAGAGCAAACCTGTTCCAGAAGCCAAACCATACTAGCGGTGACAACGACCCATTCCAACTTAGCAACTGTCATGACTTCAGGATGACACCTGAGGGAATGAATTTGTCTTTATTTCCAAAACAACCATAAATACTATTTTTTGACAGTGCAAGATTTCCTACAGCATTATAATCTGTTTCAACCATGAGGAGGTGTGACTTCTCTAAAAAAAAAAAAGGAACAAATACACTGACTCCAAAATTAGAAGTCACTGAATGGCCAAAGATAATGGTCCTTTGGTGCACTGGGCCGGGTACGTGGACAGGGGTCACCCCCTAGTAGTAACTTTTACATATGGCAGCACTATAATAGATACGCAAATGCTAGTTCTGCAATTTGTATTTCCTGATTTTGACATACTGCAGAAGGAAAATGCAAAATTACAATTTTTACACGAGTCTGCTGTCCCAAAATAGGGTGACATAAGGTCTTTTGATGGGAAGCCTGGGGAATACAAAGACGTCTGACGGACTGTCCAGGTTCTTGCAATTAAAATGAGATGACAAACACAGAGGAAACATGTGCCCTGCTGACGTCATGGAACGGAAAGGGATGGCATCCTTCTGCGTCATGTCTACGGCATACAGCGCACGAGGGAAGTTACACTGCAGAAGCAATTTCTCCAAGGGGCAACGTTCTAAGAAAAACAAGTCAGCTCAGACCCAAAGAACGACCACCCCACTCTAGAGAACATCTAAAACGGGGCACTCTTCCCTCTCCTAAATTGTATGATCCCCTCATCAAACGACAAGGAGGAGGGTTGATTAATCCTCTGGGTTTAATCAGGGACCAGAGGACGGGCCAGATATGCAGAAAGAGAAGCCTCGGGGGCTCGTTCTTGAGGAGACCAGCGTGAGGGGGGGTGAGAAGGGCATCTTTGGAAAGGGGGGCCTTCTCTATAGGAAGAGGAGGGGACCCCTCTGGCCATATTTAAACCACGGTTTTTAGCGCCACCTGTGCGACTCGGGATCCAACCTCCCCGCACCAGCCCCAGTCCAGGTACCTGGAACTTAGTCCGATCGGTAACCGGCGACTACGCGGGGTACAGGTTACCCGAGCGCGCCCCCGACCGACGCACCCACCTGCGCGCGCGCCGCGGGCCGGATGCGTGCGCGCTCCCAGGACGTCCCGCCCCGCCCCCTTGGCGGCCCAGGAGCTGGGCGGCGTGCGCGCCCCCGCGCCGCGCCAACTAGAGGCGCTCGGAAAGGCGTCCCCGCAGTGCCTGACAGTTCCTCCCTCAGCGTCTACCTCGTGAGTGGCGAGGAACGCGGAGTCTGGCAATATCAGGAGGGTTCTTCCGTGTGAGGCTGTACAGGGAGGCTATTCCTGGAAGAACGGGGGGCACTTGATGGGCGGGTGATTTCGGGCATTCAGGTGGGCGACCCGCGTAGGCGTCTGAAAGGCCCGCGTCGTTAGGCACGGTAGTAGCGGCGTGTCTGGTTACGGGGTCGGGCAAAGGGCAAAGGTCAACATCCCAGTGGGCAGCACCACCTTTGAGCAATGGCGGCGTCTGGGGAACCCTGGAGGCAGTGGCAGGAGGAGGTGGCGGCGGTGGTAGTGGTGGGCTCCTGCATGACAGACCTGGTCAGGTTAGTCTGGGGCCAGTACACAGTCTGCGGCTCGGGGGAGGCAGAGGACTGTACTTTCTGCACTGCCTTGGCACTGGGTCTTTGGGGATGAACAGTGGTAGCTTTTGGTGTGAGCTACAGGTTTCCCCAGGCTACAGCCTGACTTCCTGGCGTAGAAGAATTTGGGTTTGCAAAGATAAATGTCAGGTGAGTGTCATAGGAGGCCACGGTTTGGTGAAAGCTCTAATAATACTAGAAGCGCCCGCAAAGACCTGTTCGTGTTTCCTTGGTCAGACTGCTGAGCCTTCCCCCTAGACTAGCCTGGTGACTTTGGCCAAGTAATTGTACCTCTGAGAATGTGTCTACCTCGCAGGATCGTTGTGAGGACTAAATGAGGTAAAGTGTTTTGTCAACCGTAACACTATCCAAATTGGATTTTATTCATTTAAGCTTGTATAAAATAATGAGTAGAGGTCAAAAAGACAATTAGTCACCTTTCACTATATGGATAGTTGGCATTCCTGCAGTATTCTATATTTACAGCTTATTTTTAAGTAATAAAAAACTTATGCCAGGCCGCGCGCGGTGGCTCACGCCTGTAATCCTAGCTCTCTGGGAGGCCGAGGCGGGCGGATTGTTTGAGCTCAGGAGTTCGAGACCAGCCTG
>NW_012149618.1:3562951-3564119 GCF_000956105.1 Propithecus coquereli | reverse complement strand
GAAAAATCTCTAATAGTCACATTTTTAGGAAACTAAAAGCCAAAGGAATGTTGATCCAAAAAGTATCGTGCTTTCCCAGTATTAGAGAAATATGTCATTCTTTATTATTCTTTCTGCTCCTTAAATTAGTTTTGAAAGTTGCTTATCAATTACCAATCACTTTTTAAATTAATAGTTTGTAAAACATGTTTATCTCAACTGTATTCCCTAATATCAAAAGAAATCATTCATGGGGAATTTCCTATGTCCCTTTAATGAAAATACGTTAAAAAAATAAATTATGTGTGACAAAGAAAGAGCACCTACTGTGTGCCATTACATAGCAATCCATTCCTTTGCCAGCTTTCTGTTCCCTAGGCTCTTTTTGTCTCTATTCTAAGGAAAACAAAGTAAAGTGGACTTTGTGATAAATTTTGCACTATATTTCTCTTTAGAGATGGAGTCTCACTGTGTTGCCCAAGCTGGCCTCCTGGGCTCAAGCAATCCTGCCTCAGCTTCCTGAGTAACCGGGACTACAGACATGAGCCACTGCACCCCGCTTTGCTCTAGTATTTTGATGACTTACATATAATATTGGAATACTGGAAATGTGCTAAACACTAGGGATATTGCAATTAGTAAAACATCATCACTGCTTGTCTTAGTCCATTTTATGCTCTATAACAGAATGCCTGAGAGTGGGTAATTTATAATGAACATAAACTTTTTTTCTTACTGTTCTGGAGGCTGGGAGCTCTAAGATCAAGGGCATTTGGTGAGGGCCTTTTTGCTGCATCATCTCATGGTGCAAAGGCTGAGAGAGAGAGAGGAACAAAAAGGGGGCCAAACTTATCCTTTTATTAGAAACTCACTCTCAGAATAACGAGCCCACTCATGTGATAATGGCATGACCTAAACACCTCTTAAAAGTCCCACCTCCCAATGCTGTTACATTGGCAATTAAATTTCAACATAAGTTTGGGAGGGGACAAACATTCACACCACCATACTACTGCTTTTGAGGAATTTGGAGTCCAAGAAAGAATGCAGACATGAAAAGAGATCATTATAGCATGATGTTCTATGGGAATACAGGGAAAACTTCCTGGAGGAAATGCCTCCTGAGCCAAGTCTTTAAAAATAAGCAAATAACCAGGTGCAGTGGTGCATGACTGTGGTCCCAGCTACT
>NW_012149618.1:3559534-3561562 GCF_000956105.1 Propithecus coquereli | reverse complement strand
TTTCCTTGAAAAACAAAAGCTAATAATGCAATTATCTATATCAGAGAACTTCATATTGTCCTTGACAATTTCTTTTCAGATCTACTTTTTTTTATTGTGGTAAATATGCATAATGTAACAGTTACCATTTTTAATTTACAGTTCAGTGGCGTTAAGTACATTCAGATTGTTGCACAAACATCACCATCATCCATCTCCAGAACTTTTTCATCTTCCCAAACTGAAACTGTGTCATTAAACAATAACTCCCTATTCCCTCCTCCCCCACCATTCCACTTTCTATCTCTATGAATTTGACTACTTTAAGTATATCGTATAAGTGGAATCATGCAGTATTTGTCCTTTTGTGACTGACTTATTCAACTTAGCATAATGTCCTCAAGAAAGAATAAGTGAACTTAAAGATGTAGTAATAGAGATCATCTAAACTGAAGGGTAGAGAAAAGAATGCACAGAGCCTCCGTGACCTGTGGAACAAAGTGTCTGCCATATATGTAATTGGAGTCTAAGAACTTCACATAAGTGGAATCCTGTGACTGGCTTATTTCACTTAGCATGATGTCTTCAAGGTTCACCCATGTTGTAGCATGTGTCAGGATGTCCTTTTTAAGGCTAAATAATATTGCATTATATGTATCTACCACATTTTATTTATCTACTCATCTATCGATGGACACTGGGTTACTTCTACCTTTTGGGTGTTCTGAAAAATGCTGCTATTACTGTGAGTGTGCAGATATCTGTTTGAGCCCGTTTTCAGTTCTTTCAGGTATACCCAGAAGTGGAATTGCTGGATCATGTGATAATTCTGTTTAATTTTTTGAGGGATCGCCATATTGTTTTTCATAGCAGCTGCACCACTTTTCCTTCATTTTCTTGTATCTTATTTTTAAAGTGCCTACTCTTCTTCTTACCCACTTACACATCTGTCTCCTACTTCAGTTTATCCTTGAGTTTTTTGTTTTATCTCTTTTTCTTAGCTCCTATTTGTAGTCCCTCTTTTATGTCCTCTTATGCAATTGTGCCTCCCCACGTGCATGCATATGTGTCGTGGCTAAGTGTACGTTTTTGCGAGAGGGAGAAAGTCTATGCAGGCGAAGAACTCAATAAACCTCATACCTTGTCCACCAGCCCCAATCTCAGCAGCAGCATTGTTGTGGCTACTTAATATTCTATTACTTGGAGATACCAAAATTTATTGATTCAGTGCCCTAAATGTATACCTTTAAGTTGTTTCCATTTGCCATGATGAACTTCTTAGAACACTTATCTTTTGGACTCTTGTCTGTTTCCTTAGGTAAATTCCTAGAGATAGAATTTCTGGGTGAAATGAAATAACATTTTTAACTTTTATTAGCCTTCATAAAAATTGTTGAAATATACACTCCTACTAGCAGTGTATGAGAAGGCCTATTTCCTGGATTCCTAACCAACACATTGTTAGTTGAGAGGTGATGAATGTTACCCTATGTTTGATTACAAGAGATGTTGAATTTTTTTCAGATATTTGTTAGTTGTTTGTATTTCTTTTGTGAATTGACTATTCACGGGTCCTTTGTCCGTTTTTCTGTTGGCCACCCCATAAGATTTTAAATGGGAGTGTTAAGAGAAAAAACAAATTGTGAAGAGGCTGGTTTTAAAATAGAGTTCTGAGCCATTGTGGATTCTAGCCTTTGATCTTTAGCTTTTGAGTAGTTTTACATTCGTGAATGTTTATTGTGCTCGTCCTTGTGTAATTCAGCTTTGAGTACTTCTTGGAGAGCTGGTCTCGTCTTGGTGAATTCCCACAGACTTTGTTTATCTGAGAATGTCTTTATTTCTCCTTCATATATAAAACTTAGTTTTGCAGGATACAGAACTCTAGACTGGGCCTTATTCTGTTTCAGAAGAGTGAGAATGGGGCCCCAGGCTCTTCTTGCTTGTAGGGTACCACATGTACTCACCATCGAATTGCTATTAACTGATCAACACATAAGTGCACATACAAGACTAACATCTATTGGATGTTGGGGAGGGGGGAGGAGGGGA
>NW_012149618.1:3541322-3558302 GCF_000956105.1 Propithecus coquereli | reverse complement strand
TATCCCACAGATTTTGATAATGTGTGTCCCCTTTATCATTTAGTTCGAAGAATCTTTTGATTTCCCTCTGTATTTCCTCCTTGACCCAATAGTTATTCAATAATACATTGTTTAATTTCCATGACTTTGTGAAGTGGTGAGTATTTCTACTGGAATTGAACTCTAATTTTATACCACTATGATCTGAGAAGATACATAGTATAATTTCTATTTTTTTTAATTTGTTGAGGTCTGATTTGTGGCCTAGTACGTGATCAATTTTGGAGAAAGTTCCATGAGCTGATGAGAAGAATGTATATTCGGCTTTATTTGGGTGGAATATTCTGTAGATGTCTGTTAGACCCTTTTGTTCTAGAGCTCTGTTTAAGTCCATTATTTCTTTGCTTATTTGCTGTTTGGAAGATCTGTTCAGTTCATTCATTGGGGTGTTGAAATCCCTGGCTACTATGGCGTTATTGTTTATCATGCTATTTAGATCAGATAGGGTTTGCTTTATGTATCTGGGTGCTCCTGAGTTGGGTGCATAAATATTATGTTATTCTTAGCTGGCACAAAGGAACACATCACCGTATAAATGACACCATACCTGGTCATATAGTCTCTCAGCTGTGATAATACGAAGTTCCTTCTGAGCTGTAGGAAAGGAGCACCATTATTTGGCCTTTCCATCTTGGCATCTTGGTTCAGTTTGCAGAAGCATAACTACTAGAAATTACACAAGGAATCATAAAAACCTGAAATATAAATATGTCCAAGGGGCTTTAGGTACATTTGTGGATAATATTTTATAATGAGTTTTGGAGTCAAACGAACCTTGCTTTAAATCCTGGCTCTGCCATCTTCTACTGGGTGAACATGGGTATGTTTTTTAATCTCTGGGATTCTCACTCTCCTTATCTGTGAAATGGGATGAAAATAATGACTTTCTCATGGGGTCAATGTAATGATTAAGTGAATTGATGGTCATAAAATGCTTATTGCAGCATTTATCATATGATTAACATTCAAGAAATGGTTCTCTCACTAATAATGTATTAATTATTCCAATACATGTTTACTGGGTAGATGGTGTTTACAGGCACAGTTTTAGGCCATAGTGAAACAAAACTGAATGTGCTACGTGCTGTGAGAGAAACACTGCCAGAGAGCAGAGGCAGTGAACTTAACCCCATTGGATTGTTACATTAGGACTCCAAGAGGAAATGATTATCTAATTTTAAAGGATGTGAATGGATTAGCTCAGCTGAGAAACAAGTGAAAAAACTTTCAGGCACGGAGAATATGATATGCAAAGATATTTGAAACACAAATGAGATTTTAAGAATGAGCACTATTATGAGACTGTAAGAGAAGCCACGACTCTTTCCTCTGTAACTTCACTAATTCCATAGTCAAAAGAAGTAGTGCTGGAAAGGGATGAACTATGGGTCTTTTTTAGTACAGAATGTGTTTTTTATGCTCTTATATAAATGACTGTTAAACATTTGTTTGCTTTATCTACTGAATATCCAGTATTACAGCCAAAATATTAAGAATGCTGATTGTCAAAGAAAGTAGCATAGTGCGGTTAAAAGACTATAGCAATGGAATCAGAAGACCTGAATTAAAATTCAGTCTCAACTCCCTAACAGCTGTGTATTTTTGATAAGCCAGTACTTTTTGGACTTCTCACTTTCTCCCTAAAACAGAGATGATGATAACGCCTCCCCTAACCCATCTTAAATATGTGTTGTTGCGTTCAAATATAATATAATCAGTTTTTTTATTCATGATAGGAATATGAAAGGAGCATGATCACCAAAACCCAAAAATAGTAGATAAATTAAAATTTAATAATTGATTCTAGAATACATAATTTTTGTTACGCTGATTTATCCTTGTAATTATATTTTGCTTAGGATAAAATTAAAATCTGTTTTTATTTCTTTAAACCATACCAGCAGATGGCAGGAAGATGTAGCCCAGATAATTATAATGTGGTGACAGAAGTCATTTGTAATTAAAAATTTACTATAATTAATTGGCAAAATAGAAAATAAAATATTGGTTTTGTGGTTATTTGTCACTATCATGTTTCTTGTTTTATAAATTCATATTTTTCACTTCTTAAGTGAATTTAAAAGTTATTCATCAGGAAGTCTGACAAATGCCTTTGTCTTTCTAGTTCCCTTTCTGCTCTATTTTTCTGCATCCTGATTTTCTCACTTTCCAGTTCCCTTACACACATACCTTTTGCCATCCTATAGTTGTCCAATCCTCACTTCCTAATACCCCATACATACCTTTTGCCTGCCCTCTCCTCTTGCATCTTCTAGTTCCAAAATTAGCTGCTTGCCTACCTCCCTATCCAACCTCTATTCTTTCTCCAGGACTGTTCTCAACTGGGAGTAAGGGAGGTATAGATATACATATTATATAATATATATACACACACACAATTTTATATATATATAAATATCCAAAAATATTTGTTAATATTAGATAGTATTTTAATTTTGAACTACATTTGCAATATTTTGAGCTATATTCCTCTCCCAGAACCTTGTACACTCAGTCCTCCATGCCACATTGGAAGAATAGAAAGAATGTGCTCCTTTTAGTCCCCAGTATTCTAACCATATTCCTGAACAATGATTATAAGGGCTCTCATCACATAATCACTGTTCCAGTTTGGAAATTTAACAACTGCTTTACTTTTCCCCTTTGGCTATAGTCATGTACAGCACTTTTGTCTGGCTCTCACCCCATCGGATTATTTATTATATACCTAGGCATCTTTCCTCTCAAGTTTCTATGTAAGTGTCTTTTAAGGTGTAGAATATTCATTCAAAAATATTTACTTCTGATCATGTTGTAGTAACTAGTAGAAGGTAAGTAACAGACTTACCTTCCCACCAGAAATAACTAGAAAATGGGACAAAATATATGAAACGGCCATTTCAGATACTGGACAACAGGTAGCACAGGAGAATTATCCAGAAGAGAAAGGAAATAAAACATATTCCTGACCCTGGCACAGAGAGGAGGAACTCAAGGAAAGCATTATCAATAAGTTGAGAAAACAGAGTTTATAGCTTAGGGAGGCTAAGGAGGCTAGAATTTGTGGGAAAGTATTGGAGAAGGAGCTCATTGGAAAGCTCCAGAAATCTGCACAGGAGTCCCCTTGAGTCTATTGCTAAGTACTAAATGGCCATACATAGAAACTCCACAAAGCAACTATTAGAGACCTATAAGCAGAATATTTTCCCGAAATTATATAGGAATGGGAGGTGTCAGGTACCATTTAGCCAGAGACATTTTTGAATCTCTGGAGCATTCATTCTACAGAGATCCCAGAAGGACCGCAACTTAGTAGAAAGGATAAACTTGCCCTATAGTAAAGGCTACTCTATACCCACCCTAACAAATCTAAAAAGTCCTTAAAAGAGATCAAGCTAATCCACATTAATTTTACTGCATGGGAAAACAAAGAGTAAAACCTTTTGAAAAAACACAAAATTAAGACATTCAACAATGTAATGGCCAGGCACAGTGGCTCACGCCTGTAATCCTGGCATCTGGGAGGCCGAGGCGGGTGGATTGTTTGAGTTCAGAAGTTCGAGACCAGCCTAAGCAAGAGCAAGACCCCATCTCTACTAAAAAATAGAAAGAAATTAGCTGGAAAACTAAAAATATATAGAAAAATTTAGGCGGGCCTGGTGGTGCATGCCTGTAGTCCCAGCTACTTGGGAGGCTGAGGCAGTAGGATTGCTTGAGCCCAGGAGCCTGAGGTTGCTGTGAGCTAGGCTGATGCCACGGCATTCTAGCCGGGGCAACAGAGTGAGACTCTGTCTCAAAAAAAAAAAAAAAAAGACAATGTAACATTTGCAGTGCTCAGCACCCAATTAAAGATCACTAGACATGCAAAGAATCAAGAAAATGTGACCTATAACCAAGAGGAAAAAAAAACAGTCAAAATAGAAAAACTGGGATGGTGGAATTAGCATAAAGGGACTTTAAAAGAGCCATTATAAATATGCTCAGTGATTTAAAAAAAAAAACATGAACGTGAGAAAAATGGAAGATATATAAAAGAACCAAATTAGAGGTCTATGAAATGAAAACTGCAATATCTGAATGAAAAATTCACTGGATGGACCCAACCAGCAGAGTGTACATTACAGAAGAAAGGATAAGTGAACTCAAAGACATATTAATAGTAATAAAGGTAATCTAAATTGAAGCACAGAGAAAAAAATGCACAGAGCTTCTGTGACCTGTGGAACAAATGGTCTACCATATGTGTAATTGGAGTCTAAGAAGACAAGGAGAGAGAGGAAGAGAGACAAAAAATATATGAATAAATAATGGCTGAAAATCTTTCAAATTTGATGCAAACTATAAACACATAAATCTAAGAATTTCAATGAAACTCAGGCAGGATAAACATAATGTAAACCACCTCAAAGCACAGTGTAATCAAATTCCTGCAAATCAGTTAGAAACTCTTAAAAGAATCCAGAGGGGGAAAAACACATATTACATACAGGGGGACAAAGATCGATTGCTTACTTCTTCTCAGAAACAATGCAAGCCAGAAGAAAATGAAATGAAATCATTAAAGTGCTTGAAAAATAAACTGTCAACATAGAGTTCTATATCCTTCAAATATAAAGAGAAATAAAGACTTTTTTAGGAAAACAAAAGTTGAGAGAATTTATTACCAGAAAACTCACACTATAATAAATCTTTAAGGAAGTTCTTTAGTTGAAACCAAAATGATACCAGATGGAAACTCAGATCATTCCAAAGGAATAAAGAATTTCAGAAATGGTACATATATGGGTAAATACAAAGACTTTTTCTTCATTTATTTATTTCTTCAAAAGGCAATTGATAGTTTAAATTAAAAAGTAATAACACAGTATTGTAAGTTTTGTATCACATAGAAGTAAAATGTATGACAGAGGTCAGAAAAGGAGAGATGGAAGAATATGTACTATTGTAAGTAAATTACATTTTTATGTAAAGTGGTATAGTAATGTTTGAAAATAAACTGTGATAAGTTAAAGAGACCTATTTAAACCCTAGATCAATCCTTTTTTTACCATAGGGGGAAAAGGCAAAGTTATAACAAAAATAGAGAAGATAAAATGGAATACAGTTAATCCCAAAAAAGGGAGGAAAGAGGAAAGATAGGAGTATTGTAATGTCAGGTAGTGATATTGCTATGAAGAAAATTGTTGGGCAGCAATGCTTCGTGAATGTTTTCATGTCTCTGCATGATCAGCACTTTCTGAGCAAAGGTTCCTGGCATCTGGATTAAAGAATGTTCGAATGGCAAACAAGCTTTGGAAGTGAAAGACCTGTGGAGAGATTTAGAGGCTTCTCCCCAGGATAATTTGTTTTCATTCCAGGGATTGTAAACCTGGAAACCGGCCCCCTTTCTCTCTGAGAAGATTTGTTTACACAGCAAAGGTCAGCAGGTCCTGAATATGTGGCACCCCCCTCCTCTTTCTTCCCCCTACCCCAGAAGGGACGAGGAGCAGCAGCTAGGTCAGCTGCCTTATATCAGCACAAGAATTCATTACTTGGGGGTTCCTCTCATCACGTCACCCCATGGGGGATTGGGACATGGAGAACGAAAGTGGTTATAAATGTTCAGATGCTGCCTCCGATCCAGAAACATGGTGTTTGTTGGCAGAATGAATGAGTGAATACTTAACAAAAATTACATCAGGAATGAGGTGTCTCCTGTAAGGTGGCCTGGGAAGTCCTCGGAGGAGGTAACATGAGCAGAGATGCGGTTGAAGTAAGGCTTTTCAGGCTATAACAGGGGAGAAGACCGTAACTTAGTCATCTTTATTGTCTGCCCCATTGCCTAGTACACTTTTACGCACATAAGTAAATTTTAAGTAGAGATCGAGGATCCGACACCTGAAAGGCTGGCCACTTCTGGCTAGAGTGTTATTTATCTGCTCTGTAAATTCAAGAGTAGCTGTATCTCCAAACAAGATGACATTTTAGCCACAGACTTTTTAGCTAGGAGAAGATAAGGGTTAGAAATCAAAATCAGCTAAGAACTGTTTAAAGCATAATTTATGTTTCATTGCCTTAAATAAATCACATATATGTCTGCAAATTTAGGGTTAGGGACCATAGAATGAATTTTTAATTGGGAGGTTTTTACAAAGGTAGAAATAGATGTCACTAACTTGATTTTAAAATTACTCTCAGCCTTTTAAATGTGACATACACAAATGCTGAAAAGAACAGATATGGTTGAAGAATACAGGCAATAAGTGATAAATTAGTGTAATGAATTTTAATTGGGTAATAGCTAACAGTACAATCTTCTGTTACAGAGGCTTCTGTTGTCAGAAGCTTACAGTCAGAAGAAGAAAAGATTAATGCAAAAACCAAAAAGCAACATATTCCTTGACTTTTGGCTGAAGCCTGTACTAGTGTGACCTCTTTGGTTGAAAGACTTCTCATCCCCATATCACCAGGTCATTCGTTCCTTTGGTTTGAATAATCTCTGAGAATCCATAAAAACCACATCATTGTCAAGAAGTTAAAAGCAATTGATAAGTTGTTCTGGTAACACCTGTCAGTGAATTAACTCTGAGCACAAAACCCAGGCATTTAAGGAGTTGACAAGTATTATTAAACCTGTTTTGCAAGAGAAGAAGCTGGTTCAAAGAAGGGAAAGCTGTCAAAGATAATACCATCAGTAAGTGGCTGGGGCCTCCTGCCTGGCACACCCAGGCTCTAACCACGTGGCCTCTCATGGCAGGGAAGACTGGGGCCATCCATGAACATTTATCACTGTTCCCTTTTGTCCAACTTAAAAATGTTGTGACATTTTTAAAGCTATGAATTTGTTTTAAATTCAAATATACTTCTTATGCATGGATTTTTCTGTTTGTGTTTTCTCCCTCATTTAGAAATTTATGCTCTTTTAACTTTGAAAAGGTAGTAACAGTGTATTTCTACTAGTACTGCCTCCTGATTTTTTTTTTCTTTGAGCACTTTAATTGTCTGTCTTTGGCATCCTGCTAAAATTCATGTTTGAATTAGGGTGAATCATAGCATTGCTTTCATCCAGGGGATGCTGCTTTGTGCAGGTTCTTTCTTGAACCTCAATACAGTGTCATGATTTAAATAAGAAAAAAGCATAGGAAAGTCTAATTCAAAGTAAATTAGGATTTACAATTCAGAAATGCTGCTGCCAACTTTCTAGATTCTCTCTCTACTCCATTCTCCACTCTTCATTTTATATACTTTTTAAAAAAAAATGAAATAAGTAATAAACTATCTCAGTCTTTAACAGAAAGCAGAGCATAAGACAAAGGCTTAATACTCGATTAAGCACTACACTCTGTTCAGCACTATAACCCAGGAAGCAAGAGCAAGGGACAGGGAAGAAGGAAGAGCCTATACAAAGATATTTAACGTTTTTGAGTTGGCCACTTACACAGGCAACCTGGCTGCTCAGTCCTTCAGGACAGCCTGCGGAGCCACAGCAAAGAAACAAGGAGACCTGGAGTGGGAAGAGAGCAGCACTGGGCAAGGCTGCATTAGGTTGCACCTGTAAGAAACCAGCTGGTGCCCATGAAGAACTTGGTGACTAGAAAATGAGACAGGGAAGCCAGATGAATCTAAAGTAGCGATAAGTGATACCCCATAATACACTAAGATATTCTTGTTGTATATATTTATGTGCACAAGTATATAAAGTAAAACATAAAGTTTTACTCCCCATCCCTCTCCGTGGATACCTGTCATTTAACATTTCACTTTCCATGCATGAACATGTTATGTGAGAACATATATCTTTTTCCTTTTAAAAAAAATTAATCAAATCATACTAATCTCCTTGTCTGTGATATGTTGTTGTTGGGTTTTTTTGTTTTGTTTTGTTTTTTGCATCAAAGTTAGATATGCCATTGGCAGCAAGTTGATTTTGCTCTATAGGAAGTACATCAAGAACCACTGAATTAACATTTATTGAATTAGTGCGTGAATAAAGGAATGATGATATGACTTACAGCTACAGTTCTTGCTTGTGGAAGAGGAATGTTGCTAATATTAGGAGTACAGTGGGCAAGATCTGGTAAAACGTGGAATTGTTATTGCCAGATAATTGCCCAGTCTCCCCTGCCAGTCTCCTCCTCCTTCCCTAACCAACACCTCCACATCCTCAATTCAGAAGCAAAAATGGATGCTACACAGCAGAGACATGGAAGAGAGACAAATGGAGACTCTTACAAAGATTCCTGCAGTCAGCAAATATCTGTTAACCTCACACTAAGTGACAGGCACTTTGTATAAAATGCGGAATATGACAGACTTGGTCCCTGTCCTGATGCAGGGAAAATCTACAATTAAGGAAAGAAAGAAACAAGAGTAGGGAAAAGATACAGAAGGAAAAGAAAAGAAAATAGTAAAATACCAAAGGAGTGAAGAATTTCAATGATCACTGAATTAATACAATGTTTGTGTTAATATAAGTTGTTTAGAAATGAGTTTAAATCCCAGCCATCTGCTCCCACATCTCACACACACACACTGTCCCCCTGATTTCACCCTCTCCCACATACATATAGATCCCAATAATAATCTGGTGATATATTTTTTATGATTTCTCACAGTTAATAATAAAAAATACACTTGATTCAAGCCAGTGAATTGTGACCCAGATCTAAGTATAGATACAGTGGAAGTTGTAAGTTTCTTTAGTGACAGTCTTACTAATTAAGTTATTTGGCCTGTTTTTAGCTGCACTGGATATTTTTTCTTTTTAAGGTTGTTTTGAGTGTTGTTTGTAGCAGCATCAATAAGCCAAGAATTCACATAGTTACTCAATCACACAGATTACTCATCATTGCCTGTTCATAACAGAATCCTAAAGTGTTTAAGATTTCTGATGCAAATCAAAATCTCATCATCACTGTCATTGCTAAATTAAATGACAGGATAATAACATTACATTAAAACCATTTTTCTCTTGATTGAGTACCTTTTTCAGAAGTGAACCTTCTACATGTATATTTTTTTCATCAGTACTATAAATGCATTTAGAATCCAAGATAAAAATAGAATTTAAAAGGGGAGGAGTGGGATGTTTTCAAATTATCGATGAGTCTCTTTTGAATCTCAGCCATATTTGACAGTGCACTGCTAGGGGATGAAGTAGTTCAGCCCAATTTATTGACACTTTGAGAACTACATAAAAGAGGTTTACAGATTAATCTTGGTCTTTATTGAAACAATCGTGTGTTCTTGGCATCAGTTATATGTCATCCCGTTGCAAACAGGCTATTAGTGACCTATCAGAATTGGCATCATTCAGTTACTCTAATAGAGTAAGATAATGGTTTCAGATAGATCACAGTCTATTTGAGAAATTAATATAAATCCCTAATCTGCTAAAGCAGTGTAGGTTCTCAGTGGAACTTCATGTCTTGGCCTGCCTTTCCTATCTAAAGCTAATTAACCTGTTTGGTCACACTTAACCCTCTCTCAATCTGCTCCCTCCGGTCCTTAGCCCACTTTGTTGTGGCCAATCAGCCAGTGCCACTTGAGCCCATTTTCTTTACTTGCCCCTTTGCCAAGTAGAAGAGGAGTCAGTCATTTCCTTCCATCCTTCAAAGATTTTGTTTCTTCATATCTTCCATTTTTAATAATATGAAATTCATATCCTAGAACAAACCTCGTACCCTTTTTGCCTCATTTAGTACTATCAATCATTAAGCAATAACATTACAGTAAAAATCCTTAGTTCTTAGAGATGTCAATGATGGTATAGACTGGAACAAGAGCAGTTATGAATTCATAATTATTGAATCTGGGTGATGGGTGAATAGGGGTAAGGGAAGTCAATATACTACTTTCTCTACTTTTATGTTTGATATTTTCCATAATAAAAATTAAAAACTAAACTTAGCTCTTTAAGATCTATTTTTTAAAGTCAATATTCTTTTTGAGTCAGCACATTAACTGACATAGTATGCAGGATGGACTAGGACTAAAACCTGATCCTGTCCTCTAAATACTACACTCCCACCCACACCCAGGTAAACAAATAAGATTCTTTAGTACCTGGAACTCCAACTTCCCTCTTCTCCTTAGGTCTTGTACTGGAATATCATAATCCTAGTATACTTCCTGCTTCTTGTTACAGTGACCTGAGAAACCTGTACAGAAACATACATTAACTTCATCCCGTTTATTAAATCTCACTGTGAATAAAGCTCTGTGCTGGACATTGGGAAGGAGAATATGACACAAAGTTACCCATGAATAACCCTGATGCAGTACAAACACTAGGAACCCACATCTGAAGTAGAACTATAATAGTGAGCTGTGGGGGAGAGAGAAGGATTCTGTCAATAAGATGTACTCTTGATAGTGATGAAAACTACTTAACATTATCTTAAAGGAAAAGGTAATCTTCCCTGCTTCTATTCATAGTTCTAATTGTTAGGACAAATTAGGCCATTATACAGCCTTTTCTCTCTTCTAAAGAACTTAAATTGATTATAGTTACCAATGTGCTTTTTCTCTTCCCTTTTTAAATTATAATAGTCTTACTTCTCGTTTGCCAAAAACTGGAGAAACCATCCATGGACATAAGTTTTTTATTGGCTTTGGAGGGAAAGGTGCCAACCAGTGTGTCCAAGCTGCTAGGCTTGGAGCAAAGACATCCATGGTGTGCAAGGTAAGTGTAAAGTATAGTGGAGAGGATTCAAGAGGCAAGAATCTGGTTTCAAGACTTGAATTCAGGCCAGGTGTCGTGGCTCACATCTGCAATCCTAGCACTTTGGGAGGCCAAGGTGGGAGGATAACTTGAGGCCAGTTTAAGACCTGCCTGACCAGCATAGTGAGACCCCTTCTCTCCAGGAAAAAAAAAAAAACCAACTAGCCAGGTGTGGTGGTGCATGCCTGTATTCCCAGCTACTTAGGAGGCTGAGGCAAGAAGATTGCTTGAGCCCAGGACTTTGAGGCTGCAGTGAGTTATGATCATATCACTGTGCTGTAGTCCAGGCAACAGAGCAAGATTTGAGTTCATTGTTTTTATTTTTTTAAACCATTTTAAAATGAACAATTCAATGGCATTTCATACATTCACAGTGTTCTGCAACCACTGCTTCTATCCAGTTCCAGAACATTACCATCATTCCAATGTAAAACCCCTTACCCTTTAAGCAGTTCCTCCCCATTCCTTCCTCCCAGGCCCTAACGACCACCTGTCTGCCTGGATTTATCTATTCTGCACATTTCGTATAAGTGGAACATATATTATGTGACATTGTGTGTCTGGCTGCTTTCACTTAGTATACTGTTTTTGAGGTTGATCCACCTTGTAGCATATATCAGTATTTCTTTCCTTTTCATGGCTGAATAATATTCCATTGTATGGATATACCACAATTTGTTTATCTATTGATGAATGGACTGATGGGCACTTGGGCCATTTGCACCTTTTGGCTGTCGTGAATAGTGCTGCTGTGAACGTGCACATACATATACTTGTTTGAGTATCTATTTTCAATTCTTGTGGAAATTCATTGTTTTTAAAGATCTAAATTTAGGAGAGAGTTATCTTCCTTGTCCTTTATATTAATTTCTACTTCATTAAATCCTCTGGGAAGTAGCACTGCTCAAATAACTTAATGCTGCATTCCCTGAAGATAATGAGTTTATACGTGGAGTGTGAGAAGTGAGGGGAATTAGCCTATTCCAGTGGGTTTCTAAAGTCCATCTTCTAAACGACAGCATTAGTCATCCTGTTTTTAGCAGGTTTCACTGCAGCAATACAGCTTTTGGACACTTAGTAACTGGTGATTTACTCAACCTCTAAGTCATTTTCTTCTAATGCTGTGTTTTAGATCAGAAAGCACCCTGGGACTTAATGAATACACATAACTGATCTTTTGGCATAGTTCTGTTTTCAGATATGTAGAGAAATGAAATGTAACATACTATAGCCCTATTTTTATCCATCCTACTGAAATAATTTGAAAATAAATAAAATTGGCTGCTAAAGGTTCAAATTTTGCATTTTTCATGAAATTTTAAGGTGCTAGCATTACAGTACTAGTATAACAGGAAAGACAGATTATGGGACTTAGGGGTATCTCTTTAGGGAAAGCTAGGTTGGGTCTGCACAGTAGAGGATAAGAAAAATATGAGAAACTTAGAAGAATGAGCTCTCTCCTGTGAACTATATAGATTTAACCAAAATTTCTCTGAAATGTCATTTTTCATTGCATTTTGCACTTTTCTCTCCATAGGAGTCTTTAAATGATGTATAAACTATATAATTATCACTTCATCTGCTAATGAACTGTAGCTTTATTTCTAACTTATGATTAACATGATATAATTCTCATGGCTATCTGGTCAAAAACATCACATGAAACACAAGATTCAAAGTAAAAAACCCTCATTTGCTAAAGTTGAGCTCTTGATAGATTTAAAATATCAATGTAACTAATCAGCAATTAATTATATTCCAGGAATTATGGGGCTGTGAAAGGGGGCTGATTAAAAGTTTTAGGCCTGACCCATCCCATACTTGATTAGTTAGATATGAAGGGTTTGGGGAGTAATCAGATGGTACTGACTTAAGGGGACCTGGGAACTGGAAAGAGGATAATATAATTTCCTGGCTGGGAAAACCTAGACGTAGAATTGGAGTTGGAAGCTAGTTTCCCAAAATGGTTGCCCTGGGAAGAGGGAAGTGCCCTAGAGCTGGAGACATTAAAGAAGAGATTAGTGAACCCCTCCCTCTTTGAAGCATTGTGGAAGCTATTCACATAACCAACCGGTGAAGTCAAGATTAGATGTCCCTTGGATCTTATCCAACCCTAAGATTTTGAGATTGGTTTCATTTTAGCTCTGTTGAATTTGAGGCAGAGAGAAATGCAAAATAAATATTTGAATTATGGAACTGAACTTGGGAAATGAATCATGAAACCATACCAGTGGATGTGAGAGGAATAGAAGGCAGGTGGCTGTACTTTGGGAAATGTTCCAGTTAGAAGATTGATTAAAGCAAAAGTGCCATTTTTTTTATTCTGATCTGTGTGTGATGGTCTATGTTAGCATCTCTACAATTTTGAAAGTTCTGCACATCTACTGTGCCTTGATTTAGTCATATAATGTTTAGCCTCACAGTGGAATTTAGCCTGGTGTCTGTACAGTAAAGAATGAGAAAACATAACTTCAGCTAAAACCTATCCAGGTAACTTTGCTCAGATAACCTGGGACCTTTAGACATGGATTTACTTAAAGGCCTAAACAAATCACGTAATATTCTTCTTCAGAAGAAAAATAGTGTATCTTTTCATAATAGAAGTTATTATGATCTACCCATTCCTGGTATTTTTTCCATTGTAAAATATATTTTTATTAAGCATATTAGCCAAACGTTCTATGTAGTAGTTTTTTAAAGATGACAAGTTCCAAGTACAAACCAAAGTCATGAAATTAATCACGATAAAAATGAACAGATGGAGCAAAACAAAAATAGGTAGAAAGTTTCCTATGGTTTTCTTAGCAACATTCATTTACCTACTACTGCCCCACAACAAACTAGAATTCAAGCTCTTATGAAGTAAGATTGTTTGATGGCACAGGGAAAACATATTAAGCTAGAGAGAAATATTTGTCAAGATATTGTGACAAAAAATATAAAGCTATAGTTTTATCAATATTTGTAGAGTGATATAGGTATAATGAAACACTTCAAGTAGTTAACAGTTACATAGTCAGTGTTTGACTAATTGGCCAAGGCTAAAATCCAATAATAATTGAAGATGGTATTTTGAGATCGAAAATCAGGCAAATTTTGTAGGAAATTAAAGTCATCTTCCCAGGGCAAAGAGCCTATTAGGACATCTTTCATAGCACTTTACCTGATTTAAGTGTTTCTTCCTCCTCTATTCCGTTGAAGCCAAATGTTTAAAGAGAGGAGGAAGTTATTTCTGCACATCAGAAATTGGTAGTTCGGGAGGACCATGTTAGGGTAAAGATGCAGTGAGTGGCCCAGTATGAGCCCAAAAGCCACCAGCAGGCATGGACGCAAATGACCCAGGCAGGAATCAGCAAACTGGGAGGACCTTCGAGAAATTACATGGTCTTGTTTCCTTCAAACATATTTGAGACTATCTAAACAACTCTTTAATACAGGTAGCCATCTGTTTTCCCTTCACAGCAGTTGGGCATAAAGTTCTGTGACAGTACGTTAGGGCAGTGCTCAGGCCAGGGCCAGGCTGTAAATCTGTCACTGGTCCAGACAGTACAGGAATTGCGATTAAACAATTAGAATCATTTATAGCAATTTGACAGAATAAATTTATAGCTGTTGAATATAATAGTGATAATAACCCTCCAAAAAAATGGTGGACTAGAAGCAGCCTGACAGCACAACACTCTCAAGGAAAGAAGTGAAAATTGCAGGCAGCTGCCTACGTACAGATTGCTCTCCCCTGAAGGAACATTGTGAAATCAAAGAGAAGCAATGTGGGATACTCAGTGTGGAAAAAAAAAGGTGACGGGTGATATATTTGACAAGATCAAAGTATATGTGAGGAAGAATAGGAAGATAGAGCACTGGGGCACCGTGCTCACCCTGCAGGCACTGCGAATTGTGAGAGGACTCCCTTTACCACCACAGACCTCTACGTGGTCAGACCAGCGACCTGCTTGGAGTCTGTGCAGAGTCATTGCACCAGACAACAGGCACAGTGGGGATCAGGCAGCAGCTAAAGCCATCCTGAGCCCTCTGGCAAATGGTGCCAGTTGGAACTTGGCTGGGGAGGGAGCAGACAACTGGAGGCTCCCCCGAGCCATTACCTGTGACTGGAAGCCAGCTGCCCCTCCCCTACAGTACAATAGGATCTGAGCACTGGAATTGACTGGGGTACCACAAGCTCCAACCTGGGAGGTTTGGGGCGACTGCTTCGGCAGGTCCTGGGGGTGGTGGGGAGAACTCCGTGGTCCCTGGGCCACCAGAGCCAACCTCTACCCATGTGACTTGGCAGCCACATGGTCCCAAGCCAGTGGAACGGCCTGGCACTTGCTCAGCCCTGACTCCGCCCTCCAGGCCCCAACTGCCTCCTGCCTGCTGAGCCCTGACCCTGCCCTCCAGGCCTGATCAGCCCCACCTCCTACATGGCCCTGCTTCTACTCTGAGGCCCTGCTTTGGGCTCCTCCCCAGTCCTGGCTCTGAGGCTCTTATGTGGAGCCCTAAGCTCTACCTTTTATCCTCAAGAGTTCCTGCCAAGCCCAGGACACTGCCCCAAGACTCCAGCACTGCACCTAGTTCCCAAAACCCCACCCCAGAGCTTCTACCCCCACCACAGGGCCAAAAGAACTGCTCCAAAGTCCAACGCTCCACCAGGCCCCCCATACAACCTCAAGCCACCAGTACACCACAACCTGGTTCAAGCAAATGCCCACAGCCCAAGAACCCATGACCACTGCCTAGATAGCCTCACCCAGCTGTTACTGTCACCTCTGCAGGAAGACCCTGGATAGAGCAATCCCCTTGGTGAAAAGGGTCTCACCCAGCTCCCAACTCAAACATCCTACGACTATCTGGTGAACAACCCATCACCCAGCACAAACAGCATCCAGCACAGGCTTAAACCAAGGCAATCACAGGCATACAGACCAAAGCAGAACAGCTGCATTACAGGCTTCTAGTGCATACTCCCCCTCTGCCACATCAATATTCTAGAGTATTGAATACTCTCCCCTTCTTTAAATCAAGCAGGAAAGCCCCAGCAAAGAACAGGCGCCATGCAAACCTATTAGCCCTGAATTGAGAAAAGACGTTGCAGATGAGAAGAAACCAGCAAAAGAACCCTGGCAACATGAAAAATCAAAACAGATTGACACCCCCAAGGAATCACAATGGAGCTACAGTAGTGAACTCCAATTACAAGGAAATTGTTGAAATGACAGAAATGGAATTCAGAATATGGATAGCAAATAAGATGAATGAGATTGAAGGGAAAGTTGAGAAGCAACAAATAGAAGCCAAAAAATATTTGAGGAAATTAATTAAAAAGTCAGTAAAGAGCTAGACAATATAAGGGAGAATATAATAGAACTTAAATAAATGAAAGTTATTTGGGGAATTTCGAATCACAGCAGAAAGCTTCAGCAACAGATTAAACCAAGGAAAAGAAAGAATCTCAGAGCTTGAAGACAAGGCTCTCGAACTAACCCAGTCATCCAAGCATGTAGAAAAGAGAATAAAAAAGACTGAACAATTGTTCAGAGAAATATGGCACTCTGTGAAGCAAACTAACATACAAATTATAGGTATCTCTAAGGGAGGAGAAGAAAGAGCTGAAAGCATGGAAAATCTATTCAAGGGAATTGAGGAAAACTTCCCTGGTATCAACAGAGATTCAGACATCCAGATACAAAATGGTCATCAAACACTGGGAAGATACATAGCAAATAGGACTTCTCTAAGACACATAGTGATCAACCTGGCTAAAGTCAACATGAAAGAGAAAATTCTACAAGCAGCTAGGTGTAAGCAACAACTGACCTACACGGGAAAACCCGTCAGGCTAACAACAGACTTCTCAGCAGAAACCTTGCAAGCCAGGAGAGAGTGGGGCCCCATCTTCAATCTTCTTAAACAGAACACCTTCCAGCCTAGAATTTTGTATCCTACAAAATGAAGTTTCACAATTGATGGAGAAATTAAGTCTTTTTCAGACAAGCAAACACTGAAGGAATTTGTTATGACCAGACCTGCCCAGCAGGAAATACTCAGAAGTGCATTATACCCAAATCAGCACAATAAACACCCACCAGCATAAAATCACCGAAAATAGCTAAAGCTCACAACTCCTGTAAAACAATAGCACAAATTCTGTGGAAAAGAATTGGGAGATACCTCAAAGAGCTAAAAATAGAAATACCATTCAATCCAGCAATAGCACTATTAGGCATCTACCCAAAAGAGCA
>NW_012149618.1:3481844-3540938 GCF_000956105.1 Propithecus coquereli | reverse complement strand
CTTGGGTGAGGCAAAGACATAAAGTATAACCATAATGTTTGTACCCTCATAACACCCTGAAATTAAAAAAAAAAAAAATAGCACAAGAAGAAAAACAAAGCAATAAAGTACTACCCAATATGATGAATAGAACACCCTCCCACTTATCAATTCTATTATTAAAGTTAATGGCTTAAATGCACCACTCAAAAGACATAGGCTGGCTAAATAGATGAAAAAACACAACCCAAGTAGCTGCTGTCTCCAAGAGACTCATCTAAAACACAAGGACACAAACAGGCTCAAAGTGAAAAGAGGGAAAAGAATATTCCATGCAATGGAAACCAAAAGAGAGCAGGGATATAGCCATGCTCATGTCAGACAAAATTGACTTTAAATCAACAATGGTAACGAAAAACAAAGATGGTCATTATATAATGGTAAAGGGAGCAATTTAACAAAAAGACATGACAATCATAAATATATATACACCTACCATAGGAGCTCCCAGATACATAAGACAAATTCTACTTGAGCTAAGCAAGAAAATAAACAATAGCATCATAATTACCAGGGACTTCAGTGCCCCCCTATCAAAGCTGGACAGATCATCAAAGCAGAAAATACATAAAGAAACACTGGACTTAAATAGGACCCTAGAACAAATGGACCTAACAGATATTTACAGAACATTCTACCCAAAAATTACTGAATATACATTCTTCTCATCAGCACATGGGATATTCTCCACGATTGATCACTTCTTAGGCCACAAAACTTGTGTCAACAAGTTTAAAAAAATAGTAACCATAACATGTATCTTCTCAGATCATAGTGGATTAAAACTAAAAATCAGTTCTAAGAGTAACACTTAACTATACACAAAGTCATTTAAATTAAACAACCTGCTATTGAATGATTATTGGGTCAATAATGAAATTAAGGTGGAAATCAAAGGATTCCTTGAACTGACCAACAAAGGAGACACAAGCTATCAAAATCTATGAGACTCAGCAAAAGCATACCTAAGGGGAAAATTCATAGTTTTAAATGCCCACATCCAAAAGTCAGAAAGATCACAAATTAACAATCTAATATCCCATCTTAAGGAACTAGAAAAGGAAGAGCAAACCAAATCGAAAGCCAGCAGAAGAAAACAAATGACAAAGGTCAGAGCAGAACTAAATTAAATACAAAAAATAAATAAATAACAGGTCAGTGAGACAAAAAGTTGGTTATTTGAAAAGATAAATGAGATTGATAGTCCTCTTGTTAGATTAACCAGGAATAGAAGAGAAAGGACCTGAATAAGCTCAATCAGAATGAAAAAAGAGATATTACAACTGATAGCATAGAAATACAAAACATCATCCATGAATACTATGAAAATCTCTACACACATAAACTAGAAAATATAGAGGAAATGGACAAATTCCTGGAAAAACACAACCTTCCAAGACTCAATCAGGAAGAAATAGAACTGAACAGACCAGTAACAAGCGGTGAGATTGAGGCAGTAATAAAAAGCTTTCCAACAACAACAAAAAAGCCCCAGACCAGATGGATCCCCGGCCAAATTCTACCAGGCCTACAAAGAAGGTACCCATACTGCATAAATTATTCCATAACATTGAGAAGGAGGGAATCCTCCGCAACTCATTTGACAAAGCCAGTACCACCTTGATACCAAAGCCAGGTAAGGCACAACCAAAAAAGAAAACCAGAGACCAATATCCCTTATGAATATAGATGCAAAAATCCTCAATAAAATACCAGCAAACCGAATTCAACAAAACATCAGAAAAAAAATCTAGCATGACCAAGTGGGCTTCATCCCAGGGATGCAAAGATGTTTCAACATACATAAATGAATAAATGTGATTGACAACATAAACAGAGGCAAAAATAGAGACCATATGATCATCTCAGTAGATGAAGAAAAAGCATTCAACAAAATCCAACACCATTTCACGATAAAAACCCTCAACAAACTAAGCATAGAAGGAACATATCTCAAAATTATAAAAGCCATATATAACAAACCCACAGCCAACATCATACCAAATGGGGGAAAGTGGAAAGCATTCCCACTAAGAACTGGAACAAGCCAAGGGTACCCACTGTTACCACTTCTATTCAACATAGTGCTGGAAGTCCTAGCCATAGCAAGCAGGCAAGAGGAAGAAATAAAGGGTATCCAAATTAGCAAAGAGGTGGTCAAACTATCATTTTTTGTTGATGATATGATCTTGTATCTAGAAAACCCCAAAGACTCCACCAAGAAACTCCTGGAATTGATAAATAAATTAAGCAAAGTCTCAAGATGTAAAATCAATGTACACAAATCAGTAGCAGTTCTATGTGCCAATAACAGTCAAGCGAGAGTCAAATCAAAGACTCAATACCATTCACAACAGCTACAAAAAAATAAAATACCTAGGAATATATTTAACCAAAGAGATGAAAGATTGCTACAAGAATTATGAAACACTGAAGAAAGAAATTGTGAATAACACAAACAAATGGAGAAACATATCATGCTCAAGGATCAGTAGAATCAACATTGTTAAAATATCCATACTACCCACAGTGATTTACAGATTCAATGTAATCTCCATCAAAATACCAATGACATATTTCACAGATTGAGAAAAAATAATTATATGCTTTGCTTGGAACCAGAAAAGAGCCCAAATAGCCAAAGCAATCCCAAGCAAAAAGAACAAAGCTGGAGGCATCACATTACCAGACTTCAAACTACATTACAAGACTATAGTAACCAAAACAGCATGGTATTGGTGCAAAAATAGAGACATAGACCAATGGAACAGAATAGAGAACCCCAATATAAAGACATCTACCTAGAGCCAACTGACCTTTGACAAAGCAGACAATGCACACTAGGGAAAAGAAGCCCTGGTCAATAAATGGTGCTGGGAAAATTGGATAGCCACATGCAGAAGAATTAAACAGGACCCCTGTCTCTCACCATATTCAAAAATTAATTCAAGATGGATAAAAGACTTAAATGTAAAGCATGAAACCATAAGAATTCTAGAAGAAAATGTAGGAAAAACTCTTTTAGACATCGGTCTTGGCAAATAATTTATGACCTAGACCCCAAAGGCAATTACAGCAGCAACAAAAATAAATAAATGGGACTTGATTAAATTAAAAAGCTTCTGCACAACTGAGGAAATAATCAACAGAGCAAAATGCCACCCTACAGAGTGGGAGAAAATATTCCCAATCTACCCATTTGATACAGGGCTAATATATATAATCTATAAAGGATTCAAACAAATCAGAAAAAAAAAACCATTAAAAAGTAGGCAAAAGACATGAACACAAGTTTTTCAAAAGAAGATAGGCAAAAGGCCAACACATGAAAAAATGCTCAACATCACTAATCAGGGAAATGCAAATTAAAACCACAATGAAAAAAGCCATTCTAGGCCTGTTAGAATGGCTTTTATTAAAAAGTCCAAAAACAATAGTTGCTGGTATGGATACAAAGAGAAAGGAACGCTTATAGACTGTTGGTGGGATTGCAAATTAGTATGAACTCTATGGAAAACAGTATGGAGATTTCTGAAAGAAAAAAAAAATGGGGGACAAAAAACAGGCCTTCACCACGGATAACTTGAAAAGCAGTGTATTAGAGTACCCATCACCTTAACCAAAAAGGTACCTTCTATGCTAAATTACTGTGAGACAGTCACAAATGACAAGTTAAAAGTTAACATGAAGGATTTATTCAAAAAAAGCAACTGTTGAGTTTTGTCTATGGCAAAAAATTCAACTTAGCCTTCTCAACCAACTGCTCGTTATAACCCCCAGGCACTGAAAAATCACGAAATGTCTTGAATCACAAAGATTGTATTACGTTCTGCTTGGTTTTAGTGTTAATCATATTTTCATGTAATCTAATGCTTTGAAAATCAGTAACCTCTTTTAATATACGTGATAACTCTTTGAGCAGAATATTCAATTTCATGTGACCTTGGGTAAGATAACTCGTTCCTCTGTTTTATTTACCTCAAATGTATGTTGAAGGGTAGAATTACTAGATGGTTTTTGACATTCAACGATTCCAAGGAGCCTAAACAACCATCCTCAATCATTTTGAAAAATAGAAGTTTATTATATTATAGTGCTAACTGAAGTTACCCTCTTCAACATCAGGTCATAATTTGGACTATGGCAGCCACATTGAGGCTCTCCTTGAATGCAACAAGAACATTCCTAGTGGTAAGAGTAAAGGAAGCACCTCAGTATTCTTTCCTGGAGGAAATGCCCTTCCTTTTCATAAACCCAGACTTCTTTTTTCCCCATATTTATAGTCCTGCTGTATTGTTAAATACAGTAACCACAGCCACATGTAGATATTCAGATTTAAATGTAATTAAAATTAAACATTGAATTCCTCAATCATGCAGGCTGCATTTCACATGTCTGTATTAGGCAGCACAGGGAACATTTTCTGTGTTGGACAGCACAGAAAGAGAACATTTCATCATTGCAGAAAGTTCTGTTGGATGGCACTGCTCTACAATATTCAGGGCAGAGCTGAGCCTGGGATTTCCTGAGGAGCATCTTGGGTTCTGTGAGTTGCTTTGGCTTAAGTGCAAGTGGTTGTCCATCACTACTCTTGACCTGGCTTCTTTCACCTAGAACAGGCTCACACCAACAGCCTACCTCAGACTATGTGAGTTTCCAAGAATCTTTCTACCCAAAAGTATTTCACTGCTGCAGCCAGAAGAATGTGAAAGTGCCTTCAAAAACGCTTCTAGAAACAAAACCTTGTATAGAACCATTCTGCAGCCACAACTAGAATAGTTTGGATGCTTGTAGTCATGTTCCTTCCAAGGAAAATGAACAGAAAGAGGGCCAACTAAGATGATCACATCCTCCTAATGCAACACCTTTAATGTCCAGGGCTGGGGAAGGGATAAATATATTCCAAGCTACAGTGCCTACTAAGCTGTTAAGAAGACTTAGACTAACAAATACGAAATTGCAAGCAATATAAGATAATACTTAATTATGGTATCGATTAGGAATGCTGTAGGAGTTCTGGAGATGAGAAGATAAACAAGAACCAGAATAAGGGAGGTGGACCTTAAGTTGATGCTTGAAAAACAGGTAAGTTTGATTAGTTGGAGCAGAGGGGAAAGGACTTCTAAGTTCTCAAAAGTGAAGGCAAGGAAATAGACATGAACATTCTATTCAGTCAAGTATTAATAATAATATCAAGTTAATAGTGCCTTTCTACTGACCACTCTGAAAAACAGAGAAATCTAGTCATTTTTGTCAAGTATGAGTTTTACAAAGACAGAAGCTAGGGAAAGCAAGCCTGGGCCACTTCAAATTGAGAATGGGTTCAGCAAACACAAGCCAAGGCAATGTTTCTGGCTTATGTGATCTCTTGATTCCAGTGTTGGAGCCCAATGGGCCCCTCGCCCTCACCAGATTCTGCAGGACACGCTTCTCGCTCTCCTGCTTGATTGACTTACCAGTGTAGCACCAGCCAGGACTATGCTCTCCCATCTTCATTTCTTCCAAACATAAAGGCTTTATAGACACTCTCCCGGTTCTTAATCCTGCAATCCCGTGCTCCTCAATCTGGGCCACACATTGCAATCACCTGGGAAGCCTGCCGCAGTCCCACCTGCAGAGAGTATGATTTAGTTAGTCTGGGGTGTAACCAGTGCATCTGGACTTTTATAAGCTCCCCAGGAGATGCTAATATACAGCCCAGATTGAGAATCACTGGTTTCCTGCCTGCCAGAGAGAACTCACACCAGTCCTACCCTATATCCTGGCTCAGATGGAACAATTTGAGGCAAAATGTAAAGAATTTTAACTAGCTTGATAATGGCAGAACTGAAATTAGATTCTAAGATTCCTGACTTCCATGTGCATCATTTGCCCCAAGATGCTCACATTTCGTTTTCTTTTCAATATTATAGCCAACATGTGACCAGGAAAACGGAACCCTCCAAAGATAACCTGTGAAGGTTCCTTTATTACAGCCCTTATGATTGCAAGGATCTTCCATTTGTATTGTTAACTGTGTTTTTCAAGGTATTTTCACTTAGCTCTTAATGGCAGGAAATAAAAAAAAAAAACTTTGCTTGGATTCTACTCTAACTTCTAGTTATCAATTTCCAATAACTGGGAAAGAAGCTTAAATGAGTCAGATGTAGGCAAAGGGGATTTGGGAGGAGTTTACCTCTCCCAACTTTTTAAAAAGTAAATCCAGAAGTATTAGTGAATGTCTGAGGTTTTGAGGGTGGGGAAATAGGGAAGATGGCATTCTTTTATTAATAGTATTAAATGTGTCATCTGTGCAACTCCATAACACAGAGTGAAAAAGAGGACATTTTACCTAGGACTCAGATCTCCACTGCTTTTTGTCCACATTTTGATACGTGAGTTAGATTCACTTAAAATATAAAGATTATTCCCCCAAACCAATACACAAATAAACTCCCAGTTGGCAATTTAGTCTCACAAAAGAAATCGGATAAATGATTACATTGAACAGTATTAGTTACACGAAATTATTAATGGAGATATTGGGTTTTTATTAAAATACTATCAGTAATACAATCTCAAAAATAAATTACCCACATGTTTGCTTTCATGATCAAGTGCTCTTTTGTTTAGAAATAAGGAACAACAGGAGGAATTGGAACCAGATGGGCAAGAAAGTAGTTTATGAGATTGAATCCAAGCAACAGTAGTCCTGCCTCTTTCTGCAAAGGAGAGGCAGCCAGAGTGACAGTGTCACTGCTGTGATGATGATGATGACGATGATGAGAGCACCAAAGCCTTAATTCCTACAGTTTTAAATGTGCTTTCATGTATATTATTTTATTTTATCTTCACAGCAAACTTGCCATGACCTTCCAGACAAGGAAACTGAGAACTACAGAGAGTTAAAGTGGCTTGCCCCAAATCACAGAGCTAGTGGGAAGGGGCTTCTGACTTCCATAAATACAAATGAAAGTATTGTCTTCCTATTCTTGGGCTTTTTATTCTTCTTTTACTTTGTAAGCTATCACCATGACTTAGATACAAAATTGACGGAGCTGAAGAGTTGACTTCTCTTAATCCTCAGCAGTGTCATTACTTTTTCATTTTGTTTTTAGTTACCAGATTTTTATTTTTAACAAGAGACTGTCAAAATACCACCTCTCACATACAGTTTAGAAGGCCAGCCAACAGATTTGTCAGGAACTCCCTGTTGGAATAAATCTGGAACCATAACCATCACCAAGGGATGTAGCAAATCAGGTAATTCCCTGAGCAAGAAGGAAGGTAGCTCTTACAGGCTCTAAAATCCAACTGTAGCAAGCCTACAAAATGCAATTACCCTGAGCATGAAATCCCTTCCTAATTATGCCTTTGATGCACATGATATTCCACCTGGTATTATAGTTGTCTCTGTATGTCTTATTATCCCCTGATATTATTAGTTTCTTGAAGGCAAAGCTACTCGGTTTTAGATTTCCTCCTGCCCTGCAACAATGCTTCCTCCCTGCACTCCCTAATGTTTATATTATCACCTCCATTTATCAGGGCTTCCCTTGATGTTCACCTTTTAACAGATTTTGCCTGCATAAAACTGTTAAGAAAAGGAAGAGAAGTTTCTATCCCCTAATTTGTATCAGGCCTCATACATCTAGGGATGGCCTTTTCTTAATCCCTACAATATTCTTATAATGATACTTTCCCAGCTATATAACACTTTGACTGCCCATGGCAGAGAGTTAAATAATATAAAAGAAAATTGAGAACAAAGAATTTGTTTCTGTATGAATCTTCACCGTAAGATAGTGGCACTTACCTGGCAGATAAATGGCCAGCCATCCATGAGGGAAACCTTTGGTAGATGAGCTCCTTCGAACAGGAAACTCTCCCCACAACAATGCTTTATGTTGGACACTCTTCGTTGTAGGGATAGAAATTCTGCTACTAGAAATTATTACACTTTATTCAAGATTACTGCCTAATCAGCATTTTAGCAAGAAAAGGAACAAAGGGAAAAGTAGTCTTTGAGGAAGCAGGTATCAGATATAGCATTTAAATCAGGGGTTAGCAAACTGTGGGCCTTAGGGCAAATCCTACCGACAGCCTATTGTTGTAAATAAAGTTTCAGAGAGCCGGTGCCCACTTCAAGGCACTCACCTCTCAGTTCCAGCTGTGTTGCCTGGCAGAAACATGGACCCAGTGTTACCACAACCTCTGAATTTTCAGGACCTCCTGGAAATCTGTTTGTTTTTGCCAAGTCTCCTAATATTTAAATATTTAGAGCTGAGTAAAATTAAACATAAAAATAGCAGGGCATGTACACAAAAACCTGTACACTGATGTTCATAATAGCTTTATTCCTTCCTAATTGTCAAAACTTGGAAGCAACCAAGATATCCTTCAGTAGGTGAATGGATAAATAAACAGTGGTACATCCAGGCAGTGGAATATTATTCAGCACTAAAAAGAAATGAGCTATCAAGGTACAGAAACACAGGGAGGAACCTTAGGTGCACATTACTAAGTGAAAAAAGCCAACCTGCAAAGGCTGTACACTAGATGATTCCCCTGTATGATACTCTGGAAAAGGCAAGTAAATAGGCAGAGCAGAGAGGGTGTTTAGGGCAGTGAAACTTATTCTGTATAGTTTTATAATGGTGGAGACATGTCATTATACATTTGTCAAAGCCCATAGAATATACAACACCAAGAGTGAACCCTAATAAACTACAGAGGTAGAATGATAATGATATGTCGATGTAGGTTCATCGATGGTAACTGATGCACTGTTCTGGTGCAGGATGTTGGTAGTTGGGGATGCTGGGTGGGGAGGGACGGGAGTACATGGGAACTCTGTACTTTCCACTCACTTACACTGAGAACCTCAAACTGCTTTTAAAAATAAAGTATTTTTTTAGGAAAAAAAAAACAGTAGGGCAAATGAAACACATCCAGGGGGCAGATTTGACTCTCAACCCACCAGTTTACAATCTCAGTTCCAACCAAGGTAGCAGTAAGACAAATGGTTAGCATCAGAAAGGTATGGCAGAAGATACCAGGGTGTCCTAACACAGTGATCATAGCACCAGGAAGGCCAGGAATGGGCAGTAGGAGATGTAGGTGATTATGCCAGCAGTTTGTGTCAAAGGCCTTGCAATAATGGCCTTCTGGCTTTGAGTCACAGACCTAGAGGCCTGGCCCCTGCATATGGCTGGCCAGGCAGAGAAGAGTCCCTGTTCTGAAAGTGCTACAGAACTAACCAGAAGATTAGGATGCAGACTTATTCTGACAGAAACAGAGAAAGATCCAGTGACCAAAGTGGACCATAAGCAGGAACTGGGTCTCAGGATCCAGGCAAACACAACTGATTAAATTATGGTTCAAGGTCAGGGTAGGCTAACTGGTTTTTGTTTTGTTTTGCTTATGGAGATCTATATCTCTAGGCTAACTATTTTTTGAGGCTAATCAGAACTTTTGAAGTAACAGATAATAGACACCCAATTCCAAATAGCTTAAGCAAAAAGAACCCCTCACACACATACACACACAAAACAAAACCAAAAAAAGAAATGTGTTGGCTCATGTAACTGAAAAGCCCAATGGTGGAGCTGGGCACAGACAGCTTAGATGTACGTTAGGCTATTATTAGAAGTCTGTCCACTTCTGTCACCCTCCTGCTTTCTGTTATGTTTCTCTGTTTTCATTCAGGCTTTCTCCACATGGTGACCCCCAATAGCTCTAGGCTTACATTGTCTTACAGCTATCAATCTCACTGGGAAGAAAACTTGTCTTCCCTAGTAGTTTCAATGAAATTCTCAGGACTGAATATTATTGGACTGATTTAGGTCTCATGCCTATTCCTGAACCCATCTCTGTGACCAGGGTGGTGGAACAAGCTTTTTAACCAGACTTGAGTTCCTTGGCCAACTTAACCATGTTGTCTATAAATGGAAGAGGAATGGGTGTCCAAGGGAAAAATTAAAGTACCATTAACAGAATGTATACTAGGATGCAAAAATAACAGAATTTCACTATACCACATTATCCAAGTTAGCTAGGACTTTTAAAATTCCCTCTTCTTTGCCCTCCATGCCAAGGTCAGCAGAGAAGCTAAGATTCTAGATATCAGGCAGGTCATTACAAAGATGCCCCCATTTATAGTGAAGTACAAACAGCTGAGATTCTTCATAAATACTGAAAGTCGAGGATGGTAGACAGCTCTGTCTCAGTGGAAATTACCACATGAACAGATCAAAATGAGAGTGAAGCTATACAACTTGGTGGCAGTCATCAAATGCTTCACATTTTGGGTAGGATATAATGAAACATTAATATGTAACAATTCTTTGGGTTTCAATCAAATCTAGCATCTTATATTAAGAAGATTAATTAGTTAATGTTTGTAAAGTACTGTGCAGATATGCCCTTTTAAAATGCTAAGTATTCTAAAAACTACATAGTAGCATTTTACTAAATGTAAAAGATCTAATGTTCATCATTTCTTTGGTACAGGTTGGCAAAGATTCTTTTGGCAATGACTATATAGAAAACTTAAAACAGAATGATATTTCTACAGGTAAAATTTCATCTTTTTTGAACTGAGTGTTTATAACTTTCTGCTATGATCTTGTTACAAGAAAAATTGAATATAGAACAGAATTATTAGATCTTCCCCTGGTGGCCAGAGAATTTTTATGCACAACTTTGTCTACTCTTGCTAACATGTCTTTTGGTTGATTCTTTCATGTACATTCCTCCAGATGGAAATAAAATGATAGGAGGTTACAACCTTCATCTCATGATATATGACGAATGACAAGGAAAAACACGGGCTGCATTCACAAAAGACATTTTAAGAAAAGTTATTGAATGTTATAGCTGGAAATGATCATAGAAACCATTAAGGCTGATACCATTATTTCACAGAAGGGAAAACCAAAGGCCAGAGATGTTCTGTGATTTTTCCTAAGAGCACACAGTTGATAAGAGCTTGAGCCAGGACTAGAATGCAGGTCTTCTGCTCCAGTTCAGGGCTCTTTGCTGCTACCAAAGGCTGCCTGATCAACATTTGTGTTTACATGCCAGACCATGATTCTTCATGAATTGCCAAGCTTATGAGAATGAAGAAAATCAAACAAGTTCATTTTATAGGTTCGACCTTTTGTTTTTTTATCTCAAGTCTGTCATTTCTTTCAGTGAAGAAAATAAATGTGTTGTTCTGGAAAATGCATATATATACAATTATGAGTAATTTGAGGGAGTTGAAAGAGGAGTGGTTTGGTGGGTTGTTACTAATGCACAGAAAAGGTGCAACTAAATGTAAAGCTGTCTATTTTCCTCATTGTATAGGTGATGGGTATAAATTAGCACTAATTACTTTTTTTTTTTATCATTCCATATGGTTAAAGGTTAAAAAGGTTTTCCAAGGATTGGTGTTACATGAAATTGTTAAAATAAATTATCCATGCTAGGCTGTTTGTACGTAATTATAATTTTCTTTTTTCTTTTAGAATTTACATATCAGACTAAAAATGCTGCTACAGGAACTGCTTCTATAATTGTAAATAGTGAAGGTAAGTGTTTCACATATTGGAGTGTCATTTCATAAAACAGAAAGTTGATTTTCAGAACTAGACCAAAAGTATCATTTTTGCCCTAATCCTATGGCCCTCTTACCATACCCACCATTCCAAGGCCTAAAGTGTGGTATTCTTTCCAATCCAAATATAAATGTGTTTCCTTTTATTTATATTTCCCATGTTGATCATTCAAATGTAAAATTATCCCTCTGATATATATGAAGTTGCCTCAAAATAACATCAACATCCTATAATCATGTCCCCATTACCTTTCATGTGAACTCAGAATTGACACTTGTCTCTAAAAACAGTCAGGTATTCATCTGTCATTTTAGTTACACAAGGTAAATAAATGTAAAATAGGTGCAAAGAAAAGTTTGATGAATCATATTTATAGAATATTTACTGAGCAAATGGTAGCAACTAATTACTTTTAACTTATAATAGTGTTCAATTTTGTTTGCTCTTTAAACAGCAGTCAAATCTCAGAAGTCTACATATACAACTAAGTCTGCCACAAGGCTTTGCCATAGTTGAAATAGTTATCTTTGAAAATAGTAACTACCTTCAAGTTAAGTTTTCATAATTTCCACCAACTGTTTTAAGTATAAAAACACGTACATAGGATTTTTAAAATCAAAATTAACATTCAGAAGGACCAAGCATTTCATGGGGCAGCTGGGACAGAAACTAGTGCATTTTGGACAGTGTGTATCGTGTTAAATTAGGATTTGTCACAATTATGTCTTTTATTTATAATGCAATGTTGCAAGATCATTTTTCATAGAAGATATGGTATTTTTAACTCAACTTTAGTGATCCCAAAGTTGCAATAATAAAAAGATATATTCCATTTAAAGACAGTAAATAAAAGTTTTTGTTCTAACAACAGAAAGTCAGTGTTCATTACTTCAAGCTATACCTTAAGTAATGATTGTGGCCAACAGCAGCGCATTCCTTGTCTTAAACCTCTTTTTTGTTGTTATTGTTCTAGGGATATCTTCAAGTTCTCTTTCTTCCTTATCTATAACACAAAATCTGCATTTTCTATGTAAAGATATAATTTAATGTATCGAGTGCCTATTGTGGTAGACTGCCTGGTTTATAGTGTATGGTAATGCCCTCAAGAGTATAGATTGTAACAGAAGAAGTAAGACAAAAAATCAGCTCCTTTAAACAAAGGAGTGAGTATGCAAGATAAAGTAATGAGTTTAGTTTTCGACAAGTTAAATTTGAGGCATGAATGAGCTAGCCAATAAGGCATCATCCAGCAGACAGCCATAGTGTAGGCTTGTTGCTCAGCAGCCAAGGCCAGGCCAGAAATGTGGATTTGGGAGTCAGCAACACGAAAGCAGCAGTTGACTGCAACAGAGAAAATGAGCTCACTGAAAGAGACAAGGAAGGAGAGACACTGTCTTTCAACAAGTGGGTACTTTGAAATTTTTCCAGGACTGAGGCTGGGTTTATGCTGAACCATCCCTACTTTATTAAGTCTTCCTCATGGCCAACAAACACATCGGTAGTCAGATGATAGGCTAGAATTTGTTCTGTGTTGAGAGGTAATTTTAGGTCATGTCTATACAAGATCAGTGTGAGCAGCCTGAAGCACAAAAAATGCCTGCTGCAGCTCATTCCTCTGGTTGTCCTCAGTGTTGTTCAGCAGAAGTAAAATGCAAGCCACATGCAGAACTTTAAATTGTCCAATAGCCACATTTTAAAAAGTAAAAAGGAACAGGTAAATTTAATTTCGATAATATATTTATTAAACTCAATATATCCAAAATATTATCATTTCAACATGTAATAAAATTTTTATTTAAAAATATTTTTAATTTTTTAAATGTCTTAAAAAATTAATGAGATGTTTTACCTTCTTTGTACTGTCTTTGAAATCTGCTGTGTATTTTACACTTAAAGCACATCTCAAGTCAGGCTAGCCTCATTTCAAGTGTTCAGTAGCTGTGTGCAGCTTGTGCTCATAACTACCCTATTGGACAGCACAGCTCTTAAGAGTTCACCTGACAGATAAAATGTACCACCACCCCTTCCCCATTTAGGTGGGATTATAGAGAGTGGGTCCAAGACAAGTGATGAGAATATATCAGATTCCTTAGTTCTGTTTCTTTTTGTTTGATGTGGTACAGTATAGGCCAAATATCCCTCTTGTCACGTTATCTGGTACCATTTTCCATCTGTTAGATATTATAAAATATGTTTTGGTTGACAGAATCACTTTTTAGAATACCATAGGGTACACACATGAACTGCTTGCATACTACAGAGCATTACTTTTGCACATTATATAAATTTATTACTGTTTATACTCATCTATATGGCATCTGTCATTTAGGATCAGAATCTTTACCGTATTCATATACCAGCTGTTTTCCATAAAAGAAATTTTTAAAATATATATCATTTCTCAACTAATGTTCTTTGCATATAAGAATATTGATAAGGGAAATTTTTTAAGATTTTGCTCAAAATGATAAGAATAATATGGATCTTATAGAGCTATTGCAAAAGATACATTTGGGACACAAAATTTAACCTGAATAGCCTAGAAATTAATACTTACAACACATTTTTTATAATGACTTTACAAAGGTAATTATACATTGCAGAGTATCATTGCTTGGCTTTGTTCGGTTTTAATATAAACAAGTGGAATTTCTTAATAGGCCAGAATATCATCGTCATAGTGGCAGGAGCAAATTTACTTTTGAATACTGAAGACCTGAAGGAAGCAGCCAATGTCATTAGCAGAGCCAAAGTAATGATCTGCCAGCTAGAAATAACTCCAGCAACTTCTTTGGAAGCCCTGACAATGGCCCGCAGCAATGGAGGTAATTTTACATATTTGTCATTCTTTCTGTAAAAGCTTTTATCACTGTCTTAATTAAAGTTAGCCTTGCAAGTTAAGCAAAGCAATACTTTTTCTGTAGTAAAATATTCTTTCATCCATCTGTGAGATTCACTGTCTTATGGTTCTTGAGATTGTTAGAAAACCTTACAGATAGGGTAAAAATAACCTGAGTAGCATTTCCAATATCCTTCAACATAAATCTTCAATCTAGTTAGTAGAAATGATACAAATAGTGATTAGAATCTTCCGAAGCAGCCTATTGTCCAAAGTATACTCTAGGTAGTGAAAGGTTTTCCATTCTGAGAAGCAGAGGTTAAACTGCGTGTCATTTTTAATCACTGCCCAATTACGTTTTGGTAAACATCTCTAGAAATTGAAGATTAGTTCTTTCTCCTTTTTATAAAACTTTATCATCTTTTTCAATAAGTAAAAAAAGATTATTTATACGTAATATTTTTATGTTGTCATTGTCCATTAAGTGGCTCTTTTGTTTCACCTTTGATTTTGGAAATTTTCAAATGTACAAAAGCCGGCAGAATTCTATAATGAAACACATCACCCAGTTTCAACAGTTGTCAACCTGTGGCTAATCTTGATTCATCTGTTCTCCCCTCCACTCCCCCTCTCTCAACCCTAGCAAATAACAGACTTTTTAAAAATCCGGGTAGTTTCTTTCTGTTTGCTTCTTTTTCATCATTGACTAATGGGAAAAGCATCTTCTGAGTTAGAATCCCATTTCTGTCCTTTGTTAGCTTTGTGGTTTTAACACAATTATCTCATCTTTCTGAACCTTTTCTGTAAAATGCCTAAGAAATACCCTCCCTACAGAATCGTTCTAAGAATGGATAAAATAAAATATGATGCCAAGTATGGTGTAGTACATGTCAGCAAATCCCAATTTTCTTCTCTTCCATCCACTTTTCTCTTTAAATTAAAATTAGGATAATATCCTGATCTAGCACCATTTGTTTAAAAAAATCAAAATAAACTCTAAGACATTGGCTTCTTCTTGATATCGTGGCAATAGTTCTGTGATTTTTATTAAGGAGAAAGTAGAGAACCACATTGGCTTTTCCAGATAAAACTTTCTCATCAAGATACAAGACTAAAAAAAAAGAAGAAGAAAAAGAACAGTAAGTATGTGTGTGTGAGTGTGTGTTCATATAAGTGATTTCCCTCAAAGTGTGCAGTGTTCTACATAGCAATAAATGGAAAATAAGTCACTGAAATGATTTTGTGGAAAATTTTTAAATGTATGTCCTGATTTAACAAATTTTCCTCTTGGCAAAACAACATGCCATGGCAAATTTTCAATGACATTAAATGTATTTTTAATGCACTCAAAGCTATCAGAAAGAAATCGAAGCCAAAACCCATTTGGTTACATTTTCTCAGAGTGTCATAGTAAAGTCTAATGCTCGTGGTACGTGTTCTCTGCACTGCACTCATCTCTGTCAAGGGATGCGCATACACTGTGCCACTCCACTCCCGCTCCTGTCTTCCTTTATGTAGATCAAAGCATAGTCTCGTGTAACTTCTCTTTTTTCCTACTATCCCTTGCTTCTCAGAGATCACTGTTTCCTCTGTCCTAATCTAGTTACCTGTTAACCTACCCAGCTTGTGGAGGAGAGAAAGGTACAGCAACCACAGTTGAGGATCTAGCCTTTCACAGGTGAGGCCAGAGTAATCTGGATGGGCAGGCAGCCTACACTGGGGCTGTCATTTGGGTGGAGTCCAGAAATGCTTCCTCCATCACCTGCCATGCAGCTCTTCCAGTCTAGAAGCTGGAGGACCTAGAGCACTGGGAAGAGGTGGGTAGGTAGGTGATGGTGGGCCACAGACCACCTGGCCTACTTCGTATTTTTACTAAGAACCAGCATGCCTAAGTATTAATTCTGCATGATCTTTCTGTCTTACACAATAATATTGGAAATAGTAATACCTTGCATTTATGTGAAATTTACAGCTTATAAAGTACTTTCTTACACATCTGATCCTCAGAAAAACCTCATGACAAAGATACAGCAGGCATTGTTCCCTCAGATTGGAGGTGAGAAGAGTGAGACTTTGAAAGGTTAAGCAAGGTGCTCACCCAGCATCACACTTTAAGTAAGTTGTGGGAACCAGGAATTCAGACTCCAAGACACAATTTCTGTCTCTTGGACCACACTTTAATAAGAAATTGCCATAGCTGGGCATGGTAGCTCTCATACCTATAATCCCAGCACTTTGGGAGGCCCAGGTGGGAGGACTGCTTGAGGCTAGGTATCAAGACCAGCCTGGGCAAAATATCAAGACCCTGTCTCTACAAAAAATTTTAAAAATTTGTATCAGCCAGGCGTGGTGGTGCATGCCTATAGTCCCAGCTACGCAGGAGGCTGAGGCAGGAGGATCACTTGAGCCCAGGTATTCAAGGTTACAGTGATCTATGATAGGACACTGCATTCCAGCCTGGATGACAGAGCAAAACCCTGTCTCTTAAAAAGAAAGAAAGAGAGAGAGCAAGAGCGAGAGAGAAAGAAAAAAGGGAAAAAATTGTCATTTGCCATTGATCTCTAGAAAAATAAAATCCATTAATTTTAACACCACCCAGCATAGGGCCTAATCTTTGAGCATTTTTGCTGCTCAAAAAACAGAGAAGAGGCCCTAGAGTGTTTTTAGCAACACTAAATGGGGATATGTCCCCATCCCCCCCAATGCAAAACACATACATGTACATACGTACACACACACACACACACACACACACACTGTCTCTCATACTCCTTTGCCCAGAATTCCTCCAGTCTGGCAACTTTCTGTGGCCAAGTCAACTGGTCCCTATTTGGTAGATTCCTGCCAGACACAGTTATATTCTGTACCATGGGGGTGGGGATGTGTGTATTTGATGCATCTTCATTCTCACGTGAAAGAAGAGTGGTACAACGAAAGGAGAGCGCTGATTTGGGAATCATGAAGTATGGCTTTGAATTCAGAATCAATCAGCAAATGGGGGACCTCAGTCAAGTAAGTCATTTCCTTCCTCGGGGCCTCAATGTCTTCTTTTGTGAAACAAGAGAATTGGGCTGAGAGCTCTCACAGTTCTTTAATGTCAGTTTGGACTAATCACAGAGCAGAGTGGGCAAAGCTTAATGATCTGTTGAGCACTAAGCATCCTGCCCACTGCTCCAGGAAGCTGCATATGTGCTGATCAGCATTATTCCATCTTCAAGGAAGATGGTAAAGTCATCCTCATCATCATCATCATCATCTGTGGGTTTATTATCACAGTTCCCTTATCTTTACTGCTTACAAGTAGTGAAAGTTGAATTAAACACATTATATATATAGATTATATATCAATTATTAAAATCCAAAGGAAAAGATTCCTCCATCTTTAATATACTGTTTCAAAACTCTCTTCCTGTCTTTACCAAAAGGAAAGCATTGGTTTTAAAGAGACAGCACCTACAACACCAAAATTGGTATAGTCCCTGTCCTAGCTAGGTCTGTGAGGTGGGCCCACTGCAGAGCTGAGGCTGCAGCTCCTTGGTCTTTATATCCATTTCGAAACAAAGGGAGCATTACAGGGACAATTATAAATAATTGAGATTGTAAAATTGCCAAGATTAAATTCTAGGTATGATACAAAGTGTCTTTTAATGCCACTTTAGTCCTTTTCCATTTGGCAAACAAAACTTCTTGGCTGGCCACCTAGACCTTCACAATAACATCGTCCAGCACATAGCCCACACTTTTTGTGTTTCTGCTGCCCAAGTCACAGAAAAGAGCCTCTGGATTAAGAGACAGCCAAGCCAGTGTTTTGAGTATCCCAACCTTTTCACGGTTTCTTTGCTTAGGGTGATTTTCTTCCCCAGTGTCTCTGAGCTAGTTATTCTAGTAAGAGATTCTGCCTCATTTTCCTGTATTTCAGCCTATACAGCTACTTCCCTACCCAGGCCTCACCAGTTGTTCATTGATATAATTGTGCCAGCTACTGACATGCAGTTAAGATAACCAGGAGTTTAGTCCTTCATACACTGCAATTAATAATAATTACTGTTGGTACCGTCAGTCAACTCTGCAACTCCAAGTTATTCCATGGTACATTATGTGTTCTCTAGTTCTGCCTGGTCCCAGGATGACATCATCTTTTCCATCTCATCTATTACAAATTTGCATTCTTCTTTGATTAAAGAAGATTGATTTTGATTACATCTGCTAATTCTTCGTTTCCTTCATCATGGTAAAGTATTTATGCCTATTTGTGGTAGCACTGGCCAAGAAGAGTCCTTTCTTTATGGCATTTTCACTTTTCCCCTAAATTTAGTTACTAGTGAGACTCTAAGCCTATTCTTACTATGAGTAAGAATGCTGTCCCTCAGTAAAGTACAGGCAAAAAGGTTCAGTTGACTTTTATACAATAAGGTAAAATTAAATTATAGAATTCCTATTCCAGCAATGGATACTTAAAATTCAATGTAATTGTTTCTTTAAAATTTGTTTTTATTGTGTAAAATTTCAAATATATATGGACAGAGAATAGTACGGTAAGCGCATATATGCTGTCATTTAGCTTCAACAATTATCAACACATGGCCATTCTTGTTTCCTCTGTGCCCAACTCGTGGCTCCCTAGCCCCCACTACAACCTTGATTATATTGAAGCAAAACCCAGATATTATATTGTTTCATTTGTAGTATACCAATTTTTTGATGTGATACTATACATGTTTTAAGAATGATGCCTTTGCGTGATGTATAGTACTTAATCTGTAGTCAAATGTACCCCATCAGTCTCTTATAGCTAATCATTTATTAGTTTAGTGAGTAACTTCACAGACTTTTTTTCTTCTGTGTAAGCATATAAATGTAAATACATATATAGTTGCATGTGTTAATTCTTATTTAAAGGAGAGGGTAATACAAAACTGCCTTTTTCACTTATAAATAAATTATAGAAATCTTTCTCTAAGAAAACACAAATCTACTTTATTCTTTTGAACATCTACAGGTGTTAGACATATGTATGATTTTTTTTAATCAATCCCCTTTGATAGGTTTGTAGATTTCTTTTTGTTTTTTCTGTTACAAACAGAGCTACATGAAAATCATTGTATATCATCTTTGCATGCTTGTGGATTTCTGTAGCATAGGTTTAGAAAAGGAACTGCAAGATCAGGAATCTTTTGAGGGAAAAAAATGGAACATTTATAAGAATGGCTATACTCTGTTGTTCCATACTGGTAGCTTGCTCTAACCTGTACTCAAATGCTGATGAATGCAGATTTGAGGATCACATTAGGTGAGCAATGGTGTTTCAGTTTAATTCTTAATGAAAATCAGGAACAATATATCATTCTGGCAAAACCTAAAAAGTAAGTCGAGGTGTTAGCATGCCTGGCAATGAGGGCCTTTATGTGTAATTGGCATCTCTGAGACCTTGCAGAAGTGGGAGAACCAATGAGAGAGACTGTTGCCAGGCTACAAACTCCAGCGGAAGGCAGAAGAGATGGGTGGACAGGTGGGGGTGTCGGGCTGCGTGAAAAGGACAATATAATAACAGTAATAATCCTTTACATTTGTACGACACTTTACAGTTTACACGGGGTTTTTACATCTGTTTTCTAATTTAAGCTGCACAATAACCCTGTACAAAAATCTGAGCAGCCAAAAATATACCATAGAATTTCTGTGGGTGGACATCTGGATTCTGAAATAACAAAAATGTGGGCATAGTGTTAGCCTATACTGGACAAGACCCACTGACTGAGCCAAAATGTTAAGTGAGATCCAGGAAGGTACAGAACTAGACTAGTTGGCCTCACCAGGCAGAAGGAGTGGACAGTTTCCATTAGCCACATGCTGATTAGCATCTCCCCAAGAATGTGGAATGGATCCCTGCCAGGCCAGCTCCATCAGAGCCACCTGGAGAACTTGTGAATGTGCAGATTCCCTGATCTTACCCCCTAGAGATTCTGACTCAGTGGGTTTGAAGTACAGCTAGAAATCGGGCATTTTAACAAGCTCTTCTGATGTGCAACCAAGGTTGTCAACCACTGTTCTGGAAGTCTCTGAGAACTACAGCTAGAGAATTTTACTGTATGGATCTCCCGTCAAGTGGGACTGCCTAACACACAAGTCAGTGGACCTAGGTTGAGAGAAAGACCAACCAGTCTAGTCAAGTGCTCTGATGAATAAGTGTTTGACAAAGAAGGAGCTTCCTCTGAATGTAATTTTTAAAGATTTTAAATACACACACAGACACACACACACATTTACAAAGTTCCATACCAAAAGCTGTTTTGTAATATTCTGAATTGGGATTGGGAGCATGTGTTGCTATGGAAAGAGTCCTGGCCTGGAGAGGTCACTCTTTTAGAGAGGACCAAATCCTGAACTCAAAGCCAGAGGACCCTGGGTAGGGGCCCAGCTCAACTACATCCCAGTGTATGACCTTAGACATACAACCTCATTTCTCTGAGCCTCACTTTCCTCCTTCTGAAAAATGGCTGTGACATTCTCATTTCTCTATTTTTGCTATCCCCTTCCATCCTTCTCTTGTATCCTCTTAGTCTGAGCTAGCACTCAGCCTGTAATGGAATTTCTTCTTCTTTCTCAATCTTTTTTTTTTATGTTCCCAGATTGCTCACAGAAGCCAAGAATGTAAGCTTTTATGTAAGTGTGTATGTTTGCAGGAGTAATTAATATTTGGGAAACATATAAAAGTGTACAAAACATGCATATTTACATGAACTTCCTACTTGCTATTCCTACCTGGAAATTTTTGAAGTCTTCATTGTTTCTTTTCTATCATCTTTTTTTTCTTCCCTGGAAAATGGATTTATGAACTAGCCTTGCAACTAAGCACTTAAAGTAACCCGCAAAAATGCTCACCCGCCTGTTCATATTCACATGTCCTTTCTTGTCACATTTTTACTTTTCTTTACTGTTCTTGTTGCCCTTGTCTTAACTCTGTAATCACCTAGGTTGTAAATATTGATGCTTGCGCTTGAAGCAGAAATGTCATAAAGTGAAAAGTAGAGAAAATGGAAATAAGAAGGAATCGGTATTAATCTTACATGGAGATTGAGATTTCAGACTTTTTTACACCTATAAATATGTGAATATTTAATCCAATGAGAACAAAAATGGTGGCACTTGGGGATTTCCCCTACTGAAAGTCTGGAAATACACCACATTAAAAATGATAACCACTGAGCCCCTTTTCCATTCCTTTGTAGTGAAAACATTGTTCAATCCAGCTCCTGCCATTGCTGACCTGGATCCCCAGTTCTACACCCTCTCAGATGTGTTCTGTTGCAATGAAAGTGAGGTAAGGATGAATCGTTTTAGTTCTTCTATGAGAAACCAAAGGACTTTTATGCAAGTGGATAAAGCAAAGAGGCAGAACTAACCACATCAATCTGATGATATGTGAATTCTTAGGCCCCCAGTGAGAACAGATTTTTCAGTTTACTGGGGTGTGGAGAAAAGGAAATTAGTAAGTCCTAGGAAAAAAAAAGGATTCTCTGAGTCACCCCCATAATCTGGCACTTATCAAACCTCAGTTATTTTAGTCCCCGCCCTGCCCTCACACTATTGGTGTTTTGTTTTCTTTTCTAATTATTCCATATTCGGTAGACTAATTAGTAGTAACAATTGCCAGATTTAGCAAATAAAAGCATGGGATGCCCAGATAAATTTGAATTTCAGATAGACAATGAATAATATACCTAACATTTATACTGTAAAATTATCTGTTGTTTATCTGAAGTCCAAATTTAACTAAGCTTCCTGTTTTTTATTTGGTAACCCTCATTAGTATACAACCCCTGGAACATTTGCTACCTCCTGTAGTGAAGGCCCTATGACAGCATCGATGGACCAACGTAGGTTCTCCATTGATGCCATGGAAAAGACCTTGGCAGCCACTCCATTAGAGGCACAACCTCTCAGCCCATCCGAGTGTCATAATGTATACATCTGCACAAAATATCCATCAACATACTGATGTCGTACCACTCGTAAGTATTTTTAGGAAGAAAATGTCAATATTTCTCTCTTTGCATAAGCCAGACAGCATTAGACCAGAGCTCTCTCCCATGACTGGGCACAAGTACACATATTGGTGAACATAACATGCAGAGAGAAAAGTAATGAATGAACTGTAATAGTTCATTTTCCATTTGGTTCGAGTGCTGAATGAAGGTTTCTAGGATTTTTTGACCTGCTTTCTTGATAATTTCATCTCTGGGAACATAGAGGAAACAAGAAAGAAGACTGCTACAAGGAAACTAATTTTAACAAACCACAATAAGTTATGAAATTTTTGAGCAACCACCATGCTAGGAAAAAGGAATTGTGGGAGATAGTGACCATTTCACAATAAGAGGTTAGATTACCCTCAACTGCCAAAATGGATTAAATTTCCCTGCTAGATACTTAAAGAGCACTCCATTCCTCAAACACTCATCACAGCTCAAATTACTTATTCATTTCTTCTGTCTTCTCCATTAAATTACAAGTTCCACGAGGACAGAGACATCTGTCTTATTCACTATTCTATCCCCATTGGCTATCCCTGTGTATATAGTTATCTATTGCTGCATAATATATTACCCCAAAATTTAATGGCTTACAACAACAGTAATTATTTATTGTTACTTGTGATTTCTGTGCATCAGGAATTCAGAGAGGGCACAGCAAGGCTTGACCCTGCTCCACAATGCCTGGAGCCTCAGTAGGAAGACTCAAAGGCTGAGGACTAGAATCATCTGAAGTCTTTTTCACTCACATGCTTGACAGTTGATGCTGGCTGTTGGCTTGGGGCATAATGTGTCTGTTGGCCAGAACACTTATACATGTCCTCTACTTGTGATCTGGGCTTCCTCACGATGTGGTAGCTGGGTTCCAAGATCCAGCATCCTGAGAGAGAGAGCACCAGGCAGAAGCCATGTTGGGTTTTATGACTTAGTTTCAGAAGTCACACAGCATCGCTTCTGCCCCATCCTATTGGCTGAAGCAGGAAGGTCCACCCTGGTACCCCACCTCTCAATAAAAGATTGTCATCGTCACAGTGTAAAAACAACATGTACAATATGATATATATTAATAGAGTTACCTTTGGAAAATAACATCTACTACATTGTACCTATACATAGCTGGCACCTGGTAAATGTTTATTAAATAAATGAATGGATGAACAAATGGATGAACTCTGGTCTTTAAGGAAATTGGTCTCAAAAACCTAATGAAAAACAGAAAAGTATTAAAGAAAAAAGAAAAACATTAAAAGCTTAATGTTCTTATGGATGAATTGTAATCACAATAATAATGTAAATTTATGTTTATGATACTCTCTCTCTGTTCCAAACACAAACCTTTGACAAATAAATATAAAATGAGACAAGGAAAATATACTCACAAGCTCAAAAACAAAATAAATAACTCCATAGACCGGAAATGGAACAGCCTCACAGTGTATGCTCTTCACCAGCCCTAGAAGTGGGCAGAGGTAGTAGGAAATTCGCCTCCTCTGGGTCATGGGCCCTAGAAATGTTCCACTCACAGGAGACTGGAGCAGTGCCACTGTGACAAACAATACATGCTGGGCTGGAGCTCCCCTACTAGCAATAACAGGTGGAGGAAGTTGCTACCCCTGCTGCCTGAGGCTCCCAACCTGAGGAGGTGAGAGGATGGAGACACTGCCTCTGACCAGGAAGTAAACCAAGCCAACCGCTGCTTAGTGACAAGATTGGCAATATCCCCAATGACAACAGAACAGCAATTCCATATTGCCAATATAACCTGGCTCTGAGACCCTTGTGTGCCTGGTGGGTATAACCACAAAACCACTGGAAAGGCAGGGATGAGCCAGGTGAGAGCTGAAGTGTGAAGACTTTCCAACTCGGAGTGAGCAAAGTCAGCCTGCAAATGAGGAACATAATGCTACAAAACTTCCCAACAAAATCAACAATCTAAAGATGAATTCACCCAAGATGAAATTCACATAATAAAACAATACAAAAAAGGCTTTAAAATAAGTATGATTAAGATTAACATTCATTAAAGAATCAGAAATTATGAAAGAAAAACAGAATTGAAGCAACAATATATGAGTATGAGATACAACCAATTAGAAATCTTGAGAATGTACTCATTGAATTTTTTTAAATCACTCATTAGAAAAATAAACATTAGATTGCTGTGAAAAATTAGTAAATTGAAAGAAAATCTTTATCAATTCACCTAAAGTTAGAAAACTCAATTCACTTAGAAAGCAGCACAGAAAGAAAAATATTTTTAGATATCAAAGAAAAATTTAGAGAAGGATAGCTTGAGAGCCTCCAGTATATCAAATTGGAGTGAAAGAAGAAGAGAGAGAACCAAAAGCAGAGGAAAAGCTGCAAGCTGTTTTCTAGAATTGAAAAAAGGCCTGGGTCCTCAAGTCAAAAGAGTACAAAAGTGCCATGTAAGATAAATAAATATAATTCTGTACTTACATACATTTTAGTCAAACTGCGTAAAATCAAGGATAAAGACAAAAATATTTTTAGCAGCCAGAGGAAAAAAGACATTACATATAAATGACAAGACTATTCAGTACTTCATTACTTGTAAAAGAGGAAAATTGATAAAAGCAAAGTGTCCACTAAAAGGAGAATAGATTTTATTTAAACTCTAGTGTATATGCAGTATGGAATACTATATATAGTTTTTAAAAAAGAAAGAAATAGAGCTACATATATCAACACATTATATAATGTTAAGAGAAAAAGCACATTGCTAAATAATATATATGGAAAATATCACTTCTTTCAAGAAAAATATCTGAAGTAAATAAAGTAAAATGTTAAGATTTAGTAGAAGTGGATGGTAGGTACATGGATGTTTGTTGCATTTGCTTACATTAAAGATTTTTTTTATTAAAGAATATTTTTTTTTATTTCAGCATGTTATGGGGGTACAGATGATTAGGTTATGTATGATATTTTTAAGAGGTTTTTAGAAGACACAAGTCAGTGTTTCTGAAAGTAGACCATAAGTGATCTCAACAGATGTAAGTGATCCCAGTAAGGAAGATCAATGCAAAACTTTCTGTTTTTTTTAATACACAAAAGAAATATCATATACTTTCAATTGACTCAATTTAATTCAGTGAAATATATACATATATATATATAACCAATTGACTGATATTTATAAAACTTGCTTTTAAGAAAAAAAAAAGCGGCCATACAGTGTAACAAGTTCAGACAGAAAGAGTCTGTGCAAAAGATGGCAAGAGGGGCACATGGTCAGGGTTGCGAAACCTGTGCCGCTGGGAAAATGGAAACCTGGAATGAGTAGACACTTGTGGGATGATTTATAGACAACAAAAAGGGTTAGTTTGGGCACTTCAGAGCAAACACTAGGAGGCCTAGAAGCATTCTTAGAAAGAGATAGCCTATGGTTAAATTGTAATACATTTTCTGCATTACGAAATTTAGTTATACATTGTTTGATAAAAAAGTATCATATAATTCATCTAGTCCAGTGATTTTTAAATTGCCAGTCTCAGAACAATAAAGGGTAACAGAGATGCAGCAGGGGTACCTGGGGGTCAAGGAAGCAGGGCTAGAGCCCCACACCCCTACTCCAGCCAAAGACATTTTTATATTCTGGGGGAGAAATACTGATCCTGTTGAAGCTCTCCTAATTTTCGGATAGTAAGTGATTTGGAGAAGGCACAGAATTACTGAGTAGTACAGATCTCCTGAATGCAAGGGCATTGCTTTTTCTGCTACATATCAATGCCTCTCCTACACTGCTTCCATCTTCTCTAGCAAAAACAAAGGAAATGAGTAGTCTGCAAACATGGAAAGCTACTACTAGTAATATGAGAAAGGTAGTACAGCCCAATAGAGGCCTAGAAGAATTAGGCCCTGAAATTTACAGGTGCAATTTATACCAAAATCATTGGCAGGGGCCCTTCCCTTCCTCCCCCTAAACTTCCTTTCTTTCTTGTGTAGAATTCTCTTTGTTCCCCCTAACTCTTCATTATGAAAATTATCATATGTTCAGGAAAGCTGAAAAAGCAATACAATGAACACTCTCTACCTTCCACCTAATCAGTTGTTAACTTTTTGCTATATTTGCTTCTCCCCTTCCCTGTATGTATTTCTTTTTATTTTTGTTGAAAAGTAAAAGCAAATACATTTTGTTTTTGTTAAGAGTAAATTGCAGACATGATACCTCACCCCTAAATACTTCAGGATGCATCTTCTAAGAGTAACCACAATACCACTATCACACCTAAGAAGATTATCAGTAATTCCACACTATCATCTAATATCTAGGCCATGTTCAGATTTCCCCCATTGTCCCAAGAATGTCTTTTATAGCTAGTTTTTGTTGTCATTGTTATTGTTGCATTTTATTTATTTTCCTGTGCCAGTATCCCTCAAGGTTCTCATTGTTTTGGTTCTTATGAAAAAGAAGGGAGATATTTTCCAGAAAAAAAAAAAAATCTGGAAGTATATCCAGGGTACTTATTTTCACCACTGTTTCTTTCCACTTTTGTGTGTTCCAGGCTGAGATTTTAACCGGCCTCACGGTGGGCAGCGCTGCGGAAGCTGGGGAGGCCGCGTTAGTGCTCCTGCAAAGGGGCTGCCGGGTTGTGATCATCACCTTAGGGGCTGAAGGATGCATGATGCTGTCACAGACAGACCCTGTCCCAAAGCACATTCCCACAGAGAAAGTCAAGGCTGTGGATACCACGGTAGGTTTTAAAATTTAAGAATCATTTTTGGCCCTTGAAAATCATGATTTAGTTGCTAATTAGATACTGCACCTGAACTTTTGGATAACAAGACAAAGGCCTAGGAGGGGATATGTTAGAAGAGAACAATTAGGCAGGAAAACTGTATCTTAGTCCTTCTCTAACTCACTGTGGGACTTTATACAAGTAATTTAACTTCTTTGAGCCTGTTTCCTCATCTATAAAATCAGAATATCAGTAAAGTTATACCTGTATTACTTACATTTATTCATTTTTTTAATAAATAGGTATTTATCGAATACCTATTATGTGCCAGTCCTATGCTAGGTGCTAAGGATATAGTGATGAACAAGGCAAAGTCTCTGCTCTCATGGGGCTTAGATTCGAGATGGTAAACAAGCAGTCATGTCTCACAAGCCTCTCATGTGGAATGAATGGCAAGGAGCACAGGTTAGCAGAGGATGTTCTTTTAGCCAACAAATAATAACAGCTAACGTTTACTGCATGCTTGCTACGTCTCTTTTGCATATATCTCATTTAATCTGTACAACAATTATATGAGGCAGGTACTATTATTATCCTCATTTTACAGAAGAAGAAACTTGCTCAGGATCACATTGCCAGTAACAGAGCTGGGGGTTCAAAATGAGGCCTGTGGACTCCAACACAGACATTTTTGTGTAAGGCACTGTGTTAACCACAAGTGCGTTAAGTAGACAAGTCATGGCGCAGAGTAGGAATGAAAAGAAAGCAGGTTAGAAAAAAGAATCATGCTTCCCCTAAACCTAGGAAAATACAAATTATTTGTTTATTGTTACAACTCAGAAGAGCTGGGCAGGCAGGGTGGCTCATGCCTGTAATCCTAGTATTTTGGGAGGCCAAGGCAGGAGGATTGCTGGAGGCCAGGGGTTTAAGACCAGCCTGTACAACATACTGAGACCCCTGTCTCTCCAAAAAATACAAAAATTAGCCAGGTGTGGTGGTACACACCTGTAGTCCCAGCTACTCGGGAAGCTGAGGCAGGAGGCTCTCTTGAGCCCAGGAGTTTGAGGTTGCAGTGAGCTGTGATGACACTACTGCACACCAGCCTGGATGACAGAGAGAGACCCTGACTCAAAAACAAACAAACAAAAAAAAGAGAATTCAGAAGAGCTAACTAGCAGAGTAAATAAACTTCAGGGACAAGAAATTAAAGTTGAGGAAAATAAAAATTTTAGGGTTTTTATTTATAAGAAACTGATGAATAATTATTTATAAAATATATTTTGGTTTGGTTTTACTCTGAGACGTGACTTTAAGATGTGGGTTATTTATCAAAAAAGAAGCCTGAGAGAATCTGATGAAGTTATGGGTATGAATATGCTTTGAAAACTATGTAAGTGCAAGAAATGCTTATGTGACATGAAATTAACATCCTGGTTGCCTTTCAAAATGTGCTTTATTGGGTATTTGATAAATTGTACTCAGTGCTGTTATTCTCTTCATTTTTAGTCATTTCTGAAACCATTAGGTTTTTTTTTTCTGTTTTATCAAGGGCAGGAACCTGAATTTTTGAGACATTCCTTATTAGTTCTGAAATCAACTCTCCATTAAACTAAAACTACTCTAAGTCCTTATTCTTCTCTTGCTAAAAGTGAAATTGAGTGGTCCTCAAAGATGTCAGACCTACATGGATACACAGAAGTGGCTCAGCCTCTACCTTCAGCATCTGTTAGTCACTACTCCTTTTGGTTGTAAGCACCAGAAACTCAGCTCAAACAGGCTTACGCAGGAAAAGGGATTTATTTGGTGCACATAATTGGAAAGTTTGAAGATACAGCAGAATGCAAAGGCTAAACCATGTCATTGAGACTTGCTGTCTCAGTCTCTCTGTGTCAGCTCTGCTCTCCTTATAGTGGGCTAATGAGCTCAGGCTGGTCCTCTCTAGGTGATGGTCTCTGGCAGCTCCCTGTCCCACACTGTGCCCCATGGCATGTCCCCAGCCCTGGTGTCAAATAAAAATCAAAGAACTCTTATCAGAGGATAGGGAAGTGGACGCTGGTCAGACAAAAACAACTCGTGCCTGCCACAGAACGGTCATGTGGAAATGCACTGCTTGGGCATGGAATTAAATCAGGAAGAAACTAGCCTTGGAAATATTCAAATTCAAATTAGTAGTGATGATCTTCAAGTAATTTCATGTGGAAGGGTTGGATTTCATAGCTCCTGACTGATCACAACTTTGAGAATATTAAATATAGCAATGTACAGTAAGAAAGTTGTCATATTTTGATATTATTTTGTGCCCTTTCATTTGGATTCTTAGCCCTTGCAGTTAATTTTTAGGTTTCAGGAAAGTAAATACATTTGGAGGATAAAAGATCTAAAGTCCACATCCCCTTTGTTTTTCTGTGGAAGCAACCTGACAGAGTGGAGGGGCTCTGACCCACAGGAGTCTGGAGGTCTAGTCCCTGCTTCTCCTGTAAATTTGCTGTCACTTTGGCAAGTTGGGTAACTTCACAGAGCTTCTGATACCTCACCTGTAAAATGAACTCACGACATTAATACTGTGAACCAGCAAGGGGCGTGGTGGGGAGGAAGTGGGTTGGGGAACCTGCGGCCTTGGGGCCACATGTGGCCTTCTGGATCCTTCAGTGCAGCCTTTTACTGAATCCAGATTGTACAGAACAAAGCCTTTTAATAAAGGGATTTGTTCTGTGAAGTTTGGATTCAGTCAAGGGGCAGCACTGGGGATCTGGAGGGCCACATGTGGCCCCAAGGCCGCAGGGTCCCCACCCCTAATTGAATTTTGATTACATGCCAAACACAAGAAAAGAAAGAAAGAGATAGTTGAATATCCAATGTGTTTGAATATATCTAGAGATTTTTAGTTTTCTTGTGGAATTTGAAGATGAATTATTAATTGGTGCATAGAAAACTGAGAAAATTTTTTAAATGAGGCAGATTTTCCCCTTTAGGTCATCTCGAATCTAAGAGGAAAAAAGTATGATTAAGTAAATATAATCTTTGTATATCACATGGCTGTAAATGCATAGTCAGAACAATGTAAATGCTAATTCTTGACTTAACCAGAAATGTAGATTATAATCATATTGTGAAGACGGAAGGGCAAAGTGAGTGTGTATTCGTGTGCACATCAGAGGACAGAAGAGAACTAAATGCTCATCTTCCATAGCTGGAAGTTAAGAAAAACTATCTAAAACTGATTTTTTAAAGGGGGTATAAGCATATTACCAGAAATATAAGATAAATTAGAAGAAAGCATGAGAGGAATTTAAAGTATTTGCCTTATGGAAATGGGAATGGAGAGGGATCAGGCATTGATACTTTAAGCCTTATCTTTTTAAACTATGTCTGTGGATGGCTTTGATTTTAAAACAAAAAATAATAATACACCCACTAGGAATGGGCTATAATCAAAAACAGATAATAAATGTCATCAAGGATGTACAGAAATTAGAACTCATATATTGCTGGTAGGAATGTAAGATGGTGCAGCCACTTTGGAAAACAGTCTGGAAGTGCCTCAGAAAGTTAAATATAAAGTTACCATATGATCCAGCAATTCTGTATACGCAGAGAAATCAAAACATGTGTCCACTTAAAAATGTATACACGGACCAGGCGCAGTGGCTCACGCCTGTAATCCTAACACTCTGGGAGGGCGAGGCGGGAGGACTGCTTGAGCTGAGGAGTTCGAGACCAGCCTGAGCAAGAGTGAGACCCCATCTCTACTATAAGTAGAAAGAAATTAGCCAAAAACACCTAAAAATAGAAAAAATTAGCTGGACACGGTGCCACATGCCTGTAGTCCCAGCTACCTGGGAGGCTGAGGCAGGAGGATCACTTGAGCTCAGGAGTTTGAGGTTGCTGTGAGCTAGGCTGATGCCATGGCACTCTAGCCCAGGCAAGAGAGTGAGACTCTATCTCAAAAAAAAAAATGTATACATGAATGTTCATAGCAGCATCATTCCTAATAGCCAAAAATTAAAAAGAATCCAGTGTTCATCAGCAGATGAATGGATAAAGAAATTGTGGTATATCCATGCAATGGAATATTATTTGGCCATTAAAAGGAATACCGCCTGGCACGGTGGCTCAGGCCTGTAATCCTAGCACTCTGGGAGGCTGAAGTGGGAGGATCGCTTGAGGTCAGGAGTTCAAGACCAGCCTGAGCAAGAGCAAGACCTTGTCTCTACCAAAAATAGAAAAAATAAATTAGCCCTGCGTGGTGGCATGCACCTGTAGTTCCAGCTACTAGGGAGGTCGAGGCAGGCAGATCGCTTGAGCCCAGGAATTTGAGGTTGTAGTGAGCTATGATGACATCACTACACTCTACCCAGGGCCACAAAGCAAGACTCTGTCTCAAAAAAAAAAAAAAAGGAATACTGATACATGCTACTATGTGAGTGAACCTCGAAAACATTATGCTCAGTGAAAGAAGCTAGACAGAAGAGGTTATGTAATGTATGATTCCATTTATATGACATATCCAGAATAGGCAAATCCGTAGAGACAGAAAGCATGGGGTTCCTTTCCGGGATGATGAAAATGCTCTGGAATTAGCGGTGATGGTTAAACAACCTTGCGGATATACCAATAACCACTACAGCGGATACCTTTGAAGAGTGAATTTTATATGTGAATTATATCTCACACAACAACAACAACAAAGCCCCATCAAGGCCCTTCAGTAAAGAACAGATATTCTTGTGATAAAGACTATTCCACTGAGTTGCTCTGCTGAATATCCTGAAAGGGCTCTCTGCGTCCCCCCAGTAGAGCGGAGGTGACACTGACAGGAAACCAGGGTAGTTATTTTCCGGGCCTAGAATCTCCTTCATCTTTTTTATACTATCTTTGTCCTCTCATCCAGCACTCTCATTATTAAAATTCTTGGCTGTTCTGCACACAACGGCTCAGCCTCTTCGTAAGTCTAATAACAAGGAGATAATTCACACGGTGAGACGAGGAACTCCCAGGGAGGCATTTTCTTCTGAACAAATGGGCTCCTTCACTTTCCTGTCAGGAGAGTATTACTTGCTCTCAATCGGTTTGTAACCTTCTCACTTTTCTCCTAAACCCTTATTAAGAAGTCAGGGATGACACGGATGGTGGACACATCCTGAGTTAGTTGGCATGTTGTCCACTTGAGACAGACAGCCTGCTCTGGGAGAAGCCATTTCCCGTTCTACGTCAATGCTTCTTCCAACTGCTATATTCAGTTTTGCCTCACTGATAATAGTTGCATATATCACTTCTATTTTTACATCTGTTTTCCTCGTTGTACTAGAGTGAGATGATGGCAGTAGCTGCAGATGTCCTCAGCTCAGTTTGGAAGACGTGACAGATGTGTCTCTTTTCCCATTTCTATATGTTATCTGAATCTCAGCCTCAAAATGACAGGGCATGCACGTCCTCCCTGTGTTCCTTTCAGCCTGCAGGTTAGGGGCTTTGCCTGCTCGTGTTCAGAATTGCACTGAAGAAGCACTCCATGGTCACAGGCACACACTTAAGCATGGTATATTTTAGGATTATTGTGCTAGTGTGATATAATACATGGTAACATTAGTTATCCCTGGCTTATGAATTCTGTAGAATTCTTGATATATAAATTACTTTTCTTTATGTAAATGGTTAAGTTCTAGAACCTACAATAACACTTGTTTCAAGAATTCAGCCCATAGGCTAAATCTGTCTTCTCAAGAATCATTTGCTTTATAATAATGTATCATAATTCAGGGTATATAAGTAAGCTGCGAATAAACAAAAACCAAGAACACGGGGACTCATCGTCCCTATTCTTTTTTTTTTTTTTTTTTTAATTTTAGAGACAGAGTCTCTGTTGTCCAGGCTGGAGTGCAGTGGCATCATCATAGCTCACTGCAACCTCAAACTCTTGGGCTCAAGCAATGCTCCTGCCTCAGCCTCCCAAGTAGCTGGGACTATAGGAGTGTACTACCATGCCTGGCTAATGTTTTGTAGAGCCAGAATCTTGCTATGTTGCCCAGGCTGGTCTCGAACTCCTGACCTCAAGTGATCCTCTCACCTCGGCCTCCCAAAGTGCTAGGATTACAGGCGTGAGCCACCATGCCCAGCCCATATCAATTTTTTGTGTAATAATTGACTTGTTTTCTTCAAATTTTGACTTTACTCTGTTGATACTGCCACTATGCAAAGCACCTTTGGAAATCCTCTTTTAGAATTGCCTTGACAGCCCTCATCATCACCTTTATCCCACTAATCACTTTTTATTGGGTTTTTTCTATTTATGAAATTAATATATGCTTAGCATTCAAGAGGAGAAAGAGAGCAGACAACATAGAAAGGTATAAAGAAGAAATCAAGTATCCATGATCCTCCCACTTATAAGTAACTATTAACCTGTTGGTATAAATCTTTCCAGATTTTTTCTGTGCACATTCATATACTTTTGAATACCTACTAACAGCAAATTTGAATATTTGCAACATCAGAGGATAATATATGTAATTATGAGAAGCCTCAAAAAAATGAAATATTTCTCTAGAGTAATGTAAATAGGCAATTCACTGAAAAAGAAATACAAAAAAAATTAAGAAATGAAATAATGCTTAACCTCATTAGAAATCAGGAATGTATAAATTAAAATAACAATGAGGTCCCCTTGATTGTCCATAAGGTTGGCAAAAATTAAAGATGATATCAAAGTCCAAATAGATTGAAAAATACATACTGTTATATAATTCTGGTGGGAACATAAATTCGAACAATGTTTCCAGATGGCAATTTGACAGTACCAAATTTTAAAATATACTTTCCCTTTGACTTAGTAAATCTCCTTGTAAGAGTCTGTCCTGGCCAGGCACAGTGGCTCATGCCTGTAATCCCAGCACTTTGGGAGGCTAAGGCAGGAAGATCACTTGAGCCCAGGAGTTTGAGGCTACAGTGAGCTATGATCAGGCCACTGCACTCCAGCCTGGGCAAGAGAGCAAGACCCTGTCTCAAAAATAAATAAACAAACAAACTATCCTAGAAATGTTCACATATACAAATATCAGTACAAGAATATTTATTTCAACTTTGTTTACAATAACCAAAAATTGAGAAGACAGATCTACATAATCATCAGTAGGAGTAACTTTCTAGCTATCTGTAACTACATGTGTATTTTAAAATCTGGAAAAAACTCACTCAACTGTTATGCTCATTATTCATGGGAAGGGGAATAGGAAGGAGGAAGGTGTTGTGAGAGGACCTCCACTTTCTGCTCCATATTCTTCTGAATTGTTTGAGTTTTTCCATCAGCCTGTATTTTTCATGTATTACCTTGCAATTTGGATTACATATGACTTTGGGACATAGCCAAAAGCTATTTGGAGCCACATCTAGCAAGTATGATAGGTGACATCATTTCTCCTATTCTGTACTGGGCCTTATCTTAACAAAAGAGCCAGTGATTGGTCACAGTTCATTCTTGGTCTCACAAAAAACCTCTCAAGCATCCCAAAATCTCTTTGTAACCGGGCCGAGTAGCCCCTTGACTTAGGATAAATTGGATAGACTCCTGATGCCAAAGAAATAGATCTACATTACCTTCACGTTCAGGGCGCTTGAGGTTCCTTAAGTTTGGATATTTTACTACATACTTCGACAAGTATTTTTTTCCTTAATCTTTCTAAAGAAAGAATTTTCCTCAAAAATATGTTATTTTATACAGTTCCTGTTGGAAATATCAGAATAAATGTCAAAGCTTCACTGTTTCTATTTGTCATTCAAATGTACAGCAGATCTTCAGAGAAACTTTCCTCATGTTCACGTTTTTTTTCTGAATGAATCTGCTGGTATATCTCAATTTAACTCTTCAACCCTCATTCTCACAATTAACTTTGATCTTAACTTTGGCTTTTGCCACACTTCTCGGTCTTTGGCTAATAGATTACTTGGAGAATTTGTAAAAAGGATCAAGGAATGGGTAATGCCTCATGTTTAGGTATTTAATAGCTCACGTACTTCATTGTTCATGTACCTTCTATGTGAAACAGTCCTGAATGGAATCGCTCATGAGAGGTAGGGGAACATGTAGCACAGTGCTGTGGACTGAATTGTGTTCCCGCCAAAATTCGCATGTTGAAGCCCTAACCCCCAATGTAACTGTATTTGGAGATAGGGCCTATAAAGTGGTAATTAGGGTTAAATGAGATCATAAGGGTAGGGCTCTGATCTGATCAGATTAGTGTCTTTATAAGAAGAAACACCAGAGAGCTCGCACGCTCTCTACGTGCACACAAAGAAGTCATGTGAGCACAGAATGAGATGGTGGCCACCTACAAGCCAAGAGAAGAGGTCTCAGAAAGAAACCTACATTGCCAGCACCTTGATCTTGGCCTTCCCAGCCTCCAGATCTGTGAGAAATAAATTTCTGTTGTTTAAGCTACCCACTCTGTGGTATTTTAATATGGCAGCCCGAGCCGACAAATACATACAAGAAAGCAAGAGAACATGCCTCAGAAGTGACCGAAAGTGAAAGCTAGAAAAATCGGCTGTTCTGTAAGGAGAAAATAATCAGAAGCAAACCATCAGAATCAGCTTAAATCACCTTTTTGGTGAATTACCTCAAGGGTCCTACATACGGCTCAGCTGTCATCATCAGCCCCGGTGCTAGTCATGTCCTGAGTTCTAATCCTAATTTAGCCATTAGCTGGCTGTGCTGATTTGGGCAAATGATTGATTATGTTGGGGGCTCGGGTGTGTATCCAAACATGACATGTCTAGCATAGATGATCTCTGAGGCACCTTTGACCCCTGAAATTCCTTGATTACTTGGTCTCTGAAATTAGATTCTTGGGAACATGAGGATTCTTTGGGCTAATAATGAAAGCTGCGCACTACACTGTGCCAGCAGCATGCTGGACTCTGCGCATTACCGCACGTGCTCAGGGCAACCCTGCAAGGTGGGCTTTTGCCTGTTTGAGAAAGAAAGAAACTATGGCTCCCAAAGGATATGTGAGCTGCCCAGGAGCATACAGCTGGTAAGTTGAAAGAGCCAGGATGATTCTAGGTTGATCAGTCAGGTGGTCTGTCCGTCTGTCTGTCTCCAACACCCATGTACTTTCTACCTCACCACACTGCCTCTTGATTTGGTGACAGTCTGCCTAGCCTTCACTCTCTCTCCTATTTGACATTCTAGCGCTGATTCTCCTTGTCACTTGTCATGATACAGGCTTCTATAATTGCTCCTTTTCTCTAGATTTTCAGAAGCTGCCAGATCTTAAAAAGGCCTTGCTTACTTTGTACAGTACACTGCAGCCTCAATTAAGTGAAATAATCCATGTATACCCTGAGAACAGTGCCTGGCACATGTAAGCGCTCAGTGTTAGCTCTTGTTAGTGCATCCCTATATATCTAATTGTTCACTTTATCACTTTGTGGATCATTTGGGGGTGCGAGATAGCATGTACCAAGAGCTTACATCACTCATTGTTAAGCAGAACAGATGTTGCCTTGGCTCTGTACATCCCCAGAGAGGACCCAGGTCCCAATGCCATGCAACTCCAGCTGCTTCCTATAAGGGCAAGGAGCTGGACTGCATGGACAGTGGTGTGGCAGGAGCATGCCCGTTGCAGACAGCAAAGGGTCTGGCACAACTGATGTCCGTTCATTCTCATCCTTGAATGATCAAACCTAGAAGAGGTGCACCACTCTTAGAGACTATAACCAAACCATCTTTTCATTAAACTTCTTTACATAGGAGCCTGAACTGCTAAACTCTAAAGGCTAGTAGTGAAAGCATGATTCCTCTTTTTCGACATTCCCAAACTAGCTTTCTAGTTGAGGAGGAAAAACACTCCTCCTTCCCTGCAAAGCAAACTCCTGTTTATCCTCGGGGACCAGCTCAGAGAGTTCTCTTTGGGTAACCCCTATGCTTAATACAATGCTTGGCATATAGTAATAATAACAGGCCCTCTGTACATCGTGAAAGAGTTCTAGTATAGTTCCTTCTGGGATAGTAACTACTTTGCATGTAAGAGTCCCTTAACCTCCCTGAGCTTCAGTTTTCCCAGGGGATTAGAGGATCTATAGGATTCCTTATATTCTTAAATTCTACATTTAAGATGCCTTAGAGAAAGAACAAATCTTAGATAAAAATGCTCTTTATAAATGATTTGAAAACAAAATAATTACCGAGTTTTCCACTTTAAAACATATCCTTAGATTGTTTTACCTACAGTCACACAAAGGCCAGGCCAAAAAAAATAAGTTACAGAGAGTCAATGACATCTCTGAAACTGGCGTCATAGAATTAAAAAAAAAAAAAAACCAAATAAGGTTCTGAAATGGCCCTCTTAACCTTAGGAATGATATCAGTAAAACTCTCTGTGTGAACTCAGCCGACTCCGCCGGCGAAAAAAGATGAAGAGGACAAAAAGAAGTTCACTGACTGTAAAGAAAGGGGGGAGGACAAGGTAATTGCTGGAGCGACTGATAGACAAGGCACAAGACACCTCATGCCCAGGGGGCCCTCTTAGCTCTATTACATTACTTCCACACCAACAGATCCCCTCGTTTATTAGCTAATCAGGCAGAATTCAATATTTTAAATTAACTTTCTTAATCCTGCATGTGATTAGTTGAAAGCCCGGGGCTCTAAAAATCTAATTGTAACTGCTTACCAGAAATGTCATCTTCACTTTGAGGAACTGACCAGGGCCAAATGCAAGGCTGTTTTTTCCATTTTCCCAAGATACTGTCCCATAGCCAGGACTGGATGTGCATGTACCTATGCTAGTGCCTGACATCTTAGGGGCTCCCTGAGGGAAGCTGGGCCCCTGGCCCTGCCTCAGAACTCAAATATGGCCAGAGACTGAAGGAAGAATATGGTAGTGGAGAAGAGGGGCATGGAGGTAGAGGTTGAGTGTAGAGAAGAAACAATTGTTCCAGCCTTAGCAGAAGTCAAGAGAGAAAAATCTAAATCTAGATTTAGAATGTTCTGTGGGCCTGGACAGGAAATAGTCCTTCTGCCCGGTACGAAGGGATGGTATAAGGTTGTGGGAGCTTTCTTACCCGTCGACAACTAAAACTTCATTTCCTCTTAGCTTTCTATACCTAAGCCCCACTTCTACCCGCTCTTTAAGTGCCTTAGACATGGTGTGATAACATGGTAGTGAGCCAGTGGCCTGCTCCTTGTCCGTTTTCCTGAGGTGCTTTAGTGCTACTCTTGGGAGCAGACCTGCCAGGGCTGTACTGTAGGTCTTGTCAGTGGCTACCATCAAGGGGCAGTATTTCTTGGGTAGACCTGAAATTATGAGATGAAAAAACCATCTGGAGCCAAACTATAGAGCCCGGAGAGTGGGAGTCCTGCCCACCGCCCTTAACGCCCATTGCTGCTGGTGGCGGTGGGCAAGGAAAAGGAAAAAGAGCTGTGTGTGGTTCATAGCTTGCTGAACATCTGTCTGCCCTTTGTATGAAAGTGTGTGTGTGTGTATGTGTGTGTGTTGTAGGTTAGTGGTGTGTATATTTTGTGTGTTATCTATGTTGATGGCATGTACTCTTTATGAATAAACTATTAGTGGCAGGAATGCCATGTGTTTATGTGTGCATGTGTATGCGAACAGAATGTACTACAGTGCGACAGAGCTTAAAGGGGCAACTCTTTAAAGCAAGCCACTCTTGCTTTCCTCTTCCTACTTCCATTCCTTTAACAAAATACAGAAGTGCTCTATAGTATAGTACAAGCCCTGGAAAAGCTATGCAATTTGGAGATAGAAGGAGTCCAGAGGTTAGGTGAAGTACATATCCCCCGAGAGATTCTCTTAAAACTGAAAGTTTTAAATCCTTTTCTTTCCTTGGTCAAAACAAACCAAAATTGGGAAAAGAAAGATCATAGTTACATCTGCTAGGTGACTTCCCCATTGGCGGTCCTGTTCCTAATTAGAATATCCTTTTTCTCCACATAGTCTTCTTTTTTTTCTTTTTTTTTTTTTTTCAGCATAGAATGTCAAGCAAAGTCTTCTCTTTAACTTTTAATTTTAGCATGTAGGAATCTAATTGTTTAGATCAAGTTGCAAGTGACTGTATTTTGTATCAAATCCATACATTTACTATTAATACTTCCCTCAGTAGTCCCAAGATGAATCAGGTTGCCTCTCTTCTTTCCTTCTTGCTTTATTTCCTTCTTTGTTTTACCTTCCTTCCTTCCTTCCTTTTCTTTCCTTCCTTCCTTAAAATTATGAAATATTTTAATTATACTGAAAAGTATAGAAAATAATATGAACACCCATTGACCCACCACCCAGCTTTATTAATTCTTAACATTTTTCTGTGTTTGCTTCAGATAATTTTTAAGACACAAAATATCACAAACACAATGTGACTTCTTTGCTTAAGATTTAGCCTACAGCAGAACTTAGCTTTTAGGCACACATTTGAGAGAATAACAGTATTGCTTTGTAAGAATGCCTCTTGTTCTTTGCCATTCTTCAGTTTCACTGCAATGAGTCCAGATCTGAATTTATTTTTATTTATACTGCTCATGATTCTTTGTTCTTCCTGAATCTCAGTATTCATGATTTTCATCAATTCTGAAAAATTCTCAAGCACTTTTCTCTTTTGTTATTGCCTCTCCCCTATTTTCTATGGGATTAGATGTATATTAGACCTATTAGATATATGTTAGACCTTCTATTTCTGTTCTTCATGTCTTTTCAAATTTAAACTCTTCTTTCATAATTTCTATATTCTGGTCTCTCTGTGCTGTGTTCTGAAATATTTCTTCAGGTCTCTTACCCAATTCATTAATTCTCTTAGCCATGTCTAATTTGTTTAACCCATTTTTGAGTTCAGTAAACATATTTTCCATTTCTAAACATTCTATTTGGTTCTATCTCACACCTACCCATTCGTTTTTCATATGGTATATTCTTTTATTCTTTTTAAATTTCTCATTTTATCTTTAATCATTTTAAACATATACCTATAGTTTCTTTTAGATGACTCTATTATCTGAAATTGTGAGGGACTAATTCTAGTATTTCTAACTCCTTACTCTCTTTCATGGTAGATTGTTTTGTCACATGTTTTGTAATTTTGGGCTGTGAGCTTATCTGCAGTGATACTTTATGAGAGTCCTACATGGTCTATGCTGAAGATGTTTCTTACCAGAGAACTTTTGTCTTTGCTTTTGCCAGCTGCCCCAGGAGTATCCCTAGCTGAGGAATACCTTTATTTTGATATCTTGGCTTGTGAATTTCTGATCACACAGACAGTATAAATTTCAAAACCTAAACTGCATAAGAACAAGATCAGGGTTACAAAGTCTCAGTGGAGACAGAATTCCTTGCCGTTTCCCTAGCTGGAGGCTCATTTCCACCCCCTCCCCAGTCCATTCTTTCCGTAGGAGACTTAGTTCTAGCACCCCACTTTGCTTGAAACCCACCTTTTGTCTAAACATAGGCCTTAAAACCCAAACCCCAACACCAGTTTATATACTTACTACACTCTGGTTTTTAGTTCCCTCTGTGTTTTTGGACTCTGGGAAAATCCTCTTTTTATTTTTTAGATACACTTATACTAATGGGGTTTTTGTTATATCCTGAAGTTCTAAGCATCTTGTAGAAAGAGGGTTTTCAGATCTCTAGGCCACAACATTGCACAAAGAGAAGCCTAAAGGGTTTCTTCACGGCCAGTGATCACAGTCAGGGTCCTCAGACTGCCTTTCATCTTATGCTCAGCACATCCCTGTAGTTCCAAGACGAATGAAACAAAAGTGGCCTCTAGAACTGAAAACAGCTCTTTAAGAAACGGAAAATGCCCCTGTAGGAAAGCATGGCAAAATGGGGTGAGGCGCACTCTACTGTATATCCGTTTATTTAGCACACTTTGAATTTTCTGCATGCCACGCAGCGGGCATACACTGGCATGACAGGGACACACTGGCATAATAAGATAGTTCCTGGCCACGACCAAGTAAGATGGTTATTTTATGGCCAAAACAAACAAATCGTCTGTCAGTCTTAGTGGTTTCCAGCATTTTTTTAAACTCCTGACTCACCTAAGTGCTAAAACGTACTCCCATTAGAAAGAGTTCATGTCATCAGTGAGTCTCTGCAGATAGCGCAGAAAGGCGCCTGCATAACTTACAAAAAATAAAAATCTCATCTGATTCCTATGTGCCTTTCCATTGGGCATGCCTACCTGCCTACCACCCTCATTTTAGGGACTCACTGATCTGTGCAATGGACAAGCATGTGGAGCAGAAATATATCCTTCATTTAAAGTAAATGACGGTTGGAGGAAACTCTTTTGCAACATGATACTAGTTCAGATATCTTGCCCTACCACCTGTGCCTTAGACACTAGCTTATTCCTGGCAGAAGCACAGCCTTCACATAACTATGCATCCTTCCCCGGCAAAGTGACAAATCAGCCAGTATATGATGAATATGGGTTGTGTAGACAAAAATACCAGGTGCACCAGCCAAGGCATACACAGTGTGTTGGGAAGCATGCACACCAGCCTTCAGTACAGTTAGAGTCACAGAACAATTGCTCGGTTCATTCTTTCACTGTCACAGTGTAGACCTGGCTCAGGACCCAAGAGTGAGGCAGCAACTGTAAGGAAGCAGAAACATTATAAATAACCCAGAGAACCTTTTATAACAGCAACTGCCTGCTGATTTTGTGGCCTAACAGCTCGAGCAAAAAAGAACATAAATACAATATTGTGCAATGACTAATGACTCAAAACTTTGTGCATCAGCAGAAGTGGAACCTGTGGTTGGTGCTAATATTATCAAATGCCTTTGCTGTTTGATAATCTGGTAGTTCTATATTATTTAGCATGCATTTTTCATGGAGAACAATGATTTTATTTCAAGTACCTCTCACCGAAATGAAAAAGCAGCTGTTAAAAGATGAACATTTGGCAGAAAATGTTTTAGTGAATCTTTTGTAAGATACTAAATCTTATTGGATTAACTGTTTTCTGTCTAGAATAGTGGAGTCACAAAGAAAAAAGATTACTGACCACAGAAGGCAAGGCCAATCTTTAGAACCCAGTGAATCACTAACAGACATTTTAGTTTTAAGTGCCATTTATTCACCAATGTATATACAAAGCTTTCATTAATATTGCCTGAAGAATGGGCCCTTTTAAATTTCATTTTTAGCTTGCACTCAGGATTCCACTTCTCTTTCATTAATGTGGAATTCTTTAAATTATAGAATAAATGAATCCAACACAGACATTTTAGCCAGAATGGTATTTTTAGCCAGTTTTCAGTCTCCACAGGCCATTCTCCTGTGTGGCTCCCCAGACAGCAGAGCAGTGAGAGCCATGGCTGGGAGCAGCGCCTGCCCCTGGACCTGGAGAGAGGCTGGAACAGCCCCTCCGGTCTCCTGCCTGGGGCCCACTTCCAGGTTGACAGTGTACCTCACATGTTCTTCAGGTTGGTCCACCACTGGCCAAATGAGGGGTGTGCCAGTGGGTAAGTGACATCATGACATGGCTGCTGGGCACAGCCAGGTTCAGCCAAAGAACATTGTGATTGAGCTGCTTTAATGTGGCCATATTAACTCAGGGACAATGTTTACATTAAGTTATTGTAAGTAACATATGAAATTCTCTTCTTTTTTAACTTAACAAGCAATGTGCAAAACAAACAGCTTCACTTTATCCCTAGTTCCCATTCCTGGGGTGAAGTGGGTGGTGGGTAAAGATTAAAATCCGAAGAAGGGTTTTCAGTGATGGCTGAGCATTGCTTATGGGGTGAGGCTCAAGTGTTATCTCAGAACAGCTTCATCAAAATGCTCCATGTCAGCCCTGGTGTAAGTGGCCAGCCAGAGCCCATCACAAACTGATGAAGCCGAGAATGGACTTGAGGCGTGGTCGGGCCCCAGAAGGAGCCAGCAAATGGCCTCTGTCAACATGAACTGACATGGGCCAGGAACCATTTGTCACCAGTAATGGGGCCAGATCTGCCCATGGCACCAACCTGCGAGGTAGCCTGAGCATCACAACCAAGTCCATTCACGTGTGAGGGTTGAGATGGCTAAAACACACTGCATCAGGCAGGGCTTTCTTTCATCTTTAACTCAGTCTTAGATGGAATCCCAGTAATGAATGTGTACTCTTACAAGTGGTTACTAAGTACTTGTAGGGTACTAATAAATGAAGAATCTGGCAGTTCTGGGATGAAGTTTTTCTTGTTCTATAGTAGTTGAAGTTTAATTAATATATAAAAATTGAAAGACCAGTGTCATTTTGAATACCACTTTGTAAAAGTCTCTTTGGGCAGTGAAATGCTGCCCTGAACATATCTCAGCCCCACCTTCCTTTGATTTTACACTCAACCTCCCATTGATCCTTCCGTGTTCTCATCTGTCTAAGTGAAAGAAGGCTTTAGCCTCATAAACCTCATTCCAGAAGAAATACATAATTCACAAGAAATACTGATGTCAAAGAAGAGAAGGCACACCAATTTGTGTCAGCATCTGCTGTAAATTAAAGAGGAGTACAAGGAGAGTTTAATGTAATGTAGAATTGAAATTAAAATAGAACCAATATTTAGGCAGTCCTCCGCCTCTTTTTTCCCTGCTGTGACATGAAGGATTGACTTTCTCTCAGCTTAAGTACCTAAGGTAGTTCATTTTTTTCTTTTCTGCTGGGATTTTTCCCTGCCAAATGTTGCATGTTTATCTCTGGAATCCAAAATTACATCTTTTCACTCTTTCCATTCCATTCACAACAGAAAAATCAGGGTAAGAAGAATCAGTTTTCCCCTCATCATCTGCACCCTTCATGTTTGCAACATGGAGAGCACCTCTGCCGCGCCAGTGTGACTAGTTCAGCCGTTGTAAATAACTATTAATTCTTCCTTAACACAGTACTGATTCTCTCTAACGTGGGTGTCAGCACCGTGGCTTCTTTTTTTTGTAACTGGAAAAGAAAAGGTTGATAATGAACAACTTACAATGAAATGTGCGAGGTGTTCCTATACGTACTCATGAGAATTCTTTAGCACACATCCAAGAAGAATGTTCTCCCCTGTAAAGCAGTAACATTGGGAAACTTCACATTTCGTCCAAAGTGCCATTGTTCAGAACCTCTTATTTGAATTTCCGCCAGAGCTAGAGCTAGTGTTGTTCTTTACAATTGCCCATGGCTTTTTGCCAGTGGTGGAGTTCCCTAGTTTGATACCCCACCGTAATTAGTAGTCAGAAATAAATTCCTTAGGATAGTGGCTCCCAACGTGTGGCCCAGAACCAACAGTATCGGCATCACCTGGGAATTTATTGGAAATGCAAATCCTAGGCCCCACTTCAGATTTAATAGATCAGAAGCTTTAGGGGTGGAGCCCAGCAATCCATGTTTTAACAGCCCCTACAGGCAATTCTGATGCTCGCTCAAGTTTGAGAACCACTGGCTTAGATGAGATTGTGCTTGCATTGAGCATATTCAAAGATGTGCTAGAGATCTTGAAGGTGTTCTGAAAGAGAAGTTTCAAAATAGTTTCGAACAAAGTTGGAACACCTGTATGACTTCCCCAGAGGATTGCTTTAAGGCGGACTGGGCTTCAACTTAGGCGTCCTAGTGCTGCCACCTAGCCATTTGACCTTGAGCAAGTTCTTACACTTAGTTTCTCATCTGGAAAATGAAAGACCCTCTCTACCTACCTAACAGGATTGCAATGAAATTCAGATTGAATCACATCTGCAAACATGCTCTGTAAACCAGAAAGTGCTGTGAAAAGGTGAAAGTCCTGTCACTGTGCAGGCAAGATTCTGGTAATCCAAGCATGATGTCAGGGAAATGTGTGGGGAAAGGCCTGTATTTAGCATTTCCCTGGCCAGATCCACCTTTTTGTCTATACAACGACCTTAGTGGATGTGTCTCAGATTCTGCCATTTCAGCACACCAATGCATCTGGTGTTAAAAGAGGAAAACCATTTTAGTAGCTGCAAGGGGCTAGAAAAGATATCCATTTTCAGACTTGCTGTTCCCCACGGGGTCCCAGGAAAGCTCTGTGATGAGCCATCATGGCAGACTGTTGTGTGGATACTGAAGCTCTCGTGCCCAGACTTGGTGCACGCCGGCAGTGCAAGGGTCTCTCCTGAACCCACCATTTCATCCCTGTGCAAGGGAGTCCGGACCTTCAAGGAGGAAGCTACATGTCCATTGCTACACATTAATCACTGCAGAGAGACCAAGAAGAAAAGCCCTCAAGCAAACCAAACCTATAGAAACCAAGATTTACAAACCAAACCAGTTCATGTGTCTGTGTTCAAGAAGAATGTGAGTGGATTTTTACCATAGAGATTAGCCTTTACAAACAACTTCACCATCGGAATTCTTAAACTGCAAGCTCCCGGTGCATTTATAATTGCATTTGAAAATTTTAGAGACTTTAGTGAACACTTCTGGGCAGGAAGGAAGCTAAACCTGTTGTCTCGGTGCTTATTGGGAATGAAGTTTTAGTAACACAGAGCAGTCCCCACCAGGCCACACCACTTTTCACACAAAGTGCCAGCTAAAATCAAGATTAGGAATATGATTGGTTAATTATGGTTAAGTTATTGGTTAATTATGGAATAATCAGCTATTGGTTTCTTATAGGATTAGAATATGAAATGATTTTGCTCAAAAATGTGTGCCTGTTTAACAAATCTCTAGAGACAAAGTAGATTAGTGGTTCCTAGGCCTGGGGGTCGGAGGGAGGAATGGGGGGTGACTGTTAATGAGTTTGAGGTTTCTTTTAGGAGGGATGAAAATTCCTAAAATTAGATTGTGGTGATGGTTGCTCAACCCTGCGATGATACTAACATTGAATTGTGTACTTTAAATGGGGGTATTGTGTGGTATGTGAATTATATCTCAAAGCTGGGGTTTTTTTGGTCACATGGCTAATAAATTGTATAGCCAAGAAAAGAAATTGTGCCTATTTAAAAGACAGAAGTAAAAGTAGTATCAAAACTTTGTTGCATGCCATTTCATGCTTGATTAATATGAAATAGTGATCATTTGAAATACCATATTAAGCCAGAAAATATTTGCTCTTTCTTTTAATCACAGAGAATTTTAAAAGTGATATCTCAGCCTAATAATTGAAATCTACATGTCATAAATCAGGATGGCTGATAGTAGAAGGCAAAGTCATGGACATTTGCTACATAACAATTTGTCATGTTCCCTACAGATTTATTTACAATAAAAATCAGCAACAATAGACAATAATGATAAGAAAACTGATTCTGTCTGTCATAATGCTCATAAACTTATCTGGTTAGGGAAGGCTGGAGGCTGGGGTTGGGGAAAGGATGTGATCTCATCCTTATGATGGAAATAGGCACTGATTAAAGAAGATCAGAAAATTCAGGTTTGAGCTATGGAACTGGGCTCTTGTGTGAGCAGCATCGTGCCTCATGGTATGTTTACCAGACAGACCCTTCAGTCCTGTCTGCATAGGAGAGAACCTTTGCACTTTCCCGCTTTGGGAAGAGAGGCCAGGCCACACTGGTTCTCATCTTGTTAAATTCCTCACTCCAGGTCTTGGGCTTCCCCAGGACTCACTGGTGGCTGTGGAGACGCAGATGCCGCTGAACAGGAGAGCAGCTGGCTGGGGGACGGAGGACTTTCTGGCTCAGTGGGAGCACAGCAAGGAGCTCCCAGGGCCAACCTAGCATGCCTCGCAATGTAGAGTTTGCTGGTCAGGGCTTAACGCACCAGAAGACCCTACCTGGGCCACTGGCAGTCCGCTGGGACTAGAGGCCCTGCCTGCTTCAGTGTTTCTCGACCTTTTTTCATTATCATCCTACCCCCACCCCAAAGAAACTTTTAAGTCTCTTTTTTCCTAATCACCGTCCCTCTTCCCCTCGTGAAATTTTAATACCACAGATATACCATATATACACACACACACACACACACACACACAGAGAAGCTCGTCGACTTACAATGGGTGACGTCCCTGTAAACCAACCACAAATTGAAAATATTATCAGGCAAAAATGCATTTAGTACATTTAACCTACCAAACATCATCTTACAGTTTACACTAAATCCACATGGCTTTCACACCATCATAAAGTCAAAAAATCATGTCAAACTATCATCAGTCGGGGACCGTCTATAGATATACAACTTGTATATGCTACATACTGTGGCCACAAACGATTGTAATATCTAAGATGTTTTTCACACCCCTACAAGAATGGATTTTTGCCCCCTTGGGGGAGATATAGCCCCAGTTGAGAACACCTACCCTGGATAAACCAAGGCTCTAGGCAGGACCCTTCTGCTCACTCTTTGAGCGAGTAGTGAGGTTGGTCACATGGGCGAGGTGTATCAGGTGGCCCAACGTCCATCACTAACCAGGACAGGCCCCGGCCTCAGATTGCTGCACTGCACTGCACTGCTAGAGGAATGGCCTCCAAAACCACATTGTTCCCACACCGTCTGTTCAGCCTGCCTGCTGGCCTCCTGCCTCTGCCACCACCCCCTCTCCCTAGGCGGCAGCATCTGTCCAGTGGCCAGCTCACTGTGGTGGCTAACAGAGCGCTCCATCAACACAGCAGGGCAGTGGAGGTGTGGGGCTGTCCCTGCCAGCAGGTGATCCCCTTCCTATCCTGTCCTCCAGCCCTGCCCGCCCTAGCTCTGGGCCTCTGCCCAGAAGCCTCTCTCATTGTTCTCCCTCTGCACCTTCTCCCCAAATGAAAGCATAAGATTTACCAGACTTCCCCAGTCTTGCACTGACTAGAGGATCTTTATACTTTTACATTGCTCCCACTCGCAACCTCTTTCAAGATCTCCTAAAGCATCTGCCCTTCCCCCACAGGGGAGTGGATTTCAGAGACCCCAGCTCACACTGATGACCACTGCTAGAACTCTCTGGAGCCTGGCCCCTTCATAAGCAAGGGCCACAGGACACTAGCATTCACCTCTTCCTGGCCACCCTTATCCTTCTACTCTGAGCTGGGTGCATAAAGCCAGTCACAGCATAAACCCCCGGCCCTAGGATGGTGACCTTCTTTGCTTGTTAGAACCCTTGTCTGGCCCTTTCTGACCTAGGTCATGGGCTTTCACTTTCAAAACCTTGAGCAAAGTAAGAGGCCTCTGCGATAATACCATCTCTCGCACCTTTGTCTACCTCACCTTTGTTGAACACCTGCTCTGTGCCGGGCGCTGTGCCAAGCCTTCTCACATACATTATTTAATTCGGCCTTTGCAATAGCTCTATGACGTAGGTTCCCATTGTACAGGTAAATAAGCAGACAGAAAAGTTGAGTAACTTGCCAGAGGTCACACAGCTAGCAAGTGGTGAAATCAGGAGTTACACCCACGTCTGTCTGACCCCAGACTCTTTACTGCATTGTCCCAGTTGAGAAAAATAATATCCAGCTGTGTGCATAGAAATAAAAATGACAGAGGGGCTTCGCTGCTGGTGAAAAGGCAAAGAATGTTCCACTCTTAGAAGATGACAGGGTTAACAAAAAGGGTGGGGCCAGGATTTAACACCAGCTTTGCTCTTTCTGTGCCCCTTCCCCAGGGTTCATGACACCCACATCTCCTGCCTGCCAGCGATTAACCCTTAGAGGACAAAGAATGGCTTTTACATTCTCGGGCCTGGTGTGCCTCAGCTTCTTGCAGACAGGAACAAGGCAGAAGCCCCGTTCTTAGAACTTGGAAGCAAGGCGGAGCAGGCCCGGCCCCCAGGCCAGCCCAAGGGTGAGCCATCTCAGCAACTGCTGCAGCCCTCCTTGAACCATGCTCCCCTGAAGAGATTCTGACCTAAACATGCAGCCAGCAAGGCTGACCCTCCAGGTGGAATCTGGTGGCCCCAGCATGGTGGTAGGAGGTAGCAGGAACCCTGGCGGTTTACATTTACTCTCTCTCCCTTTCTGGAACCCCTTGCAATATTCTTTTTTAAGAAGAAACAGTGCATTGACTTATGACTTCATCATGTTTCATCCCATTTGTTTTTCCCTGGCTTCTAAAACCACAATCATGGCTGAGGAATTCGCATCCACAGTGTAGGCTCTGAAGAGCTTTGTGTAGGGAGAGGTTTTGAAAAGAAAAGACAGTGGTATCTACTTGTCAGATGGAATGCGTTAAGATATCGAGGAAGAATGCAAGGGCTTTAACTCTTAGGGTCCCTCGGCAGTTTGGGTAATGAATCATCCAGCCTGGGTACGGATTCCTAACCAATGAAGCCTTGGTGATGACATCATTCTTGCAAGATTGTCTGGGGTCTGTTGTGGCCACCTAACAAGTTCTTACCTTGGGGGTTTTCATCACATGCGATTGTTTCCCAACTACACTTAATACTCATCATTCCTTCCAACTCACCCACTTCTCTGTCAGCTGGAATTTGGCAAATTAAGGCTTTCGCAAGTCTGTTTCATTGTCACCCCTCCTACAGGGCATTCTTGGGACAGCCTGTGCTCCTTGCCTGATTACTCAATACCCATCCTCCTGACAGTTCTTGATGCAGGCGGCACTCACTCCAGCCATGGCTGGGCACTGCTCTAGCCTCAGGATATGAGCTGATGAAGACCGTCTTCCTGCCCTCGAGGGGGAGGGTAGAGAGCACCTAGCAGGGTATCTAACCTACACTGGTGGCATCAGGGAAAACACAGTGCTTTGGCTACAGTGCCAGGCAATAAGTATGTGATGACTAAGTTAATACCTGAGTTGAGTCTTAGAAAACGAGTTTAGGAGTTAGTCTAGGAAAGAGTCCAAGCCGAGAAGTCTCCATGTACGAAGACCCATAAGTGAATAGGAAGAAGTAAGTTCCTTAATTGAACAGGAAGAAGTGAGCCATGAAACTGGAAAAGTGGTTTAGAGAGCCACATGTGCCATGTTAAGGAGCTAAAATTTTATCCTAAGAAAGATAAGAGACAATCAAAGGGCTTTGGGCATGGAAGTGAGGTGGCCAGGTTTGCAGCAATGTAGAGGATGGCCGTCTGGAAGGGTCCAGAGCAGAGGCAGTTGATGTGGTCCTCTAGACGTGGTGTGAACGTGAAGTGGGCAGTGGGAGAAGGGGAGGAAACAAGAGGACAGATTTGAGAAATATTAAAGGATTTAAACTTGGCAACTGGTGATCAATTAATTATATGAGTGGGAGATAGCAAGGAGACCCCCAGCTGTTCAGTGTGGAGGTGCCACAAATTGAAAAGGTAAGAAGAGGCCCATGTTCAGGCACAGTGACAAGTTCAGTTTGGTTGTGTTGAGTTAGAGTTGCTGGCTCAACTAGGCTCACAGGTAGTTAGATATACAAATCCAAAGACAGAGGAGAGTCTAAAGATACTGATTCAGGACTCATTATATTTATAGCAGCTGAAACTATATCAGTAGTTGAGACACCCAGGAAATTATGGGGAATGAGAAGGACAATAGGCCTAGGACAGAACCCAAAGGAAGACCATTGGGTGTGAGAGGAGCGAGAGGGACCCATTTTAGAGAAGGAAGAGTCAGGTACAAGGGACCCAGGAAAGTCCCTTCCTGCTCTGTGCTTCTCTCCCTCCTAAACCTTCTGCCTAAGCCCCCGGCTGTTCCGTTCCTCCTAAACAAGCTCTTTTACGTCCTTAACGCCCCACACAGCCTTCACAGGTGAAAGCTGCTCCTGATCCTAAAGCCCATTCATTGCGGCTTCCAGCCATCCCTTCTCTACCCTCCTGCAAAGTGTCCTGCATCTTCAAGCCCCATGTAATTCAGTTATAGCGCCTCAACTTCCTTTCCTGATCACTGTCGGTTTATCTAAGACTTTGTTGGTCTTTTTGTTTTTTATTTAATATTTTTATTTCAGCATATTGCAGGGGTACAAATGTTTAGGTTACGTATATTGCCTTTGCCCCACCTGAGTCAGAGCTTCAAGCGTGTCCATCCCCCAGATGGTGCACACTGCACCCATTAGGTGTGTATATACCCATCCCCTCTCCCCCCTCACATCTGCCTGACACCCGATGAATGTTATTACTATATGTGCACATAAGTGGTGATCAGTTAATACCAATTTGATGGTGAGTACATGTGGTGCTTGTTTTTTCCATTCTTGGGATACTTCACTTAGTAGAATGAGTTCCAGCTCTATCCAGGATAATACAAGAGGGGCTAGATCACCATTGTTTTTTGTGGCTGAGTAGAACTCCATGGTATCCATATACCACATTTTATTAATCCACTCATCGGCACTTGGGTCATTTACACATCTTTGCAATTGTGAATTGTGCTGCTGTAAACATGCTAGTGGAGATGTCTTTTTTTATAGAATGTCTTTTGTTCTTTTGAGTAGATGCCCAGTAATGGGATTGCTGGATCAAATGGTAGTTCTACTTGTAGCTCTTTGAGGTATCTCCATATTACTTTCCATAGAGGTTGTACTAGTTAGTTTGCAGTCCCACCAGCAGTGTATGAGTGTTCCTATCTCTCTGCATCCATGCCAACATTTATTGTTTTGGGACTTTTTGATAAAAGCCATTCTCACTGGAGATAAGTAATATCTCATTGTGGTTTTGATTTGCATTTCCCTGATGATTAAAGATGTTGAGCATCTTTTCATATGTTTGTTGGCCATTAGTCTATCTTCTTATGAAAAGTTTCTGTTCGTGTCGTTTGCCCACTTTTTGATAGAGTATTTAATTTTTTCTTGCTGATTTTCTTGAATTCTATATAGATTCTAGTTATCAGCCCTTTATCGGATGTGTAACATGCAAATATTTTCTCCCATTCTATAGGTTGTCTGTTTGCTCTCCTGATAGTTTCCTTGGCTATACAGAAGCTTTTTAATTTGAACAGGTCTCATTTATTTATTTTTGTTGTTGCTGTGATTGCCTTTGGGGTCTTCTTCATAAATTCTTTGCCTAGGCCAATGTCTGTAAGAGTTTTTCCAACATTTTCTTCTAGAATTCTTATAGTTTCACACCTTAGGTTTAAGTCTGTTATCCACCGGGAGTTGATTTTTGTGAGAGGTGAAAGGTGTAGATCCTGTTTCAGTCTTCACCATTTTTCTCTCCACCTCAATGCTGCCATCACGTAGATGACTTCAATGCCCTGAGGATGAACCATTATCAAGTCTCCTAGTTCCAAGATGCCCTCAACTCTGGTGACTCTTCACCTCCACTCCACTCCCATGACAACTTCCAGGACATTGTTAAGTTCTGTGGTAATAAACCTCCATCCTACTCTCTGACCACACAGCCCTCTCACCTCTTCTCCTACACCGTTCTCACTTCACTTAGTTCCTGCATTTTCTCCTGGCCTGTTGACCCCCTCCTGACCTCTCTGCCTTACCTAGGTTCGACTTGCTCATTGTTCATCTGAAGTGTTCTTTCCTTCTTTCCTGAAACCTTTGATTCTCTGTACCCTTATTCCTCCCCCATCACCTGCCCAGGACAACTCTACTTCCTATTCTCTTTGCTCCTGCCCCAACCACACAGAGGAGAGTAGGACCCCCCACAGAGGAACATCACTGGAGAGTCATGCTCTTTGCTTTCTCCTCCCTGTCGTCCTTCATAACTACATTTCCATGGGGAAATAAGTAAATTTGAGCGGTAGCCAAAATCCCAGTCTCTTTCCCCATAAATAGCTTCTCCACCTGCTCTGCTGCCGGGTTCCCACACAGATGACCTTGGTACAAGTCTTGACTGCCATTTACCACCTTTTCTGCACATTGGGCAAGTTATTTAACCTCCTTGAATCCTAATGTCCTCGTTGTAAGTTAGGGATCACCCAGGGTGGCCACTGGCCTCTGTGGCACTTTGTGCAAACTAGAAGAAGATGCCCTCTGGGCAGGCACAAAGCCCAGGAGCTGAGCACAGCCGAACGCGCACACTCGCCCCCCAGCCGGGTCCTCCTGTGCAGTGCCACTTTGCTTAACCACATGCCGCAGCCCCAATGTGCCTGCCTCCACAGGGTCCTTGTGACAAATAAAGGCTATTACAAAGCACCCAGCAGAGAGCCCAACTCTGAGCAGAACCCCAGGAGAAAGAGCTAATGCAGATGACTTGGACTGAGACTAACACGTAGCTGTGCTCTGCTGGGGCGGCACCGTCCACCATTTTCAAGCGTTTACTGCCAGCTCCACAGGCTTTATCAGTGTGCTCCTGTCTCATCTGAGAGCAGAGCCCTGAAACTGGGACACGAGCTGAGTGAGCTCAGTGACGAAGCAGACCCATGGTCACAGTCAAGGGCCCCGGGCAAGCAAGGGGCAATGGGAAGGAAGGGGGAGTGGGGCAGACAGACAGAGAGGATGGTCTGGAAGGGAGGGGAAGGTACATGAGAAAACAACCTCACTGTGGCAGCACTGCCTCAGGTCCTGGCAGCAGAGGCTGCCCACCCCAACCCATGCCCCAGCTCTGGGGTGCTGCCCTTAGGAGCTCCGCCTCTCAGACTCTCCCCTTGGGGTCATGAGTGCCATCCCCACCCACCAGCTGAGTCCTCGATCCCGCTCCCTACCCCACTAGAAGGCTCAGGTGTTCCATGGGGCATCTGTCGCCGTCCTTTCGCTTCACCAGTACTCCAGCGGCCTCCACGGGTACCACAGCCCAGAACTTCTCAGAACCCAGGAGTGTGAAGGCCCTCAGGAAGGCAGGGGTTCCAGAATGCCACATCCATTCTGTAAGAGCTGCTCTTCCTTAAGAGGAAATCACTGTGAGAAGGCAATGAATAGTAGCCACATGGGTATTTTATTGAAGGAAGATGAATTATGCCATCACCCCTTTTGGCACAAAAATAATTTTCAGTAAAAGGTTAAAGCCATCATGTTGTATCAATGAGAACTATTCCATTATTCCAAGAATGATTGATTGGAAAGTACTTTACTTACAGGAAAATCACAGTGATAACAATACAGCTTCCACTTTTAAAGCACTTTCCATTAAAAAAAAATCATACCAGTGTATAAAAATAGTTATACTGAAGATGTGAATCAACAGCCAAGTAATTTATTGGCACTTGAAAGCTTTGTGGTATAAATAGATTCAACAATGAGAAAGAATATCAAGTAACTCTGGGCCGTGGCAACCTAACCTCCATTTTCACTAGCACAAAAGAAAGTCACATGTAGTTCAGCAAGGGCCATCTGGCCACCTTGGAAGAGACCACAGGAGGGGAAGGACATGATAGAACTAGGACCAATAGGTCAGGTCAACTCAAAGCTTGGGGCGAGGCAGTGGGAGAGACAGAGGGGACAGAGAAGTGGTCTGTGCCCTGAAGAGTTTTCACATTGTCCCTATACACAAAGTGTTCAGCTTTTCCACTCCTTTCATGCTTAGATTTCAAAGAGCTTTTCCACTGTTGGATGTAATGTGACTTTCAGACTGGCCCTCATGTCTTTGACCTCATGCCCCTGTCAGACAGGGGCTGCCTTGCTTCTTTGTGTTTTTGGACTCAGTGGCCCAACTGCTGCCCTTTGTGACGAAAAACATGGAACCCTCTGGTGAGAAGGCAATGAGAGTTGGTCTATCAACAAGTATTAACAGAGCACACGCTACGTCTAAGGGATTGTATAACTGGGAAGTCACCAGGAAAAGACATAGATAAAATTTCTGACCTCTCCTAAGAGTGTGACACGTGGAGACTACCTCAGTCAAGGCTGAAAACAAAAGAAACCAGCTGTGGTCCTGGCGTGGGGGCACTGGATGCCGTCACAGCAGCGCTGCCACTAACATCCTAGGTCTGTGTTCTGCAGTCACCACCACAGTCAGGAAGTGTGTTCCTCCCACTCTCCTCAACTTTCAGGGTATTACTGCCTAGTCCTGGGTAGGGCTACAGCCTTGTGCCACCAAGCCTCGATGAGACAGGGTATTCCCAAATGCAGGGAGGAGCTTCTCTCAGTTCAGTTCACCCCAACTTGTAGCAGATGTTCACTTACCTAAAAAGAACAGAGAAATCATCCAGAGGCAGAAATTGGCCCATTTGCAAATTCAGAGTGACCAATGTTGATTTTAAAAAACTTCTTTAATAAAATGTTTTATTTTTTATTTTAAAAAAGTAAAACTTACAGAAAGTTGCTGTACTCCCATATGTTCTTCACCTAGTTTCACCAATATTAGCATTTTGCCATATTTGCAAATCTGTTTCATTGCTATCTCTCAAAATACATGGATAGACTCTTTTGGATGAAACATTTGAGAGTAAGTTGCAGACATCATATTATCTCAACCATGCATTTTGGAGTAAATCAATAGTAAGCCCAGGAAATAGCTGTCAAGGAACCTGACCTTCCCATATAACTCAATATACATTATCCCCTACCCCACACACTTTTTTAAAAAATCAGCTGTATTGAGATATAATTTTATACAGTAAGATTTTACCCATTTTAAGTGTATGACTCAATGAGTTTTTATAAATGTATAGTCATTCAACCACCACCATAATCATAACATAGAATATTTCTATCACCCCAGAAAGTTCCGTATGTGGCCCCTTTGCAGTCAATATTCTCTAGCCCCTGGCCTGCTTTCTGTTGCTGTACTTTTGCTTTTTCTAGAATATCATATAATTTAAATTGTATTTATTCAGGGTTCACCAGAGAAACAGAACCAATAGGATATATATAAGAGGAGATTTATTATGGGAAGTAGCTCATGCCATCATGGAGGCCAAGAAGGCCCACGGTATATTGTCTGTAAGGTGGAGAAGCAGCAAGGCCAGTGGTACAGTTTAGTCCAAGGCCAAAGGGCTGAGAACTAGTTGGTGGGGGAAGGGGACAAGAAAGAATATAGCTATTCCAGCTCAAGGAAAGAGACAGAGAGAGAGAGAATTTTCCCTTCCCCAACCGAAAGTTCTATCCAGGCCTTCAACAGATTGAATGATGTCCACCCAGAATGGTGAGGCCAGATCTTCCTTACTCAGTCTACTGATTCAAATACCAATCTCTTCCAGAAACACCCTCACAGACATACCCAGAAATAATGTTTCACCAGCTATGTGGGCATCCTTCAACCCAGTCAAGCTGACACATAAAATTAACCACCGCAGAAATCATACAATATGACATGTTGTCTTTTGTGCCTGGTTTCTTTCACTTACCATAATGCTTTCGAGATTCATCCATGTTGTTGTATAAGCTTCCTTCCTTTTAATGCTTTTTATTGCCAAGTAGCATTGCCGTATTTGGATGTACCACAGTTTGTTCATCCATTCATCAGTTCAAGGACATTTGGATCATTTTCAGGTTTGAGTGATTATAAATAATGCTGCTATAAACATTCATGTATAAGTCTTTATGTGGATATGTTTTCATGTCTTTTGGATAATACCTAGGAATAAAACAGCTGGGTTATATAAGTGTGTGTTTAACATTATAAGAAACTCCCAAACTATTTTCCAAAATATCAGTATTATTAATATTTTGCATTTCCACAGGCAATGTATAAGACTTCCAGTTGTTCCATATCTACACCAACACTTGGTATTTTCATTTTTTAAAATTTTATTTTATTTTTTACTTCAATAGATTAGGGGGTATAAGTGGATTTTTGTTACATGGATGAATTGTATAGTGATGAAGTCAGGACTTAGTGTACCCATCACCCAAGTAGTATACATTATACCTGACAGGTAGTTTTTGACTCCTCCCCCTCTTCCACTCTCCTCCCTTTTGAGACTCCAGTGTCCTTTATACCACTCTATGTGACCATGTATACCCATCATTTCAGCTCCCACTTATAAGTGATTACATGCAGTATTTGTTTTTCCATTCCTGAGATACTTCACTTAGGATTATGGCTTCCAGTTCCATTCAAGTTACTGTGAAAGACAATATTTCATTCTTCTTTTTTTTTTTTTTTTGCCTGAGTAGTATTCCATGGTATATATATGTGTGTGTGTGTATATATATACATACACACACCCCACATTTTCTTTACTTACCAGTTGTTGGGCTTAGGTTGATTCCATATTTTTGCAATTGTGAATTGTGCTATGATAAAAGCGCATGTGTCTTTTTGATGTAATGACTTCTTTTCCTTTGGGTAGATCTCCAATAGTGTGATTGCTGGATCGAATGGTAGGTCTACTTTTAGTTCTTCGAGGAATCTCCATACTGTTATCCATAGATGTCATACTAATTTACATCCCCACCAACAGTGAATCAGCATTCCCTTTCACTGCATACATGCCAACATCTACTGTTTTTTGACTTTTTAATAATGGCCATTCTGACAGGGTTAGGGTGGTATGTCATTGTGGCTTTAATTTGCTAATTTTTAACAATTTCCAGCTGGGATTTTTATTGGAATTACATTAATCTATAGATCAATTTGGGGAGAATTGACATCTTAACAATATTGAGTTTTCCAATCCATGAATCTCTTACCATTTGTTTTCTTTAATTTCTCTCTCTTTCACATAGCAAGGATATACAAATCTTGCCCATATTCAATTAAATTTACCCTAAATAGTTCATAGTTTATGCTATTGTAAATGGCAGTTTTGATCATTTTGAGTTATCATTCATTGCTAGTATATAGAAATACAATTAATTTTTTATATTGACCTCACCATAACTCTTCCTATCTTGTGGCATTTTCCATATTTTCATAATATACCATCCAGCCAACTCATTAACTCCCCTGTTTCAGACCTTTCTCATGTCACACTGCTTTGCGGTAAACTGAGGGAGGGAAGGAACCATGTCTGTCTCTTTCTCCACTGCATCCTCCAGGAAAGATGGATAAACATTGCAAAGCACCTAGCATATTTTAGGCACTCAGAAAACATTTATGGGAGGAAGAAAGTGTTGAATTAACACCTGAATTACTATGACTCCTTGGCAAGTTTAATAATGATGGCTTGATGGCTTTATCTGTGTCAACAGGGGGAAACGTCATTCTCCTTAAAGCTATTCACTGTATCATGAGCTCACTCTTCCTTTCTGCTCCTATGTCTTTGTTCTTTGAGGCCTGTCTTCTCTCTATAAATCTGGCTCATTCTATAAGGACTCCCTCTTTCAGGGAGGCTTTCTTCAAACCCTTTCTCAAAATCGAAAAGCATTTCTAAACTCTGCCACACTATTTAGCATTTAATCCACAATGGATTTTAGTCCTTTTCTCGCACCCGTCACTGTGCTAGGCACATAGCCCATTACATACATCAACTGCAACTGCAAAAGTCTTGAATGCCAAGGCTCTTTATAAAGGCTGGGGTATAGCTTCAAGATTTGTTACGAAAGCTCTTGGGTCTAAGGAACCAGCAAACAGGGAAAAATTGGAAGATGCCCCTGAAAGCTGTTGAATATCAGAATGATTTTTCAAGTGAGATTGTATAATCACATTTAAATTGTTTTGAACACACTTGTTAGATAAATGCAGAGGTCCACAGATTTTCTTGTGGTGTTTTCTATTTCTGTGGTCCCTCCATGGTCTTCACCAACTTGGATCTTTGGAACTTCAGAGATGGAAAGAAACCTGATATGTCCCTGTATTTGTTTGAAAATAACATCAAATGGCTATCACCTCTTTCTGCATGCACTTTTTTTTTTTTTTTTTTTTTTTTTTTTGGAACTTCAGAGATGGAAAGAAACCTGATATGTCCCTGTATTTGTTTGAAAATAACATCAAATGGCTATCACCAGTTATTGCATGCACTTTTTTTTTTTTTTTTTTTGGTGTATAGTTCTATGAAATCATATCACATTGTGTAACCACAAATCTACAGAACTGTTCATCACTCCGAAGAAACTCCCTCATGTCACCCTTTAACAGTCAGCTTCCTCTCATAAGGGTTGTGGTCAGACTGGTTAGGATGTGAAAAAGCAATAAAAGCAGTAGTAGATTTTGAGAAAGTGTTTAGTTTTCAATTGATCTCCATAGTTGTACATTTCCAGCGAATGAGATAAAAAGAATGGAGAACCATATTCAGGTGGTGGGCACTTTCACAATTCCATCTACAATTCATTTCAAGTTAATTG
>NW_012149618.1:3476968-3481794 GCF_000956105.1 Propithecus coquereli | reverse complement strand
CAACCTCAAACGACCTGGGCTCAAGTGACCCTCCTGCCTCAGCCTCCCGAGTAGCTGGGACTACAGGCATGCGCCACCATCTGCATGCATTTTTAATGAGAAATAGCTAATTCTAGGGCTAGGGCAGGGAATATACAAGATTAGCCTGGAGCATCTTGTAATGCCAGAAAGTTCTCCAAAACAAAACAATGGGGATATGTCAAAGGGACACAGAGCCAACTGAAAAAGCTCCCTATGGCCAAAGCTGGAACAATTTGAGCAAAAACATAATATAGTGTTGGATTATGGCCCAAAGAATAAATATCCACGAGTTCATATTTATATAAGTGATTGAATAAATGGGGAAGAGACAAATCTATCAGAGGAATTGCAAATAATTTATGTAGATACTTCACCCTCAAGGAGCTAGAGCATAACTTCAGAGCGTAATTCCCCATCCCTTAAGAGTGGAATACACTTAGTGACTTGCTTCTAAAAAGTACAATATGAAAAGAGGGAGCAAAGTAACTTTACAGGGGAGAAACCTGGCAAACTCCTTTAGCCAGGCGATCAAGGTTGACATCATCAGTGACAAGACAAGTTGGTAGTATGTACCCTTGATATGATGTGATAAGAATGACACCTCACTTGTGTGGTCTTCCTCCCAAAAACCATAACCACAGTCTAACCATTAGAAAAAGAGACAAATTCCAATTGAGGTACATGGTACAAAATACCTTACCAGCCCTCCTCAGAACTATCAAAGTGATCAAAAACAAAGTATATCTAAAAAACTGTCATAGCCTGCAGGAATCTAAGGAAACATGACAACTAAATGTAATATGGTATCCTGGATAGGACACTGGAAAAGAAAAAGGACATTAAGCAAAAACTAATAAAATCCGATGATGTATGGAGTTAATAATATATCAATATAATTTCGTTAGCTGTGATAAATGTACCACAGTATGATAGTAACAGAATTGGGCACAGGATATACAGAAACTAGGTACTATTCTTGTACCTTTTCTGCAAATCTAAAACTATCCTAAAATAAGAAGTTTATTTAAATATTTAAAATTTCAAATATAAAGTTTGGGCAACAGATTGACTGCATGCTTATTTCCACAACTGTTTTTAATTATAGGGTGCTGGTGACAGCTTCGTGGGAGCTTTGGCCTTCTACCTGGCTTACTACCCAAATTTGCCCTTGGAAGAAATGCTCAAGAGATCCAATTTCATCGCAGCAGTCAGTGTCCAGACTGCAGGAACACAGTCATCTTATCCATACAGAAAAGACCTTCCACGTACTCTGTTTTGATTGCTATTAACCCCAAAATAAATATACCTGGCACTTGGGAGTGGCCACTTCTAACACTTACTAGAAAATATCCTCTTCTTGCTTTGAAAATTTTATGTTCATTTACTGAAAGTTATCCTCACACTTTCATTGATTTATGATGATGAGTCCTTTGCTTTTCATGCATTTGCAAGAGCCAATTAAAGATTCCACGACCAAGATTTGTACAAATACTACCACTATCAAGAACCAGCAAACTCAATTGCCAATAAATTGATAATGCACTATGTGCATCATACAGCAGAACTGTAGACAACAGTGTCTAGAGCCAGAGCAGAGCATATTAAATAAGGGAAGAGGTCATATGAATTGGACATCTCAAGCACTTTCTGAGAGGCAGGTGATATTCAGCTTTAGCTTAGTGTTGTCAAAACTTTTGGTTCTGCAAGTGAAATCAGAAGTTTGGATATTTATTGAAATCTTTCAGTGTTATGTATCAGCAACTGATTTTTTAAAAAGGAAAAAGGTAAACACCACTTGCAGGCCACCTTCAGCCCGTGGGCTGAATAGACAAGTCATTTTTCAAACCAGATTTAAAAAAAAAAAAAGCAACCCATTATGTCACAGACCCTTTACGCTGGCTTAGGTAGGATCAGGTGAAATATTTTTTTCTGTAACCCAAGACCATTGGTTACCATTGCAGCCTACAAATAGCCAAGATCTCACCTATTACTGCTTTGAACCAGAGCTTTAACAAGATGCCATAAAATAGCTGATTGACTATAATGCCACAAGCCCTTAAGACTAAACCCAACTGTCTGTCTATATCTAATTCCACTGCCAGCAAGCTGCCTCTTATATTGCCTCCAAAGACACACATTGGGCAATGGGGAAGGAACACCTATTATTTAATATTTTGGGACAGCACTGGTTTCTTAATGCTTGTGGCCAGGGTCGGCACTCTATCGTTCTCCTACACAGATGCTTTAAATGGGATGTAGGAAGTGAACCGGCAGAGCTGGTTAAAATGTGAGTGATCCTTCTTACTTTCAACCAGAAATTTGACAAATAAAGGAGAAAACTGGAAAATTTTGAAAATTTGTGGGAAGCAAAAGCCTGAGTGAGAAAGTGTATGAATCTGGGTAGGGAAGAGGTCCTTATCTGAACACTAGGGATTATCCATGGAATTTCCAAGCTAGTTAGCTATGTAGTACCACTGTGCCTCTGTGACAGTGCCTTTATGGAAATACACTATAGTTCCTCTTATTTTAAGAAAAAGAAAAATCTAGGGCGTTTGGGCACAGACGGTAGCATCCCTGGCCACAGCTTTTCCACGGCTAGGCCTCCACTCTGCCCACAGAAGGGGCATCTCAGCCTGGAGCCTGCCTCAATCTGAGGACTGGGAAGTGGATGGGTCCCTGGGGTCTGCTTTGGCTGCCCTAGAAAATCCTAGATACTGCTTTGGTGACCTGAGTTTTGAGAATATGGACCAATAGCGTTTTTCCTAATTATATAAGCACAAATCAGAAATACAAGTTCTACTGGTTTCTTTTGTTATGAGGCTTACCTCTTTCCATTCCTGCTGATATTTGCCATCTCTGTTATTACACAGAAGTTTCTTCAAGATGACTCTGAAGTGTTACTCTGCCTTTTTCTATGAAGTACAAGGAGGAGTAGGCTGGAAACTCTTGCATAAGTGTCATTACGGAAAATTTTCTTTTAGTACATGAAACAATGATTATTTTTTTAGTAATGTGGTTGATTTTTAAAAATTCAAACAGTGGGTAAAAACATCATTAAGAGACAATAGCATAGGCTATTTTAAATTTTTTATTAAGGGCTATAAAAATATCCAGAAAGATAAATAAATGTGATGCAATGATATCTTTCCTAATATGAAGAACTTTCTTTCACTGCATTGTTTTCCTTCACAATGGCCTTCAAATCACAGGAGGCAGTGATTCCGTGCCATTTCCTCTTCTTTTATTACACACTGTAAGATTTTTGAATCAGTATCCCCGCCCTCAGTCTTCTCATTTATAAATCAAATTCATTTTCAATCCATTGTTTAAAGGGAGCGTATTTTTTTCTGTTCCGTGAAGAGGACTCTTTGTTTCACTATAGGGGGAGAAAAAAGAATTGTAGCAGAAAATTTTAACGTATCATCACCATTTTTATTAAAAAATATGTATCAGACCATGAGCCCTTTCCTTTCTCTTAGTTTATTTATACTATTCCTTTGACATGAGGATGTAGCTTATTTGCAAACTCAGTTTCTCCATCCCAGAGGCCAGAGAAGACTGGAGAAAATGGGAAGGGCCACCAGCCAATCAGTGACATCCTTGGCACCCCACAAGGTCAAATTTCAACCAATGTGAAATATTCACATTAAAAGACAAAATTGAGGACAAAAATGAAAACACTCAATGTCTCTACCCAGTTAATGTACACTCATAGGAGGTAAGCAAGGACAGACTAGGTAGGAGCTGGATTCCAGAAAAAGAGCAGCAAGAACTGAGCAGACCACGTAAAAGAAGGCAGCTTGGCTGAAAGGGTAAGTAAATACACATTAAACCTCTGCTTTCCAGAGATGGTTTAATACACGTAAATATAGATTTTTTTTTTTAGTTTGGTTATAGACTATTACAACCAAAATCTCACTGTTGTAACTATTACAGAGTACAGTTCTCTGAAACAAAACCAAAACAAAAGTATTACCTGCCTGGATGAAAGACTGGAGACTAGACACTGGGTAATAAGGCTTTTATAGGTCCTATAATACCCTGTAGCAGTCCATTAACTTCCAACCTCTCTCTCATACACACACACCCACCCCACCTAATTCCTCTTTGTTAAAACACACACACACACACACACACACACACACACACACACACACGCACGCACCCAAGGAAGATCCAGGAACTCGAAGTGCAATGACATAACTCCTCACTGATCCCTACCATACAAAGACATACAAAGAGATTTTAGCTTTGTTTTTTCTTCTTCTACAATCAATACAGATATTCAGATTCCCAAGCTCTCTATGATTAAGAATTAGCTTATTTAAAAACTATTAATAAATAAGCTAATTCTCACCTCCAACCTAATGCTGGTTTAACAGAGCTAGAGTTGGGCTGGAAGCATAAATATTTTTAAACTCCTCAAACAATTCTGATGGGCAGCTGGATTTAAGAACCATTAACCACTCAGCAGAATTTTACCTATAATATTAGTAAAAATAAAATATATATACTACATCATACATAAGGGATATTTTTAACATACTTCAAATCATCTAAAAAATAAGGAGCATTGATCCTCCTAAGATTCCAAAGCAGACAATACAAGACGATAGTAAAGAACCAAAATAGTTTCCCATCAAACAATGTTATTAATTGCAAGAAATATTTCCCCCTTGGTTTTCTACATAGAAGGAAAAACTAGGCTGGGCACGGTGGCTCACGCCTATAATCCTAGCACTCTGGGAGGCCGAGGCGGGCGGATTGTTTCAGCTTAGGAGTTCGAGACCAGCCTGAGCAAGAGC
>NW_012149618.1:3431167-3476790 GCF_000956105.1 Propithecus coquereli | reverse complement strand
AAAAAGGAAACCTGTCTCACTGATAAGCAATCAGCAGTCTATTTAAATGACCCCAACCAGCAGTAACTGATTAAGATTTGTAGAGTAAGGCCTTATTCAGGAAAATTCTTTGATTCACTGCATTCATTCATTTAATTCAAAGAATATTTAAGTCCACAGAACTGTGCTAGGCAATGTGGAGTTGACAAAAGTGTAAGGAGAATCCCTAATTTAACACATCAGTACATCATGAGGTGCCCATGAGAATGTCCAGTAAAATCCCACAGGAACCTAAATACCAAAGGGAACAGGAATGGTGACAAGATCTCACAGAGCGGATAAAAAGTTTGGCCCCTGACAAAGGAGCAGCATTTGGTGAACTAAACAGCAATGGACATCTGGTGTAGAGGAATGGTGGTAGGAAGCAGGAATGACAGTGGGTATCCATGGCCTTGAATGCTATGCTGACCACAGGGACAGGTCCTGATTTAAAAAAAGTTTTAGGAAGCTTAAGTTGGCTCCATGTAATAGAAAGAACAGGGACTTGGAGTGAGAAAGGTTGGGTTCAAACCTTAACTCCACCATCTATCAGCTGTGTCCCTGGGCAAATTTCTCAAAATACTCCACCCTCAGTTTCCTTTCCTGTGAGAGAGATAACCCAATCTCCTTCCCAGGGTTGTTGCCAGACACCCAGTGAGTACTCAGTACATGTTAGCTGAGCTGAAATGATACATTGCTACCCACAATCATAAACATAAATTAATTTTATGTCAAAATATTTGCTGTTTAATTCATAGAAGAATGAATCTGTCAAGTTCTTTCCCTACATCTAACGAAAATCTATTCTGCTTCAATTAAAGTATATATTGTCTTATTTAGTCATCCAAGGAATTAAAACTGACAAGTTTTCATTCTCTTTATGATAAACCTTTATATATTTAACAAAGTTTAATAAGCTTATGCCTTAGCCATTAATCCTTCCTCCTTGGAAATTAGCATCAAGTTTTATATGAGGAAAAGGAATTTGAAAGGACACAGGCATAAGCGACTGGTTCTTGCCACAGACTACACTATGAAATGGCTCAAATACGAGGGAGTTTTTCCATGTTTCCTTACCTGATTTCCTTCATAAAGCAGACCAACAAAACATTGTCCTCAAACTAACAATTTACTTACTGCAATAAAATATGGTGGGAGAACCGCCAGGCTATTTGGTACCCTGGGTAATAGGGGGTAGGCCCCAAGGCAAACATCTTCATCATGAAAGCCTGCAAGGCACTCAGTAGGTGGGCAGAAAGCCATGCAGTCTGCTATCCCAGAACATTCTCTTCTTCAGAAATGACAAAGTTGTGCTGTGAAAGCTCAGACCATTCCTTATCAGAAAAGCTTGAATCATCTGTCTGAAATTTATATGTGAACCTTTTCTCCCACTCTGAATTTATGATCAGAACTGTTTATGCATGTATCCTTTCCTAATCTCAAAACTTAAACTGACATATTAAGTTCCTAATACCTCCATACTAAGGATGAAAATTCCAATACATTTTCATACTTACAATATCCTAGGTTACTCAATCAACACTTATTAGTGTTGTACAAATTTCTAAAAATAAACTCTAAAAGAGTTAAAAAACAATTACTTTATTGTAAAGTTCATCTGAGTTTTCACCACCTGACACAAAGAAATCACAGGGAAAAAAACACGCCAATCCAATACCTTATCATTCCAATATCAAACATAATAATTTTTTCACCATATGAGGAATCATCCTGAAATTCAGCCTTCTAATCATCAGGCACAAACCCAGAATTCCCTTTTCATTATGATAATGAATAACCAGAAATTTGAACACCATAAAAACAGCAGAGAATTTTATTTCTGTTAAAGAATGGAACTTAAGAAATTTTAAGCTGCTTCTCAGAGGCTTTTAAAAATGCCTTCTCATATTATTACAGCCCTTTTTTTTTTTTTACTTTTTTTTTTGTTCAAGAGACAGAGTCTCACTCTGTCACCCAGGCTAGAGTGTAATGGCATCACCATAGCCCACTGCAGTCTCAAACTCCTGGGCTCAAGCGATCCTCCTGCCTTAACTCCTGAGTCGCTGGGATTACAGGTGTGAGCCACTGTGCCTGGCAGCCCTTTTCTTATTAAGAAGCAATTAATATAAATTAATATACAAACAGAACAAAAATGAAATGAACAGCCAGAGCTCTAAAATAAAAAATTTGTTAGTTTCTTTTTGCATAAATTTGCATATAAAATCCAGAAACATCTGGATTCAGGACTAGGTTAAAAAAAAAAAAATCCAATAATAGGATAGGCTTCTACCAACAGCAAGCAGGTGCTGACTCTATTTTTTTGTGTGTGAGCAGACAATCTATCCTTGGGAACACTTGTCTCTTTTAGACAAATACTTCTATCTAGTGAAACCATTTAAAGTTGGCATTTATTATGGCATGTTGGTGGATGGCACAAAATGGCAAATCAAATTTCCTGCCGTCTTGAACTAATAGAAAGACACCATACTCCTTTCACTCACTGACTTGCCACTGTCAGACAGATGACCCCAGGAGACCATACTCTCCCCGTCGCAAGACACTTCTCTGTTTCGAGAACCCTACAACCTATTGACTGGTTTCTCACCTTCAGGTCTTTGATTAACTATCCCCTCCTAGAGAGACCTTCCCTAATTTATCATATCTGAAGTAACTCTCCCACCCCTTCCCCAACTTCATCCTACAAGTCAGCATCCTGTTTCTCTCATAGCACTTATCACAATTTGTTATTTTCTCTCTCAAACCAAACTGTAAGTGCCAAGAGCATAGGAACTTAACCTGTGTCCCAGTGTATGCCATACTAGGATAGTGAACAGCATCATAATAAACATTCAGCACATACTTGCTGAATGCTACAGTGTCAAAGAGGCTACAAAACTGCCAGAGATGTTCAGATGTTCAGTCTGGAAAGGGGGCAAGGGGCCTTGAATCTATCAGGGAGTAAATCCTCTGATTCTTACCAATTGGATCATAATGCAAAAGAGTCAATTTCTCCCGTAAGCGGCTTCTCTTGGCGTTGAAGGCAAAACCTGTCCCAGCTTGGCTTATCATTCTCACCAGAATGGTTCTAAGATTAAAAAGAGAACTGTTAGCCTGGGCAACATAGCAAGACCCTGTCTCTACAAAAAATTTGAAAAAAAAAAAAAAAATTAGCCGGGCATGGTGGCACATGCCTACAGTCCCAGCTACTCAGGAGGCTGAGACAAGAGAATAGCTCAAGCCCAGGAGGTTGAGATTGCAGTGAGCTACTTTAGCACCACTGTAATCCAGGCTGGGTGACAGAATGAGACCCCATCTCAAAGAAAAAAAAAAAAGGTAAGCTGTTATAGCTGAGGAAATAGACTAAAATCATTCATGGGGGTATGGCACATTTTGAGAACTTTGTAGTTAGTATCAGTTGTGGGACGTCACTTGGCCCTAAGAAGGTTCAGTTCTAAGACAACCCACATTTTCCATAAAACATGATTTTAATGCTTTTGAGTCTCAAGTGTTTGTTGTATTACACACAGTTGCTTGGTCATGACATAACCCAATCAAGCCACACTGTGGGACTAACCTCAGATACCCACCTCTCATGAAGAGCAGAAGTTAGAAGGGAGAAAATACAAAAGAACTGGTAACCACAGCTGGCTAGTCAGGAAATTATAAAGATGGCTGTCTCAGAAGAGCCCTGTCTTCCAGGGCATGGAGTGATAAGGGTATAATCGGGAAGGGAAAACATCAAGGGACTGAAACTTTCAGACAGCGAATGTGCAAAACCTTGTGCCCCTTCACATTTCATTTAAGTTACAGTCATCCAAAGTATAAAATCCATGTTTGCCTCACCGGACCTTTAAATACCTTTACTATTTGTTACTTTTTCATGTGTCCTGTCTCCCCCATGGAGACCATGTTATTTATTCCTCATGTAATTCCAAAACAAATCTGAAGCAACTATATTACATGTCATTGCATTGATTTCAATGTTCAACACAGTGCCTCGTAAGAGGCATAAAATATTTGTCAGTTAAGATAGGCAACAATTATTCATTCAACAAAGATTCAACAATTATTCATTCAACAAAGATTCAACAAATATCCATTAAGTGCTTACTCTGTGGAAAGCACCACAGGAAATACAAAACTATGAGGCTGTGTCTGTGTCCTCTAAGAGTTAACAGCATACAGTAGTTCAGAAGGTGAGTTGTTATGTGAAGTCTGTAAGACAAGACATGTATGGCAAATGTCACAAAGTACATGAGAGGCTGACAGGCAGGGAATACCTCTACAGAAACCAAAGGCATGCGATTCCTGCAGAACCTGGGGGTGGGAAATTCTGACATAAATAACTGGATTGTGGGAAAAGCGACGTGAAGCGCTAAAAGATACTGGGGGAGAAAGCACTAACATACATGTTTTTCATTAACTTTAATCCAAAAAACGCTAGTTTTAAAGGGTTTTTTGATGTCTTTCGGTTGTAAGCAAAGCCTGCTTTAAAATTTTCCTATTCTTAACACTGAAAATCTTCAATTATTGTCTACAAAATTTATTTTGAAATACCAATTTGGTATTTCTAGTCTGATACAGCAGGGAATCTTTAATCTTTGCTATTTTTGAAATGTTTACACCATGAATGCAAAGGATTACAAAACTCATTAAAACAGCCTCTATGATTTAATCACATCACAGCTTGTTCTGCTGGATTCCTGTAGTGAGCTCCGGACAAATGGCCCCTGGTCCTCAATTTGAGGAAACAGAAATATGGTGGTAGTCCAAACAGAGTACAGCCCAATGGTTGGTTTCGCAACAAGACAGTAAGCTCAAAAATCCTTGGACAAGAAAAGACAGCAAGGGCTCCTTTAAGCAAAGTACTTGGATGTTCACTGAAGTAGCTCAGTTGGGTAGGAGGGAAAATATTTCTTGAAAGAATTCGTAGAGACAAAACCATCAATTAAGTCATCTTCAAACCAACTTTTAGGAAATCGAAGCCAAACAGTTTAATATAAGGATGTATGTATTGGGAACAGTCTAACAAATCTAACATAAACAAGTTTTAAAAATGAAAAATACTTACTTTGACTTGCTCTTGGCAACTTTTTTGTAGACAGGAAAGAATGGAAAAGAAAATAAAAATACAAATTTATTATCTTTCTTACGCAAAGTTCATATAAATGTCAATAATATCCAAAAATATTTAACTCATGAAGTATGCCACAAGTTGTCAAGTAACTATTCCTTCGATATTAGGGAGTCCGTTAGGATTTTGTATAAGATAAAAAGATCCAATCGGACCAACACAATTCTGGATGTGATAACTTGCCCAATCTCATTTCACTTGGACTGACTACCTTCTAAACCATTCTATACATTCATAAATATATGCTTCGTTTTTCCCTCTTCTAAGGTGCAAATATTTGCACTAGAACAAACCTCTTGTTTGACAAGTTAATCTTTCCGAACTGCAACAACCATCGCTTCAGGTGGATAAAGGAAACTAAATCTAACCGGGAAGTCAGCCAGGTGCAAGGAAGAGCACTGACTCGGGAGCCAGAGGGCTTCTTTCACTGCCCAGCTGTAGTATCTCTGGCAATTCACTGCCTCTCTCGGGAGCGGTTTCCTCATCTTTAGAATTAGAAATGGGTGGGCTAGAAATTCTGAGCTCCTTCCCAGTTCGGATGTCCAGTGAGTCTGCTGACACACCCTATGAAGGGCTGGAAGAAAGCGCCCCACGACTCCTGACCAGACCTGTCTGTGGGATCCGCAACAGAAGCCAAACACCGCAGACCCACTGAAGCCCACCCGCCAGCGCAGTGAGGCGCGCCGCGGAGCATGCCGGATGCTGTAGTCCCAAAAGCCTGGGAAGTCCGCAGCTACAGCTTCCCGGCCGGTTCGCAAACCCTGCCCCGCCATCATCCCGGGGCCTGCCTGTCACGGCTCCCCGCCCTCGCCTTGGCCCCTGCCGCCGCCTCTAGCCCCACTTACAGAAGACCGCAGAGAGGAACATGGTGACCGCCTCTCAGCAACCTCCGTAAGCAGCCCCAAAGTGCCCCAACAAACAACAGCTTCCGGGGCACGGGCCGGTTCCGGACGAGGACATCCGGTGTTGCCCGAAGCCACGCCCTCCGCCTGGAACCAGCAAATGGTCTAGCTCTCCTCTGTTCCTTACGCTGTGTTTGGCTTTTGTGGTGATGGAGGTTGAAATCCCCTTCCTTCCGGGAAGGCACTGCTAGCGTTTGGTTCGTGCCCCAGGCTGTAGCTCCTGTTTCTGAGTCAGCGTGAGGTGCCTTCTATACTTGTTTCACTAAGTAATCGTAACCACCTGCATTATAGTCTCAGGAACTATATGTCGTACCGTGGCCGCTCCAGCCTATCCGGCCCCCCACATAATGCCTTAAAATGTTGCCTTCGCAGACCCAACACCATCTTCACCAGGTTAAGGCCCACTCTCAGTCTCTTTGTACTTAGGAACCCCACCTGAGTTTCCCCCATTCCTTAATTATCTGTTGGGTCTCTAGGAGGGCAGGACCCTGTTCATCTCATTAACTTCTGTATCCAAACACCTAGCACAGTGCCTGGTAACAAGAGCCGAAGAACTGAGATTTGGAGCACTCGCGTAACATGCCTAATATCACAAAACTAGGAAGTGACAGAGTCAGAATTTAAACCCAGATTTTGCCTGACTCCAAAGACTCGTGCCTTTCCCTCCAGACACTGAGACCTACCACTTGCCATCGTTAATTCTTCGTGTCTCTGAGAGGAACCTGGGCTCCTCCAATACCAGGTCCCTCATTGGTATCCTCATTTCCCAGCTAATGATCAAGACTTTTGAATTTTTTTCTAATCTGTGATTTTCATCTATGTATTAACTCTTAAAGACATGAGAAATAAGATTCAATCTCACGGATTATCCTCACCGAAAGTAATAAAATTATTTAAAAGAAAATTCAGTTGTTCAGTACAATTCAATTTTTAAAATTAGGACTGTCCTTGCCCTTAGTACCCATAATAGTGTTTCCCCCTCTAATATTAATAATTCTTTATATTCACCTTCCCATAACCTGACTCCGACAACTGAGCACCTTCCCAGCACCCAAACCCTTCTTTAAGCAGTTCAGCTACTGGCAAAAAAAATAAAAACTTCAGGTGTTCAAGAGGGTAAGGTTCCTTATCTGGGAAATTCCTTTAAAGAATTTATAAGAAAAGAATACAGGACTGAAAGTCAAGGAACATGAATTTTAGTCCTTGTTCTGTCCCTCAGAAAGTCACTTCAACTTTTCAGGCCTCAATTTCATGCTCAGTGTGGGCATTGGATCAACAAACTTTCACCTAAGACGACTCTCATCCCTAACTCTGCATCAGAGTCACCTGTGATCTTTTAAAACACCCAGATGCCGGGGGTGAGGCCCAGAGTCTGTACAGTATTTTTCTCCCCAATTTTCTATAAAGAAACATTTCAAACAAGTTGAAAGGATAGTGCAATAAACAAACCATATACCCAATTTATCAAATGTTAATCTTCTATCTATGTATGTTGATACATGTGTACACGTGTTTGCGTGTCTGTATAATATACATATATATATATATATATATATAAAGTGAGCTGTGTGAGAGTAAATTGCAGACATCACAACCCTTTACCCCTAAATATATTAGCATATATCTCTCAAGAATAAGATCATTATACAATAACTGCAATACTATTTTCTTTTTGTTTGTTTGTTTGCTTGTTTTTTGGTTTTTTTGAGACACGGTCTTTGTCTATTTCCCAGACTGGGAATGCAGTGGCATCATCATAGCTCACAGCAGCCTCAAACTCCTGGGTTCGAGTGATCCTCCTGCCTCAGCCTCTCATGTATCTGGGACTACAGGCACACACCACCATGCCGGCTAATTTTTTCTATTTTTTGTAGAGATGGGGTCTTGCTGTGTTGCTCAGGCTAGTCTCGAGCTCCTGGGCTCAAGTGATCCTTCCACCTTGGCCACCCAAAGTGCTGGGATTACAGAGGTAAGCCACCACACCTGGCCTACAATACTATTTTCATTCCTTAAAAAATTAATGGTACTTTCCTAATATCTAGTCCATATTCGAATTGTCTTTCATATCTGGTTTCTTCAAAACAATATCCAAACAAGGCTCATTTATTACCTTTAGTTATCATAAATCTTCAATCTCTTTCCAATCTAAAACAAAGGTCCTCACTTATTTTTCTTCATGACACTAAATTTTCAAAGACTGACCTAGTTTCATCTGGAGTGCTCCATATTCTGGATTTGTCTGATTATTTTCTTATGGTATTGCTTTATTTGTCCTTCTATCTCCTGTATTTTCATGTAAATCAGAAGGTAGATTTTTAATCTTTTAATCAAATTGAAGGTAGATTTAAAGGCTCGAGTAGATTCCACTTAAAAGATCTTTGACCAGAGGACTTTATAAGTGATGCTCTCAATTTCCTATTGCACCATATCTAGAGGCCCAGAATGTTGAGTTATCCCATTGCTAGTGCTAAGTTAGATGGTCTCTAGATCTCTCCATCATAAAGGTATATATTTTTTCCTCTGCATTTCCATGGAGTGATACTTTGGTATATGAGAATATCCTGTTCCAAAACAAATTTTCACCTCGTGGTTTTAGCATCCATTTATATTTGGAGGTACACAATGGTGATTTTCTAATTTCTGTCACTCCTCCAATTATTAGCTAGATATCTTCTATAGAGAAGAGCTTTCTATCATCAACTGAGGCTGAATTATAATTCCTCCTAAGAAGACAGTGTAAATGTTAATTTTTTCTCTTTAATTACCAATAATCAGAATAAGAAATTGGCATGAGTCATTTCCAATGATGGCCAAGAGGTTTTTCCCCTTTCTTTAATTTTCTTTATTTTTTATAGTGTCACTGTAATGAATTTTTACTCATTGCTTTATAATTATCCATGGTCGTTATTATTCTTGATGTTCAGATTTCCCCAAATTTGGCCACTGGGGGCCCCTCAAGCTGGTCCGATGTTCTTTTGACACATTCCCTTCCTTGCTTTCTGTCAATAGCTTTCTCAGGTTAACATTGTACTTTCCCTGGTCCAACTTGGGATCGGCTATTTCTCCAAGGTGCCCTGGTGCCTTTTTGTGGCAGGCAATATGTAGAACCCACAATCTGATGCACGGCCACTGGATTAGATTAGTGGGTTTTAAGCTTTATTTTAAACCATGGAATCTTCGTTCAAATGAAATCCGTCTCAGAAGTTTGCAATGTAAAATAAAGTCATACTTCTTGAGAGACATCCTCAGAACCCTGGACTCTAGCGGGTCACAAAAGCTCTTAACTATAGAATGGCCACATTCTTTTCCAGCCCCATGGCTCTGGATTCTAATTCAAGGTTTGAAACCCTAGCCACAGGGCTTTGGAGCCCCTGCCATACTTTCCACTATCAGCAGCTTCCTACCCACACTGGCTGACCATGCAGAGGACCAGCCTAGGCAGGAGAGAGCCCTATAGTCACTACTTTAGCAGCAGCCCAAACAGTCTGGAGCAGAAGACCACGCAGGACCTGGGCTGCTTCAGAGACAGGAAACAGGACTTCAGAAATAATTCAGGACCAAGGTTATAGAGAGTATCTCTCTCTCTTAGAGTCTGTCCTCAAGATTTTGCCTCCTCCTCTCCATAGAAACCGCTCTTATGAGGACCCCCAGTGACCTCTACCCTGCCAAATCTGGTGGTCAATTCTCAGGCCTCAGTTTACTTGGCATCTATCAGCATCATTTTATACAGTTGCTCACTCTCCTCTTTGAAACACTCTCTTCACTTGGTGTCCAGGCATCCACTCTCTTGGTTCTCCCCCTACCTCATCAACAGTTCTTTCTCCAGCTTCCCTCACTCACTTCTTGGTGGAGGTACACCCAGGACTCAGCCTTGGACCTCCTTTCTTCTCTGTCCACATTCATTCCCTCAGTGATCACACCCGGGCTCCTGGTTTTAAAAAGTCTACAGGTGACACTTCCACATTTATTATCCCCAGTGTCAACCTCTCCTTTGTACTCCAATTTCATGTATTTAACTGTACTCAACATTGCATGTCCACAATCAATTACCCAAACTTGCTCTGCACCCTCCACCCCCAGGCTTCTCCCATCTCAGTATGTGGCAATTCCCTTTTTCTAGTTGCTCAAGTCAAAAACTTTAGAGCCAGCTTACTGCGTCTTTCATACCCATAAGTAAATCCTGTCATTCAAATGTCACCTCATCAGTGTAAAATAGCACTTCTTGAACTTCTTGAACTCCACACACGCCTTCAACTCTCTATTCGACTTACTCTGCTTTACATTTTCCTATAGTACTTATTGCCATTTAGTATGACTTGTGTTTGTCCACCAGAATGTAACCTCTTAAGATCAGGAACTTTGTCTTATTCACTCACTGCTGTATCCCTGGTTCCTAGAACAATGCCTGCCACATCTATGAAATATGTGTTGAATGAATGAGTGAATGAATCTGAGGTAGGAGGCACCATTGCTAATATTTACATTTAAATAGCAAAAAGATAAGTATCCATGTATTTTCCATAGTTTTAGGATCCAGGAGAATGTATGAAATTGTTTTTAAAAAGAGATAGCTTATGAACCGTTTCTCAAAATCTTGAATGGAGTAGAATGGAAGCAATGACTTTCTAGTCTTCTTTAGTTCATGCTGTATCCCCCTGTTATTTATACCTAACATATTGTTGGCAGTCAGTAAGTGTTAATTAAAATGTTTATTAATACAGATATAATACATGATTTGGAGGTTTTTTTCACCTGAATGTACGTAATGAGCCCTCTGTGCCTTATTAAAATGCAGGGCAATTAGAGCATCCTGGCAGCCCAAATGCGAAAGGTATAGTCCTCAGAGAAGGGGCACCCTCTTTGGGAGATGGGAGTGCTGAAGGCAGAAGATCCAGCTTTTTAACCCATCCCTCCCCTCCACAGACCCCTCTCAAAGCACCCATTAGACTTCCCAGCACTCCTCAGGTCACTGGTCTGCCTCCCCTTCTGGGATCTAAGTCCCTTGAGGGCCAGGGCTTCAGAACCTCTGTATATCACACCCTCCTCCCCAAAGCAGGAACTCCTAGCACAAGGTTGCTGTCCCATTCACATTTTAACAAATCTGGACTGAGCGCCTTCTGTACTCAGGGACTCCGCCTCGAGTCTTTCTCTGTCTCTTCAGTCCTACCTCCCCTCCCAGGTCCACCTGAGACGGGCAGAGTGGAAGGAACTGCAGGAAGGGTAGATGCAAATATGCAGAGGTATTTAAAAAATGGACAGGGAGCATCCTCCTGGGGCTAGGGTGTGGGACCAAGTGAGCAGGTGAGCTGGAAAGGATGACTGGGGCTGGGCAACGAAGAACCAGGATGTTATAGTTGGGAGTTAGGCTTAGTTCTGTGGGCAGCAGGAAACCTGAGAGTTAAGTGATGTGATCAGATTTCAGTAGCTGCAGCATCTTGCAATCATGCCATTTTTCCAGCTAAGTGGAGGAAAGGTCATGACTCTTCCATCCCACCCAAAGACCCCCAAAGGTCCCCTTGGGAACAATAGACACTTTCCCCAGTCTGCATGTTAATGCCTATTTAGTTAACACATTTATTTGGTATTTCCTTAACAATTGGTAAGTTCTTTGTGCTTATTTATTATCTTAAACCAGTCACTGAGCCTTTTTTGAAGGGAACAAAGGGAAGGAGGAAGGTGTCATTAGACCCCTTTGAGAATCTCCTAAAAGCGATGGCTTAGCGTTTCCAGAAAAATGCACATATGCCCATGCGCAAGCAGTTTTTCCTGCCTTTGCAGTGGTCCCCATCCTTGGCTGCACAATGGGATCACCTGGGGAGCTTTATAAACAATTCATGCCTGCTTCCCACTGCCCCTTCCCCCCACCCCCGAGTTTCTAATTTAATTTATCTGGGTGCAGTCTGGACATCGGATTTTCTAAACTCCCCAGGAGGTTGTGCTGGACACCAAGATCGAAAAGTACTGGGCCAGGGATGCATGGACTCCAGGTCAAGATCCCCGTCGTCCACCCTAAGTTCCAGGTGTGTCCATTTAGCTCACTTTGCATGGTAAAGGAGGGGAGGGGAGAAAGCGGCCAATTTGAAAGAATGAGGAAGTCTTGAAGCTGTAAGCAAAGAGAGGAGGTGTTCATGTACATTCCAGAATACTGTGGAATACTTAGCGAAAGAAAAGGTTCTGAAACAGATGGAAAAAGCAGGAAGTTTGCCTTCCGGAAAGATGAATGGAAGCCCAGCAGACAACATCCTTCCACCCACACACTACACCTGACCCAAGAAGAGCCACAAACATCATCAAAATGCTGACAGGATCAGTCTTCGGGGAAAGCCAACCAATTAAATGTGCTGCTTAATGGGTCCGTGACGTGGGTAGGGAGAGGATGGCATCTGTGGGTGCCAAATTAAAACACCTGTGAGGGTGTGGCGGCTTAGAGGTAATGGGCTGAAATTCTTGGCTGAAGGAGGAAAAGCTCTGGGTCTTGGTCAAGGAGAGGCATTCCTGCGGTGGGTTGGAGGCTGGGCAGCCGCATGGGGAGAACTGTGCATGCGCCTGACACCACTGTTTGCTAGCCACGTGACCCTGGGCAAGCCCCTGGCCCTTAGTTTCTTCTCTGGGTCTTGTGTGATGGTAACTTCAGAAGAGCCCACAATCACAGATGATGATCATCAGATGTTTTCATGATGTTTTCAAACGTGGTACCCATAAGAATCACCTGGGGTGCTTCTCATGTCATGGCCAGATAACATGATTCAGTGGGTGGAGAATGGCGAGCCCAGGGGCACTTTATAATGCTCACCCAGCGCTCCTGATGTTGCATGTGCTTTGGGAATCACTGTTCTAAACCAGTGTTTGTAAACACCTGGGGATCGTATTAAAGGGTAGATTCTGAGTCACTGGGTCTGAAGTGAGGCCTGAAATTCTGTATTTTTAACAAGCTCGCTGCTGCTGCTGGCTGTACACCCTTACTACTAAAGTGCAATCCAGGCAGCGACATCAGTATTATTTGTGAGCTTGTTAGAAATGCAGAATTACAGGTTCCACCCCACATCTACTGAATCGGAGCCTGCAGTTTAAGCAGATCCCCAAATGATTTGTATGCACATGAAAGTTTGAGAAACATTGTTCTGCAAGAAGCGACTTACTGATCAGGGAACAAAGATTGAAACTTGGAAATTGGAGAACAAGATTGAGTTCCTTAAAATGGAGTAGATGTTAAAGAAGGGCAGAGATCTTCATCTGTTTTAGTTACTGCTATATTTGTGCAGTGTCTGGCACATAATAAGTGCTCAGTAAATATTTGTCAAATGAATGGACAAGGTAAGAGTCCAGTTTCTGGAGCCAGCAACCACCATGAGTTGATGGTAACTATTAGGACAAAGGTCTTTCTAGCCCCCTGCCCAGGTCAAGTCTCTGCCCAGAGCAGAATTCAAGGCCCTGAGGAGTAGGAGTATGTCAAGTTGTTTCATTTGTGAAGATTAAAAGGCTATGTGGAAATGCAACCAAAAAGATACACTGGCCTTCTCAGGTAGGTCTGCTATAAGGAACAGGGACTGAGCCAATCAGTGGGGAGGTGGGTGGCCAGAAAAGACTCAGGCCCAGAAATAACTCATCTGGTCTATAGGAGTAATTCCATGAAGCTGCCTCAAACATGTCTATAATGAGTAGAATTTAATACACTCAGCATCAATTCTAGTACTCCACTCTTTCCTTCACTCAAAATAAATGTCAGTAAGACATATCCCAGGGTCAAAGGCAACCAGTATGGCTCTTGTGGCTTCAGTCCAAATTCCATGTGATATAAGCAGGTTGGCAAATGTTAAATCCTACAAAGAACAAACAGTGTTTGTTATTAACTAGCCTTAGAGGAAAAGATCAATAACTCATACTTGAAGTGATCATTATTCTCGGGCCTCGGGGGTGCCAGTCTAGAAAGGAAAACATTTCTGTTTGTTTTTCCTATATGTAGCGTTATTCAGACTTTCTGAGTAGAAGTTAGGATTTCAGCCTAAATATATCCATTTCATCATGTCCTAGGAACAAATTGGGCTGCAGATTTCTGACAGATTCTTCAAAATGCCAGGCCCTTTTTCCTAATGATTATTTTAAATATACTGTGAAATGAGAGAATGCTTTTCAAAGCAGATTTTTTTTTCTCATCAGGCAATTTCATTTGCTTGATTTTCACAGTGAACCGACTGAATAGGAATCGTGCATTCCCAGGAATTCGTCTACCTCTGCCTTGGGCTGGATCCCATGTTTAAGGTAAAATGAAATGACCACATTAAGGGCTACGCCAGCCATGGCAAAGTTCCCAAGAATAACTATCTTTGAAGGAATAATAATTTCCATTACTCTTTCTTCTCCACAGACCTGATTCTCAAGCTCATTTCTGACTGTCCCAGAGTGCCTGGTCCCACAGAGGGACTGTCCTGCTGGTATCTCTGCGACTTCTCCAGGGGCTTTGAAAGATGGTTTCTGCCCAGTGTGCAGTTCCTCCAGGTTGCCAGGTGCATGTGAACAGGGAAAAAGAAATCCAACATCGTACTCATTGGCTGTTGGACAAGTGATTTAGACTCCTTGTACTCAACTTTCTTCCTATAGATGGGTGTAAATGTCCTCCAGCACCTCTCTTGGCTTGTGAAAAGGAATGACTAACTTTCTCAGTTGCTTTAGAATAGCATTCAATGGCAAGTCACCACAGTGAGGCATATTCTCAGTCTTTTAAAGCCATTTTCAAATGGGTCTGGTTTTTTTCTTGTTGTTGACCTAGAGAGACAATGAGTTGTCATGTTCACAAAAATGACCTAACTTGAGCTTCTGTGGTTTGGGATCCTGCCTGCCTGTATTTCACTCTGTTTTGCCTCCAAGGCAGGAGCCTGGTCTCATAGCCAGGAGATTGTGGTTAGTTTCCTGGCCTCCAGTTGAGGTGGGGACACACCTGCAGCCCTGAGGGAGGGAGAGCCTGTGGAGGGTCCATGAGGCCTGGGCTGAGTCACTCAGCCAGGAGCCATGTCAAAAGGCATTAGAACATTAGTTTGGCATTTAAGGAGCAAGAACCCACACAAAAATTCTTTTGTATGTTAATAATGTAGTCCCTTTTCAGACTAAACCAAGGAAAGAAATTGAAGTTTGGTGTCCCCTGACTCCAGCATTGGGATTTGTTCTTCATGAGAAATCACACCAAAAGAAGCCACAGCTTCACCCAAATTCCAGGGGAGGTGAAGGGCCCCCATCTGATACCACTGCATCCCACAGGCCTCTGCTTTCTACTTCCTACACTTCACAGTCCTCTTCTAAATCCATAAGAAATCAGAAAACCCCACTGTAAGTCATCATCTTAGGGTTTTCTACCCAAATCAATTTCCTCTCTTGGAAAATTATGTGATATGTAACTTGAATAAGGCTGAGCCTTATTCCTCCCTTATGAACGTTCATCTTCATGTGGTATCCTATTCAAATGAAACATGAATTTAACTCCCAGGTATCCTAAAAATAATGTAGGTCTTTACTAAGTGTCTTGAAGAGGTGACCACTTTTTTTACCCAAAGTCTCACTCAGCAGCTATACCCAGGTATCCTCAATCCCTTCATGCCCTTTCTGAGGTAAAGTAATTTAGCCTGTTAGATTCCTCTCATCATTCCATCATAGCCATCATCTTAATTCAGCCACAAGAGATGGGGATCCAAGCAGCTCAAAATCCTCCCATAGAAGGCTGGCTGTATCTACTTATGCTTCAGGGTCTTGGTCCCTGTCACAGTTTTGTGAGGGCTTGTGTCCCAGAAGTGAGGACAGAGAAAGGGAAACAAAAGGATGCCTATAGCTCTTTTAGTGCCTAAGGGACCGGCTCCATCCTCAAGATGGCAGCCTCCTGAACAGTCTGGCTCCCCTGACCCCCAGCTGTAGTTGGAAGGCAGGGAGTCCTATCCTCAGGGTGACACCCTCCACACAGTCCTGGGACAATTTTACCCACATGGGGATAATCACAACAGTCTGCGTTTATGTGTCTCTCTGTGAAGCAAGAGTTTTTGAAGCATTCAAATGGTTTTGATGCAATATGGCAGGCAGCTAGAAGAGAAAATTAGGGTCCACTTCAAGTTTGATTCTCGCCCCAGTGAGCCATTTGAAATGAAGGGGACAAATTCCTTCAAGAAATGTCTTCTATGATTCAGAATAATTGGGTCCAGTTTAATTTGGTGCACGGCGAAGTTAAAGAGCTATGTGATTTCTTCAAGTGAGTTTTGCAGTTCCCGGAGTCACTAATTAGCTCTACGACTTAAAGGTTAATGAGATAAAACATCTATAAATCAAGTTGATGGCTGATGCAAGAAGAATGCCCCCAACTCCTGCTTTACCACGCAAACACTATAACCTCACTCTTTGAGGCTATCCATTTAACTAAATTTGATTTTGCCTGAATATATATGAACAAATGAATAATAATTATAAGATTCATACTCAAATTATAAACTAGCTTGCCCAGGGCTCCTTTCTAAATTTAGTAATTCAATGCCAATAAGAAAATAAGTCAATCACTAATTAAGTATTAACAGAATTAATCATATCAGAGTTAACCGAGTCAGTGAAAGGTTTAGGAGTAAGCCTGCCCACGGAGCAAAATTCTGTGTCATATTCAAAAATTATGTTCCTTAAAATTGAGACATAAAACAAACTTCAGGAAATAAAATTATGGAGTTTTTTGGTTTTTGTTTTACTGAAGTTACAGGGTAATTTGGGATTTAGAGAACATTCTGGTGACTCCTCTTGTAATTTGATGGATTCTACCCCACTTAACTTCTCTATTTGTTTATGTGGGTGTTTCAGGTGATTATGAGCATAGGCTTTGAAGTCAGGGGAACCAGGTCTGTACCTGGAATCCACCACTTGGAGTGGTGTCCTTGGTCAAGTTACTTTAACCTCTGTGCCTCAGTTTCTGCATCTGTAAAATAGGGATAATAATAGACTCTGTCTCATTGGGTTTTTGCGAGGATATAATACGATAATTCATGTTAGTCACTTAGCAAATGGCTTGGCACATAGTAAGTGTTCAGTAAATTTTGATGACTATGAATGATGTGGGGCCTAATTGTACTTGGACTCTTCTTCTTGAGCCCTTTGCAGGGAATATGCATTCTTGAAGTATGGATTTAGTAAAACAAAGTTCTTTGCAATTTATGAAGATATAGTTGCTCATTATTAAGCTAGCTTGACTGCAATATTTAGCAATTTTCCTTTTATCAAGGACTTGATACACCGCTTCTTTTCTCCCCCCTCACATAATCTTTTTATTTTTTAACTTAAAAGATTAAAGGAGTTACTGTGTTCTAGGCATCCAGATCCCCGAGAGATAGGAACATAACCGAGAGTCTCATTTTTAGTTGATAGATGGGGCCCTAAGTGGAAATGGCATTCCCCAGGGCATATTTTGAGGCTTTGGCCATACAGAGGAAATTTCTGGATCTTCTGATACTCTCTGATCCTTCCAGCTGGATCCATTTCCTCCTGGAAAAGCTCAGAGGAAACACAGGCTGGTGGGCGCAGATTCTTGTTACAAACATCCCACTTCTGGGTGCCCTCTACTTGTGTTCCCAGCAGGCAAGGATATTGTCTTTGGCTTCAGGGTACAGAACACCACAAGTGAATGGTTGTGGGTAAATCATAACATAAAGTATTAACCATTTGGCTCGGTGCAGTGGCTTATGTCTATAATCCCAGCACTTTGGGAGACCAAGGTGGTAGGATCACTTGAGCCCAGGAGTTTGAGAACAACCTGGGCAACATAGAGACCCCATCTCTACCAAAAAATTAACTGAGTGTGGTGAAGTGCTCCTGTAGTCCTAGCTACTTGGGAGGCCGGGGCAGGAGGATCGCTTGAGCCCCAGGAATTCAAGGTTGCAGTGAGCTATAATCGTGCCACTGCACTGCAGCCTGGGTGACAGAGTGGGATCCTGTCTCAAAAATAAATAAATAAATAAAAAGTGTCAACCATTGACTCTGATGCTCAGAGAGTAAAACCCATTTAAGTTATAAGGAGAAAGAGTCAAGGAGAGAAGAGGAAGCTGAAACTGCAAAGAGCATACCCTTGTAGCTACAGCCCGGGTTGGCCTAGCCCTGCTAACCTTGGCTTTGTCTTCAAGGAAAACAAGCTTGCATCTGCCCTTCCCTTCCCAGCCCTGGGCAATGGTGAGGAGGGTTAAGTAACAGCCTGTGAGGCAACCACTGAGGCAGGGGGCAGTCTGAGGGAAGCTGCTGCACTCCTTCCAGCCAGGCCCCACCCCATAGGCTCTGCTCAAATCCAAGCCCATGAAGGAAAAGTACTCCTCTGCCTCAGAGTCCTGCCCACTGTCCTGACACTGCGTGTACTCTCTCCTACCTCCACCTGGGTGTGGGGTGATGGACAGCACCTCTGAGCCTTCTGTTTTGGCCAGGGTGGCCCCCACAGTCTCAGAGTATTAGAGTTGGAAGATCCCAAAGGGCATCTAAAGCAACATTCCCATTTTACCAATGATAAAACTGAGGCTCAGAGAAGTAAAGGGCCCACAGCTAGACTGTATCAGCATGCTGAAACGATAGCCCAGATCTCCTCTCTCCTACACAACAAACAGCTAAAGGACCAACCGGCATGTTCAGACTTGGCCAATCTTTGGATGGAAGACAGCACCAGAGATGAGTGCTCAGTGTTCTGCGAAGTCTTATAGGCTGGGCAGTAGGATACTTAGGAGATTCTACGGAGTGCGATTGAAATACATTTTGAACATATGCAGAAGAATCCTGCAATCCAAGTCTTGGAGAAAAGCAGGCCAATTTCGGGATGCAATGAGACAGGAGCAGACTGTGGGGGTGGAGAGGGTCGCTTTCTGGAGCAGTCCAGGAAGCCTAACCTAGGCCTGGGTCCTCCCCAGGCCTCAAAGCCCCCAGGATCCTGGGAAGTTCCAAGATTGCTCAGGCAGGTGGACAGGTTCCAGGTTGAACTCAACTACAGGCCCACTCTGGGGGGCTCAGAATGGGCAAAGAAAGCAGCCATCAACAGAAGGTGCTAATGTGGGACTCCAGAGGACTAGGTTGAGATCAATAACTACTGACAATGTGTATTGATTTAAAGGGAATATTAGAAGCTGTAACTGCCCACAAATTTACGCACATATTCTTTATTAAGATGTAGTTCCACTGATAATCTAAGGAAGAGGTAGCCAGCTTCCCTGAGTTACCCGCAGCTGAGAAAAAATGCAGCCTTAGTGAGCTTCAACTGATAAGTCAACATCGGCTCCTGCTCTTCCTGGGGCCCTTACTTAGGAACCACCTTCTGTGGCTTTTAACCCAAGGGCTGCTGGTGACACCTGATGTCCTATATATTTTGGCTTTTCCTGGATTCTGGAAACCTTGTGCTGAAAGTCTCTCTGAGCGTGATACAGATTTGACAGACACTCAGGCTGCCTGGCGCTTGGAGTTTTGCTCTTTGACCAACTGCTGACACTCTACGCATTCTCCTAGTCCCTCGGACTTGAGGACTCATCCGTGTACTCATATACTGATGCCGAGTTCCTGGGTGATTACAATTCTAACCACTTTTCTGATTCAGGGCTCTACTTTTATAATGCAACTGCTTTTTTGAGTTTTTATAATCATCTCAAAAGGGCAAAAACATCCTTCCTTGCTTTTAGCCCAATGAAGACCTGCCATTTTCCAGCTGAATACAGGGTCCCACCAGTGCCCAGTCCCACCCACAGTGGGGTGGGCTCCAGGTAGAGCCCTCGGGTCCACATGAAGCCAGTAGGACAGGGATTCAGTGTGTCTAAGGAACTCCCCATTAGGCCACCAAGCTGCTGTCAAACCTAGTAAGTCACCCCAACATTCCTCCACTCTTCCTCCGAAGAATGGTGAATGAACAAGAGCATCTGAATTGGGCAACCCCACATAGAGGTGCAGGGAAGTGCTCAATCAAATTCATAGAGGGGACGGGGAGAGGAGCCAGTGAGCGGCAAACAAGAGGCTCTGGCAGAGTCACAGTGGGGAGGCACATGGTGGGAGAGGGGTCAGTGAGGGACTCCAGGCAGTGGAGCAGGGTCCAACCGATATCATCACATGATTTTCTAGGTTTTGCCTGATAAAGCTTCATGAGTCAACTCGAATGTTTGCTTGCTTTCACTTTCTGCCCCTAAGGAAGAAGGTGGAGGAGAGCTGGTCCAAGGACTGGGACTTTGGGGCTATCCATTGCCAAGTATGAGGAAAATCCAGTAAAAAACAAGATGTCATACTCAGTCTTCATTCCATTCTTGTCACAAACAACACAGTCCAAAGCAGAAACGCCGAATAACAGAAGGGAAAGTAGAGGTGAGACTATTTAGTCAACATCCTCATTCTGCAGATAAGAAATTGAGGCCCGGTGTGGTTAAACATTAAATAATGTGCTTCAAATCACTCAACCAATAATTGCAGAACTGGTGGGGCTAGAAGGCCGTCTTCTAATTCTCAGTCCCTGCATCTTCTTGCCTCCTACTGTGCCTGACAGGTTTCCAGGGGTGAAAGTTGGCCTTGGAGCGCCCTCCCATGGCTCTGGGCAGCCACTGGAGCAGCTGTGCTGTAGGACAAGGTTCACCTGCAGGGCTGATTAAAACACAGATTGCCTGGCCCCACCTTGGAGTTTTGAATTTGGTAGGTCTGGGGTGGGATTCAAGAATTTGCATTTCCAACAAGTTTCCAGGAGATGCTGATCTACTAATTCAAAGACTGCTTACTGAGAACCTGTGGTGTAGGCAAACAGGCACTGATCTTGCAGCCAGAATACCTGGGTTCAAGTCCCAGCTTTCCCCTCCAAGTGCTATTATCCAAACATGATGTTTAATCTCTTGGCATCTTAATCTCCTTATTTTATAATGGTAATGATAACAACTACCCATAGGGTTAATGTGTAAAATAAATAAATCAGATGTAAAATGGCCTGAGGAGCACTATACTGATGCTGTGTGAACATACAGACTCATGAATACGTGACCCTTGTGTGGAGAGATGGCACTCCCCAAGACCAGGAAACGTGGGCCAGGGAACATCCACGGTAACAGAGCATTTTCTTGACGCTACTCAAAAATACCACAAATCCAGAAAAAATAGTGTTTATCCTTCCACAAATATCACCTGAGGAATTATTAGGGCCTGGCACTGTGCTGTACACCAGGTTTGCAAAGGAGAATGACACAGTCCCTGCCCTGGAGGAGCAACGAGGAGGAAGATAAACATGCAAATCCTAATAATTGTCTGGGCCATGATGAGCCTGGAAAGGAACACTGTGCCTTGGAGCACAGAGCAGCCAGCCCTGTCTGGGGAGTCAAGCCAGGCTTTGAAGAAGCACCTGACTTTTGAGTAGGGTCTTGAAGGACGAATAGGAGTTCTTTAAGAAGAGAAGTGGCAGGGGGTACTCCAGACAGAGGAAACAGCATGTCAAAGTCATCACAGAGGCATGAAAATGCAAACAAATCCAGGGAAATAGTAGGTAGGTAGTTCTAACTGGCAAGGAAGGCTGGGGCAAGATCTGCAGAATCCTGGGATGCCATGCTGAGTAGTTTGGGCCTAACTGTGATCAGTGGGAAGCCACTGGAAGATACCCAACACCTCGCTGGAGGATTCCCTGGAAAAAATCCCTAATGAATCCCCAAGATGAAGATTTATGAGCCAAGAGCCTTCACCACATACCCTCAGCCACCACAGTGCCTGAGAGCTTCGCCTGCCAGGAAGCCAAGCCCAGAAACGCCTCCTGAACTGGGCGGTGGCCCTTGGGAAAAAGCTCCCCTGGAAGGTACCTCTTACCTTCATCAGATAGGGCACCTTCCCAGTAGATTTCCTCATTCCCCCCCTCCGCCCACCCTTCCACCTCCCTCCACCCCTGTGGGTGTGGAGTTGCAGGGAGAACAAAGGGATGTTATCTAGAACTAATAAGTTATGGGAGGGGGAGGGAGGCATGGGCACCTGTGGGGGTGGGGGAATGAGTCCTGAGCAGTGCTGATGCAATCCAGGAAGAAGCAGGTGGAAGCCTATACCTGGGGTGCCAACCCTGCACCTCACAGAAGTATGTAGAGTTTTGAGGCTGAAAGAGACCTGAAAAATCATCTATTCCAGGTGCCTCCACGACTTGCCCATGATCCCACAGCTAGCTGACACCTGGTCCTCTCTCCCCATATCTGACTCCAAGATGGGCAGTCCTAGTCTTGGGAAAACTGTTTCTGTGGCCATCAACCTCACTCGCTCCTCCTGAGTCTCTCCTGCAATCTCCCCCTCCCAGCACCATCCCTGACCCTCTTTCAGACTCAGTCTTTGGTTTCCAAATAGGTATATAATGGGGTGTACAAAACATGGCCTTTGCTATTTTTGAAAAAAGCAATGGTGAGGAAAGAGTACAAACTGCTATTCTAAACCACATGGGTTTGGGGGTTTTATTCCAATTCCTCTGTCTCCTGTAGAGGTGGAAGCAACTTGCTCTTGTGGGCATAATCCCATTTGTTTTGGGGAAAATATTACACATAATAGGTCTATGGGTTATACAAGGATAAAACATGAACCTCTTCTGGGAAGGTGCAGGACAATGAGGCTACGGGCTGCACTCTGCATAGTCCTCGTAGAAGGTGGTTTTCTTTGAGAGAGAGAATGGCAACTCTGCAGGGTTTGTGGGGAGTTCTGGGAAAGCGTGCTTTGGGAAGTTAAGGGAGGGGCCTGTTTCCACAGCGGGAGCAGCAGATTGATCTGGTGACTGGTGGGGAGTCCTGGCAAACACTGGGAGAGGGAACCCAGGAAGGGGCCAGCTGGGGCTGCTCCTGTTTTAACTGAAGGAACAGTGACTTTGAAGGCAAGTGACAGGTGGGTGGGGGTCATGCCCTATTCCTCTCTCTGGCAGGGCTATCAAGGGCAGACATGAACCCACTGCGCTCTTTCTGAGAGGACTACAAAATCAGGTAAAACTGATTTGGGGGGCGCCCAAAAGCCACCCAAAAGCCACCACTGGGCCCCCTGCCACAGCCCACCCAGAGTAAGAGCCGATCCATGAGAGCAGATCTCACCTTTCCACTCTTTGTGCTATAAGGAGGCCTAAAATCTGATGGGATGTGCACAACAGCACAGCCTATTAGTTGCTAAATATTTTACTTTGAACTGTTTCTTTTTCCTAAATATTTGACTTTGCAAAGGTAAAAATACTTTCTTTTGTATTTTGGAAAAGTTGTTATGGGCCAGGCACAATGGTTCATGCCTGTAATCCTAGCACTCTGGGAGGTCAAGGGTGCTTGAGCTCAGGAGTTCAAGACCAGCCTGAGCAAGAGCAAGACCCCATCTCTACTAAAAATAGAAAAATTAGCCAGAAAAATTTGCTGGACATTGTAGCAAGTGTCTGTAGTCCCGGCTACTCAGGAGGCTGAGGCAGGAGGATAACTTGAGCCCACGAGTTTGAGGTTGCAATGAGCTGTGATGATGCCACTGCACTGTACCCAGGGTGACAGAGTTAGATGCTGTCTCAAAAAAAAAAAAAAATTGTTGTCTGAAACTTGGAGCAAGTTTCTCCAAACAAAAGTCACAGATAATAATTAAGTTCTAGAAGCTGCAAAAGCCAATTGAACCCTTAGTTTAAAGAACCCATGGTTTAAAGAAACTAAATGTATACTTTTTTAAGTTGTTATACTTAATGAATGAGATCATGCATGTGGAAGTTCTTTGCAAATGTAAATAATTATTATAATCATTAATTATAAACCTCATTATTAGTATTATCACCACCCTTTCCCCATCATCCTTCTTCCCCTCCTCTTCTTGTTTTATCTGTTTTTCTGCCTTCTCCTCTTCCCACCAAGTCTCCCTCTCATCTGGGTTTACTAGAGTGTGGTGAACTGGTGAGGAGATCCAGTGCTAATTATAGCAGTGTTCCCTTGGGCAATGTGGTGCCTGGTGATGTGGGAACACACCATTTAAGGGATACTTCTATCTCTCATTGCAGCGAAAGTGGCTTCTGAGAACGTTGTCCACAGTGAGGAAGAATGTGAACACCCTCTTCTCTTCTACTGAGCCGTGCTTTTTACACTGCTGGTCAACCATTAGGGCACGGATATTTGTAGAACGGGACTTTGTCACTCAGGGAGTGTCTGGGGTGGATGCGTTTCTTGTCAGTGGACCTTCAGAGAGACAACTGGAGATAGGCCAGAGAAAAACAACCAAGATAACCCCAAAGTCTGGAGGGAACATTGATATGAGAATTGATTTTTAGTTTAGCAGACTGAAGGCTAGAAATAGATCATGGCCTGTAAGGAGAGAGTGACAATGTTTTTTATGGACTCTAGGACACTTGAAATAAGTGTTTTGGGAACAATTAAATTCCTATTTTAGAGAGTAGAATGGTGGTCATCAGAGGCTGACGGGGTGAGGAATGGGGAGATGTTGAACAAAGGGTACAAAGTTTCAGTTAGACAGGGGAAATAAATTTTCCAGATCTATTGCACAGTGTGGTAACCATAGTTACCAATAATGTGGTGTATATTTCAAAATTGCTCAAAGAATAGATTTTAGGCCAGGCATGGTGGCTCACACCTGTAATCGTGGCACTTTGGGAGGCTGAGGTGGGAGGATTGCTTGAGGCCAGGAGTTTGTGACTAGCCTGACCAAGAGTGAGACCCTGTCTCCACCAAAAATAGAAAAATTAGCTGGGCATGGTGGCACACACCTGTAGTCCCAGCTACTCAGAAGGCTGAGGCAGAAGGATTGCTTGAGCCCAGGAGTTTGAGGTTGCAGTGAGCTATGATGATGCCATTGCACTCTAGCCCAGAAGACAGAGCAAGACCTTGTCTCAAAAAAAAAAAATAATAATATATTTTAATGTTTTTCGCTACAAAAAAAAAAAAATAAGTGTGTGAGGTGATGGATATGTTAATTAGCTTGATGTAATCATTCCACAATGTATACATATATCAAAACATCACTTTGTATCCTTTAAATATATATATTTATTTACCAATTAAAAATCAAAATTTAGGCCAGGCGCGGTGGCTCACGCCTGTAATCCTAGCTCTCTGGGAGGCCGAGGCGGGCGGATCGTTTGAGCTCAGGAGTTCGAGACCAGCCTGAGCAAGAGCGAGACCCCGTCTCTACTAAAAATAGAAAGAAATTAATTGGACAACTAAAAATATGTAGAAAAAACTAGCCGGGCATGGTGGCGCATGCCTGTAGTCCCAGCTACTCGGGAGGCTGAGGCAGGAGGATCGCTTGAGCCCAGGAATTTGAGGTTGCTGTGAGCTAAGATGACACCACAGCACTGTAGCCCGGGCAACACAGTGAGACTCCATCTCAAAAAAAAAAAAATCAAAATTTAAATTAAAAAGTAAAATAAATTCTACTTTTAAAAGTGGGTGATGGACAATCCATGTATATCAAAATTGAATGATTACAGATGACAAATTGATCATATGCCTTTACCTCCTTTCTTGCCAAAGACCCTAGAAAAGTGTTTTCAAAGTATAGACTCGTAAGAATACAGAAAATGGTAGTGAGGACATCAGTGGACAAAAAAATTCAGCAAATTTTTGGATGATTGAAAATGGCTGCCAGAGTGGCGACTGAATTAGTAGAGTGCAGCAAACAAAGACTCACTCAAAGGGGCCCAAAGAAGGCACCGGTGGTGAGGACCAGTCAGATTCTCTGCATGGAACCCCAAGAGGCTGAGGACTCAGAGGCAGCAGGTTCTGCAGGAAGTTGAGTTTGAAGCATGGGCTAAACCCTATGGATCCAGTTGAAAGAGATATATGAAGAAATTACAAATCCAGATCTCCTCCCAATCCCACATAGTCAGGCAACTGTGTCCCTACATGAGACTGGAGGATTTTCTCTAGAGAAATTGAACCAGAGCAGCCCCAAGTTCAGGGATCCCAGCAACAGTACAGGGCAGGTGTCTGGCTGAAAAAAAGAGGATTACACATAAATCCACATGTTAATATTAATAGGAGGGCCCTCTGCCAGGCTTCTCCCCTTACCCCATCCCCAGAAAGGGACTATCAGGTATATGTCCCCTGGGTAAAAGACTGGAGGATTCTTCACAGGAAAGAATTTACTAGCCCCAGAGAAAAGTCCCCTAAAGTTTTCATAGTCTCCCAGTGAAATAGCCCTAGAGTGAGGCCCGCCACTCAACTCCCTGCCCACACGCACAGAGTTGCCAATCATTTTGATGCCTCACTGTTACATAAGACTGGATAGGCCAGCATCACCAGGAATTTGCAAAAAGTATCCCACATGAAAGAGAGGTACCAAGACAAAGAGAACAAAATGAACTCAAAGGAAACAGAGATGATATAAGAAGAAAATATTTTTTTAATTTTATATATACTTTTAACTAATATCCTTTAGAGATCTAACAGAGATGCACATCCATGAAAAAGAACAGGATGGTGTGAAAAAGAAATGATCAGAGAATGATAAAGAGCTCTGAAACCTCACATTAAAAATACGATAGCTAAAACAATATGTGACTACAGAGTAGGAAAATAAAGTTAAAGAAATCTCCCAGAAAGTAGAATAAAAAGATAAAGAAATGAAAACCAGGAGAGAAAAGGGTGTTAGAAGATTATTCAAAGAGTTCCAACATCTGTATTCGGCTTCAGAAAACAGAGAAAACAAAGGCTAGAAAAGGATGGATGGATGGATAAATAGATAGAAAATTTTCCGGAAGTAAAGGACATAAATCTCCAAATTGAATCTCCCACTAAATGTCCAATAGAATGGGGGAAATTACAAGGCAATAATTTAGAATTTCAGAATTCTAGGAAGATGGGAATAACCTAATAACTCCTAGAGAGAAAATCATGTCATGTATGAAGGAACAAGAATCTGTGAAGCATCGGACATCTCAACAGCAGCACAGGATGCTGGAGGAGAGTAGCATTGGGCACCCAAAGTTCTGAGTGAAAATTATTTTTATCCTAGAATTCTATACTTAGCCAAATAAAGGATAAGTGCAGAATAAAGATATTTCCAGATATGTAAGAACTCAAAATTTTTACCTCCCACACATCTTTTCTTAGGAAGATATTGAAGGATATGATTCAGCGAAATGAAAGACTAAGCCAAGAACAAGGAACAAAGGAACTCCAGAAACAGAGGAGCAAGGCAAAGGACACTGGTGATCAGAAGTCCTAAGATGTCACCTGAGCCCCAGATGGAGAAAGTCATCCATCCAAATTGGAGCAAGATGAAGAAGGCATAGAAGGGAAGCCTCTGGCAGTGGGGGAGGGGGTAGTGATAGATTATTTGGTACATTTGGACATTTCAGAAAAAAACATTGCTAGGTATTTAACAGATATACATAGAGCATTTAGAAAATATTAGCAATAGCTGTTTTTTAATAAAACTAAACAAAAAAACTATGGCAACTGTTAATTGCAGGAAAAACACAAAGTTGGAAGGAATGTCATTATGCAGTATGATTGCTCAGCAGTGAACCATATTTACAGAATAGTAATAATATAAACATAGACTACTCATTTAATTTAAGAAAACATACTACACTTATACGGGAATTTGAGGGCAGAAAACGTAAGAAAGCTATTAATAGAAGCTCAATTATCACACAGGAAATCAATAGATAGTTGCTGCCAAGCTCATATACACAAGACAAGGCAAGGCCAAGGCCTCACCGATTCAACCAACAAAGATCAGCTACTTTTAGTTTAGACGGTTTATTACTTATATAGACAGCAAAAATGAGAATAAGCCAAAAATGCCAGCTCCCTATGATCCTTTTCTCACACATCAAGAAGGATGACACTGAAACAAAAAGGGCAGATGACTGAAACACGAGTCGTGGGACACCCATTGCTGAGGAGCTAATTTGAGATTGCAGCTAAGCAGTTTTATATTCTTCAGCGCTGTTCTGAGGTGTGGGGCTTTAGTGATCTGAAAAATTGAAGCGAGGAAGTCTCCCAGGTCGTAGCCAGCAAGATAAAAGAGATGGGATAAAAGCGAAGTGTCAATTCCTACAGTAAGAATTCTGAGAGACAGTGGAGAGGATGACAAAAAGCCATTTTTTTCAAAGAGATAATGGTTGAAAATTTTCCATAAATGAAGAAATATAAAAACATTATAGTGAAATTAAAGAATAAATTCAAAATTCTTAAAGCCCAGAGACAAAAAGAACTGGTTACCTAAAGTGGGGAGGGGCAAGACAGAAAGCCCCATACCTGCTCAGAACACAGAAGGCAATAAGAAATTGTCTCATAACAGCCTTCCAGGGGCGATAGGGATGTTGGTTGAAAATGGTTTCTTAGCAGCTCCTTACAAGTCTCCCACACTCTAGTGTTCTGGAAGGGTCACGAGGCATTCCGCCAAGACTCACATTAGCTGTGCTTCAACCCTTTGCCATCATGGCCTATTTGGATATATGCAAGGTCACAGGCACCATGGCAGACTGTGCCCTGCCAGTATAAAGACATATCAGTACAAGCATATCACTTAGAAACAAGGAGAAATAATTGGTGGGAGTGGGGGGGAAGAAAACGGCTAAAAGAGCTGAAGTAACTACTCTGAGGAGGGAGACTGCAAGTAGAGAGGGAGGAATAGATGGACACTAAGTTCATTCCATAGCTTGGTTATCGTGAATAACGCTGCAACTAATTATCACTCTATTGCTGCTGAATTATCCCACCTTTGGTCAGTAGCAGCCTCTTCAAGTTGATGCTGCAGTTGTTTTGATAAGACACTAATAGTCTGTGACAAGTTCCTTCTATCCAGATTGATAGATTGTATCCAAATTGATACAAATTTGAAAAAATTGTATCCTTTAACACAGAGGATAGGACAATATACAAGATAAGCCCCAGGAAATTTCCCCAGTGAGCCTCGGTTCTTTTAGTGAGACATGGGATTTAGAAATCACAATCTGAAGTCTAGAGGTGCTCATTATTACTGGATTGATTATTATTTCTTGACTCCCCTAGCAGATAGATTATTTTAAATTGGTTGTAAGTTCACATTTATATTTCCTATTCAAATTTAGGATTTTTGCTTAACTTACTTGATTTTTATATTTGTATCACTTCCCTTATACTGAAAATCTTGAATATTAATGCTAACACAATTGCTTATTTGCTTCATCCTACCTACATATAATAGTTTCAGAATAATAATATCAATGATGTTACTAACAATATGTTTACTAAAGAGAGTTTATTATTGCAAGGTGTTTTGTTGATGCTCTGCAGGGTATGTTCCTCAACAGTCATACTGCCTAATTACTGTGTTTTAGAGTCTCTCGAAATAATTCCATGAGTTGTGCCACCACATTGATACATAATTATTATTGTTTGTCTTCTTTTGAAGAATTGCTGTTTCTATTTTAATTTTGTTTTACAATTATTTATAATGCTTATATAGTTCCAAAATCAAATCTATAAAATTGTTCAGAGATGTCCAGCTTCCATTCCTGACCTCTCTGCCCAGTTTCTCCCTTTCCCAGAGGGAATCTTTTTATGTACTTATTTATTTATTTTACCTTATTTTATTTTATTTTTTATGAGGATTTTTTCCTTTTCTCTTTTCTTTTTCCCTCCAAACTATATTCAAGGTATAATTGACAAATAAAGATTACATATATTTAAGGTATACAATGTGATTATTTGATATATGTACACATTGCGAAATGATTACCACAATCAAGTAAATTAACACATCTTTCACCTCACATAGTTATAATTTCGTGTGTGTGTGATGAGAATACTTCAGGTCTACTCTCTTAGCAAATTTCCAGCATACAATACAGTATTATTAACTATAATCAGCCCGCTGAATATCAGATCTCCAAAACTTATTCATCTTAAACTAAAAGTTTGCATCCTTTCATCAACATCTCCACATTTCCCCCATGCCCCCATTTTATTAATTTATTTACTTATGATTTATTCTTCTGCTTTTTGATGTATAAACAAATACACACACATATACCAATGAATACTTCTCTTTTCTCAGATAAACAGGAGCACACAATACATATTTTCTCCATCCTGCTTTTTCATCTTAACAACATATGCTGGAAATCACTCCACCACGGCACATAGAGATGGCCTTCATTCTTTTTCACAACTGCATAGTACTCCAGTGTGAGCATATACCATAACTGGGTCAACCAGCCCCTTGTTGATGGGCAAAGTACAATAGAACTTAAGGTAAAAACCATTACAGGGGTCAAAGTGGGACATTTCATACAGATAAGAGCAACAATTCACTAAGAAGATATAACTGGGAATTTCAATGTAGTTAACAATGTAGTCAACACAGCCTTGAAATAGATGAAGCAAAATCTGATGGTTATAGAGAGAGGCCTGCTGGCCTTGGACCTTTTCTTTTTCCCTCTAAAGGCCAGGATTGTGTTTTTTTGTTTTTTTTTTTTTAGCCACTGGACCCCCAGTGCCTAGCACATGCCTGGCACACAGAGAGGCTCAATAAATGTTTATTAGATAAATGAACAGGTGGCAGAGGTAGGAATTACTTATGTTACTGGGTAAGAACAGAAGCCCAAAGATGGTCAAGAAACTAGTTAGTATCAGATGGAGATAGACTCCCTAAACTTCTGGCCTTTGAGCCAGGACCCTGGCCTCAGGTCTCATGGACCCATAAAGAGCTGTCAAAAGCAAACAAAATGACCACATCTCTTACATGTAAAAAACAGATGGTCTCTGAGAGTTATCTAAGCAAAACAGTATGAATGGGGAGCTGCTTGGAGTTCCTCACCTCGGGGCATCAGCTGTCCCGGGCAGGGTGGCCAGAGCAGGTGGGACGGTGGGGGCTAACTGTGCCACTGGCTCTAGCCCTTCCCTCCTGGGCTTCCACCTGACGCTCCACACTCAGCTTGTGCTCAGGTGACCCTGGAAAGGGGTCTGTGCTCCCCACCCCTCCCCACGGTGCCCTACGGAGTGAAAGGCAGCTTTGTGGAGCAGAAAGCTCCATGGGGTGGGGGGAGGAAAGAGGGTGCTGGGGAGAGAGGACAGTGCAGAAGGGGGATAACAGATGAGGCTAAATTAATTTTGGAAACCATTAAATCTTTGAAAAGAGAGCGTGTTTTCAGCAGGGACAGTGAATCACTGTGATTTGCAGAAACAGGCACAAAGCAATTAGCCATCTGGATGCTGTGGCTTCCAGCCCCCCAACGGAAACTTCAAGCAAGCGGAAGGCTGGTCATTACACAGCCCAGGCCCAGCACTCCAGGCCCCACAGATAACTCTGTGCCTTCAGCCGGCTGGGAGCCCAGAGGCCTAGGGACAAAGGGCAACTTGGCAAGAGACACAGAAAAATCTGTAGGAAAGGCACCACCAGCCACAGGGAGCCAGTACTACTTCCTTCTTCCTATAAGCTTTCCTCAGAATCCATCATGATTGAGTGAGCAGTTCACTCACTTGATAAACATTTGTTAATCACCTACTATCTCCTAGACCTTGTCCTAGTACATAAATTATGTCATTTAATCCTCACAACATGCGTATGAGGAGTTCCGCCCAATGCATAATTCCAAGGGAACCTGTCACATGATATTCAATGTGACCAGCACTCCTGTTTTTTTTTAATCAATGAGGAAATAAAAGCAAAGCAAAGATGAAGTGAATTTGTTCAAGGTAAGTTTGCAAATTGCTCCTCTGTCCAGCTTATAAAGTTGTGAGAACCAAATAATACACATGAATGGGAAAGGTTTTTTAAACTGTAGAGTGCTGAGCTATTAGAAAGCAGTTACCCCAGTTTCCTCCAACCCCCTACTGTGCTGTCCTTCACTTCATTTCTAGAAATTGCTAAGGAGTATTGGCCAAGGCCATCCAGGAAAAGGGTTAGCAAGCCTTGCCAGGAGGAGAATGCACAACTGACCAGAAAGAGAGCTTTGCTCAAGGAAGCCTAACTGTACTGTACTGTGATTTACAGACTAAGAAGGTGTTGGCATTGTTTCCACCATGTAGGGCAGGAGGGCATATAGAGCACGACACTGGAGAGGTAGCAGGGTAGGCCGAACATCTCCCAACTGACTAGAGGTCAGTGCCGCCATGCAGAGGTGCTGTGTCCTCTTGCCTGCCTGAGTTTGCTGTGGGGCCATTGACCAACACTTCTGCTCCAGGCTTTGGTAAAGTGCCATTCCAAAGCCTCAGCCAAGAGCTGTTAGCCCAGCTCAGGACTCTGCAGTGGCCTAGGAGACCCCAGACTTTGATGGCCAATGGCTTTTCATTTGCTGTCTACTTTTGCAGTCCACCCAACTGCTGCTGGAGGCAGATCTCAGACAAGAAACAGCAGAGGAGAGAGCCATGCAAAGAACGTGGACCACGGAGGCAGACCATCTGGGAGAGAATCCCAGCCCTTCCTCTCTTGGCTGTGACCTTGAGCTAGGTGGAGGACCTCTCCCCTTGCTTTCTTCTTGTATAAAATGGGGTTCCCAGCCTCACAGGGTGTTGATAAGGATTGAATGAGCTCACCAGAGCCCTAGGGGAAGAGGCAGGTAATGGAGCTAGTGCAGAGAGTTTAAACAAGGAGGGGTGTGTGGAACTACAGCCATTGCTAGGTCCAGGGAGGCTCCTGACCCAGCCATGGCTGCCGCGAGGAATGCAAGCTCAGTGTTGCCGAATCTTTTTATTTTTTAAGAAAATTCGGATATCTGGATTCTTATGTGAACTTTTCCAATGTTCAGAAGCCTGTGAGGACAAAACAAAGCATGTCTGCAGATAGTCAGGGTGCGAACTGGATAACTATGATGTTGCTGCAGGTCTCTTGGCCCATCACATGTGCGATATTAGTTTCCGTGCTCCTCTCCCCATTCTACATCTTCCTGGCTGGCTCTTCAGGCCCTGCCCTTCCCCTGGTGGTATCTGTCACCCTCATTGGAAAGCGGCCAGGAGCCAGCTCAGCCCTGGGGCTGCCAGACTCCCAGGCCCTGGGGCTGAGGGAGGGCAGGTCCTACTGGCACTCTGAGGACAGGTGCTCTCAGCAGAAGCAAGCTAGGTACAGGAGTGCCACCTGGAAGTCCTACTGAGCCTCTTCCCCAAGAGGAAGAGGGAAAGGTGAGGAGCAGAGACCTGCCCCCACAAAATGGATGAATGAACGAACCAAAGAGCAAACAGCAGCTGTGGGGCAGGATGTGAGATTCCCATGGGCTCCTCTTAATAGCGTTGAGGGAGCGCCCAGAAGTCCCCTGGCAGAGGTTGGGAGGGGTGCCTTTGGGAGTCCTGGCCCAGCCAACTGGCTCAGCGAAGCCAGCCGCCTTCGGGCTCCCCATCTCCATCTCGTGCCTTTGATTAGAATCAGGGCGACCACCGCCCCCTGCGCCTTCCCGAGGGCCAGGCTGGGGCTGCTGGAAGCAGGGGTGCAGGGCGCGGGGGCGGGGGTGGGCTCTTGCAGCAAAGCCCTTCCCGGAAGGGGCAGCGCCTAGCGCCTTCCCAGCACCCCGCCTGCGGACCTCCCCGCCCGCCCTTCCCGGACGTCCCGACGACTCTCCGTCCTTTCCCAGGCCGCTGCGCCCCGCGAGTCCCCACTGACAAGACGGGAAACGCTTGCCTACTGCGCCCAGCCGGGACACGCTCGCGCTCTCCAGGCCACTTAGCTGATCCTGGGAAGGGGCGTGGAAGACACCCACACACAACCTCTTTCTTTCTCCTGGCACTTCCCAAGAAATCTCCCAGGAGGAGGAATTTTCCACCGCCCTGCCCCCTCCCTGGGTCCAGCCCCTCCTGGCATCTGAAGGGGTCCAGGCTCGTGCCCAGCCACGTCTCTTCCTCTGCATGGGCAGCTGCACGACTTGACCTCAGTGCCCACCAAGTGGACAAGCCTGGAAACTCATCCATCTAAACATCGGATAAACCTGAACTGAGGGACATTTCACAAAGCTACAGGAGGAAGAAAGGCTCAGGAACAGTGTGGGACTGGAGGGGACTGAAGAGACATGACAACTAAATGCCCTGCCTGATCCCAGATTGTATCTTGGATGGGGGGGGGAATTGCTGTTAAGGACATAATTGGCAAAATTTGAATATGAACTATATAATAGATAGTAATAGTGCATCGATGTTAAATTTCCTGAATTTGATCATCAGAACAAAAAAGAATTACTTTGGTTTGGTTTCTCTAAAGTATTTAGGGATAAAGGGACATGTCTGCAACTTACTCTCAAAATTGTTCTGAAATAATAATAATTTATACATTATTATTCCTCAAATGGTTAAGCATACAGTTATTGTATGAACCAGCAATTGTACCCTAGGTATATGCCCAAGAGAAATGAAACATATGTCCACACAAACGCTTATACGTGAATGTTCACAGCAGTGCTATTCATAATAGCCAAAATATAGAAACAACCCGGCTGTCCATCAACTGATGAGTGGATAACTAAAATGTCATATATCCGTATACTGGACTGTTATTCAAACATAAAAAGGAATGAAGTACTGATACATGCTGCAATATGGATGAATCTTAAAAACATTATGCTAAGTGAAAAAAGTGAGCCACGGAAGACTACAGATTATATCAATATCCAATGTCCAGAATAGACAAATCTATTAATGTATAATCTACAGAGAGCAGATTAGTGGTTGCTTAGGGCTGAGGTGAATGGGATATAAGGAAGTGATGGCTAAAAGGTACTGGGTCCCTTTTCTTTCAGAGGTGATGAGAATGTTCTAAAATTGGCTGTGGTGATGGTTGCACACATCTGTGAATATACTAAAAACCACTGAATTGTACACTTTAAATAGGAGAATTGTACGGTAGGTGACTTATACCTCAATAAAGCTGTTATAAAAACAATAATAATAACCTGCATATATGTAGAGAGAGTGAAAGGGAAAATGAGTGATAAAGCAAATGTGGCAAATATGAGTTACCGTTGAACCTGGGGGAAGGATACTGGGAAATTTGTTGTACTATGCTTGTATTTGTCCTGAGTTTGAAATTCTTCAAAATTAAAAAGTTGATTTCCGAAAAAGAGAGAAAACGCCCATCTGCCCATGTTCCATCTAGAGGCTGGTTATGAAGAGGCTGCAGCACAGACTCTGGAGTCTGACAAGCTGGGCTCCAAGCTCAACTCCGCTATTTACTAAGAGTGTCACCTTGAGTGAATTACTTATCTCTCTGGGCCTCAGTTTCCTCATCTGTAAAATGGTATTGATGCCAACAGTATTTAACAAAGAGAACTTTTATGAGGATTAGAGACACATCAAGCTCTTAATTTTTTTATGTGGTAAGTGCTCAGTAAATGTTAGCTATTATTATTCGTTAAAAAACAATTTTAAAATAATTTTTCCTAGATACAATTCAGCAAAATACAAAGAAAAAAATAAAATAAAATAATTTGTTGTTTCCTTTCTTATTACAAAAGTAATACATGTTCATTATGGAAATTTTGGAAAATGCAGATATACAAACAAGGAAATAAAAATCACCTGCCCCTGCCCAACATTGTTAACATTTTGGGATACGTCCTTCTCGGCTGTCATCTATTTACAGGATATGTAATACAGCATACATAATACAATATTTAGCATACTACACATATTCTTTTGTAACGTGCTTTGTTCACTGTACATAACAGACATCTACTGAGTATTTCCTACTTATCAGATGCTGGGCTGAGTGGTAAGGATTCTGACACACATAAGACAGACTCTCAGACCTTGGGAGCAAGTGAACTCTAGAAGTAGGAGAGATGTATTAGCCAATAATCAGAGGGGACAATTTGATGAAATCCACATTGAAAAAAAAAATAGAGAGAGAGAGGCCTGCCCAATTCAGCCTAGAGATGTCGAAAGAGCTTTCCAGAAGTTCTCAGTGAGTAAAGAGACATTTCAGATAATGGGCAAGTGCTCTCTGGACAGGAGAAAGTACGTGCAGACCAGCTAGGGCATGTGCATGGACTGTTTCAGTAGGTGGATCGTGGTAGGAGGTGGGGTGGAATAGCAGTGTGGCTGGGACCAGATCACAAAGGGCCTTAAATGCCACACCAGTGTTTCCAGAGTGTAGCACAGCCTTCAAAGGTTAGAACAGACCTCCAACCTTCTAAATCTCCCTCTTATAATATAGTATTCAGAGTCCCAGACCTTGGAGACAGATTGGCTGAATTCAAACCCTGCCTGTGTTGCTTACCAGCTGTGTGACCTTGGGCAAGTTACTTAACCTCTCTGAACCTTGATTTCTCATATGAACAATGAAAAAAATAATAGAACCAATCTGTCTTGATTTATGAAGGTTAAATGAATTTACAGCACACATAACATGCCTTAGAGCAGTGTCTGGCACATAGGAAGCACTAAGTATTTGTTATGTTTCACCTACCATCACCTCAACCCTCTCTTCTAGCAGCTGAATCTTCTGTAATTTGACCCCGTGAAAGTGTAATAAAGAGCAAGGTGGGATGTCCAAGGCTCTGGGGTTCACTGGAGGGGACTGTTTGCCAGAGCTGGAGCTAGAAGCCCCCTTCCAGCCAAACTTTGAGAGTGGAGAGTGGTCCGGAAAGGAGGTTCCTTACCGACCACTCCAATAGCATCTGGTCCCCGCTCCCACTGTCAGGAAGGCATCCCCCAGGGCTGGGGCTGGGCCCACACAGCTGCCTTTTCTCTTGAGGAGAAAGCTGTGATGGGAACCCTTTTCTCTAGGGAGGAAATGGGCAGGGAATGATATTTGTGTCCTCACCAGTATGCAAATTATCTTATGAAACAAATGATTTTGCAGGGAAACACATCCTGTTTCCTCCAGAACATTTCCCTTGATGTCTGGGGGGATCCAGCTGGGGTGGTCAGGGTCAGAGCAACCGTTCAGGGAGCTCCTAACCACCAGCCCCCATTCCCGAGGAGCCAGAGGGGTGGTAGAGAAGGGAGGCCATAGGCTTGGCAGCCCCAGGTTTGACAGCTGAAAAGCGAACTGGCCCAGAGTACACGGTCCCCCAGCCAGGCTCTCCCAGCCAACAAGGGAAGGGGGAGGCCTGGTGGAACAGCATCTGGAAAGCCAGGAGTCCCGGCTTCTAGGGCTAGCTCAGCCCCTAATTCACAGCGTGACCTTGGACAAGTCATTTCCCTCTCTAGGTCTGAGTTTCCTGATCTGTAAAATGAGAGTAAAATCAAGTGTTTACAACTTGGGGTACAGACACCCTTACATCATAAATGGACTTCAGGCTGGGCACTTTGGCTCACACCTGTAGTCCTAGCATCCTGGGAGGCTGAGGCGGGAGGATTGCTTGAGCTCAGGAGTTTGAGACCTGAGCAAGAGAAAGACCCAGTCTCTAGTAAAAATAGAAAAAATTAGTTGGGTGTGGTGGCACATGCCTGTAGTTCCAGCTATTCGGGAGGGTGAGGCAGGAGGATCACTTGAGCCCAGGAGTTGGAGGTTGCAGTGAACTATGATGGGGCCACTGTACTCTAATGCAGGCAACAGAGCAAGACTCTGTCTCAAAAAATAATAATGATAAAAATAAAAATAAAATAAATGGACTTCAGAGGATTGGTGCTGCCCCTCAATTGTAGGCAAAGTTCTGTGCATGTACGTATTTTTCTGGCAAGGTATGCAAAGCTGTTATCAGTTCACAGAGGGATCTATTACCCAGACAAAAGTTTAGGTGATCTCTGTGGTCCCTTGAGCTGGGTGCTGGGCAGGTGGAAGCTTCTCAAGGAAAAGGAGGCATCTTTAGCATCAGCATGGCATAGTATCTCGCACACAAGAATGCTCAATAAATATTTGTTAAATGAATGATTGATACTCATCAAATGCTGAGTACTGACCACAGCAAGAGGTGGAGGTGGATGCTGGTGCAGGGTGTCGGCTATGGAAGTGAAGTGGGCTGGTGATAACAGGGCTAGTGAGGGGTCAAGGCAGTCGGGAGTAAAGGAAGGGCTGAGACGCCATCCTGGGATCTGCACCATTCAGGAACGGTCTAGCTTGGGTTTCTAGTTTGGACCAGGCACGCACACCTCTGGCTCCCCTTGGTTTCTTATGGAAGACTTAGCCAAGCTAAACCCAGACCAAGATTCAGCAACTAAATCAGTTTGGTCACCATAATTAAAATTCTCAAGGTTCTCCAACCAGAAAATCTATCAAACCTGAAGAATGTGGCCTGGGCTCTGGGGGTCACTGGAGCTAGCATGGGAGTAGGAGGAAAAGCAGGAAGTTAGTCTGCCTCCCGGTGCAGGAAGCCTCCAGCCCTAACTGCCTCCCTGTGGCCTCCCTTCTGGTGCTGGTCCCCTTGGACTCCTGGCTGCACTCTGCCACCCTCTAGTATCTTTGAACTCCCCCTCTTCATCCACACTTCTCCTTTGCTGACAAATACCCATGAGTTTCTACACTGTTCTCTCTTGTCCTTAAAATGCCTTCATAAGTTTTTTATGACCTGGGAAAATGCTTGTGATTTGGTGATTAGGCAAATATATATATACACACACATACACACACACAAAATTGTATATCTATAGTGCAGTCACAACCCCAAAATATAAAATAGAAATATATATACACAAACATATTTTAATGTTGGCTCTGACTAAGAATATTCTATTTCCCTCCTTCTTCTTCACGGCACCCTTTACAAATCTTCCTCCCCTGCCGTGGGAACCCCTCGATGCTCAGGCCCTGGGACGCTGCTCTGCTTTCTCTCTGGTGGGCTCCCTCAGAAAAATTAGCCCTCTCAGGGTTTTGACTGATACTTCTATGTCCATGAAATAATGGATAGTAGAGAGACATGGTCACCACTGGGTAAGGGATAGATTTTGTTTAATAGTATCATCCTCACTTTGCAGATGAGGAAAGGATTCAGATGAGTTAGGTAACTCACCCAAGGGTCACTCACCCTAGGTAACCCACCCTTTTCACCCCTTTGTCTTCCATTGTGGCCCCATCTCCCACAGCTGATCTGCGAAGCTACAACACTGCAAAAGGAATTATAAATCATGAGCTAGTGGGCCAAAGACACTCCTCCTGCCCAACCCCATGCCATGTCCAGGTCATTGTCAAGCTGTCCCAGGCATATGTCATGGCCATTCCCTGACCTGACTTGAGTGCTGGCCTTGGAAGGAGGGCGCTGCCCTTGGGAGGAGTCCCAAGTTGGCCCTTTGACTTCCTCTTCCTTTCTTCCTCCACCTCTGTTGAGAGCACTGAGAGAGAAGTTGCCTTTGTCAGCCCTTTCCATTTGCAGAACATTATTAAAATAATCATAGACTCTAGCAGTGCTGTCTCCATTTAACCAATATCTATTAAGCTGAGTTCCTACTATGTATCCAGAACTTTCCTGGGTTCCAGCGATATAGCAGTGAGCAGAATGAATCCTTATGCCATATTGTATGAATATATTGAATGAAATGTTTCAGCCTTGGATGATACATAATTAAAACCGTGAAGACAATGAGGCTCAAATGCTTTCACTGTAGAGGAGACTTACTGTTTTGTTTGCCCAGAACAGCACCTCCCTTCTTTGGGGGGACTGTTCCTTCACCACATGTAATTATAAAGGAGCTGCCAATTACGCATATTGATCCAGGGTTCACACAAGTAAGCATGTAACCTGGATGGGCCAGTCATAGAAAAATAGGGGCCCATTGGCCACCGTGATTGGTCTAGTAAGTCATATGACCCAAACTGAACCAATCAGAATGCTTCCATAGCTTTTTCTGTTTAAATTTTTAAAATTAATTTTAAATACACCCACGAGTATGTTATCATCGAAGATAATTGAAAACTGACAGTCTCCTTCAATCTCAATCCCTAATCTTAGCCTCACCAGAGGTAACTGAGGTAATTTAATGGGAATCCAGACCTTTTTCTATGTGTTTGCATACATTTAGAAATATCTATTACTATTTTGAGGTTTTGTTTTGTTTTTTGTTTATGTTTGAGTGATACCATATTATATGTATCATTCTGCAATTACGTTTTTCATTCACCAAGATGTCTTAGGGCAGGGGTCCCCAACCTTTTTGGCACCAGAGACTGGCTTCATGGAAGACAATTTTTCCATGGATTGAGGGTTGGGGTCGAGGGGATGGTTTCTGGATGATTCAAGCACATTACATTTATTGTGCAGTCAAACCTCTCTGCTAATGATAATCTGTATTTGCAGCCACTCCCCAGCACTAACACCACCGCCTCAGCTCCACCTCAGATCATCAGGCATTAGATTCTCATAAGGAGCGCACATCCTAGATCCCTGGCATGTGTGGCTTACAGGAGGGTTCACTCCTATGAGAATCTAATGCCGCTACTGATCTGACAGGAGGCAAAGCTTATGCAGTAATAAGAGCGATGGGGAGGGGCTGTAAATACAGATGAAGCTTTGCTCGCTAGCCCACTGCTACCTCCTGCTGTGCAGTCCAGTTCCTACCAGGCCACGGACTGGTACCAGTCCACGGCCTGAGGGTTGGGGACCACAGTCTTAGGGGTTTTTGCATTTCAGAGTATAAAATATACCATAGTTTAAAGACGGACATGTGGGTTATTCCTAATTTTGCACTACAAATAATACTCCAAATAACATCTTTGCATATGTTTCATGATGTACATGTGTTGGTCTGGATTTTGAGAAGTGGCATCATCAGATCAATAGCAACCACATTTAAAATTATAACAGACACTGCCAAAGTGGTTGGGACGATTTATATTCCCTCCAATAGTGTATCGGAGCATCAGGGTCTCCATTCTCCCATTCTTTCACCAATAATCCAGAGGAACAAAGTTTAACATTTTGAAACCTAATGATTGAACAATGGTATGTTTCAGTTTGCTGGAGTCCCCCAGGGCTGGTGGGGAAGAGTTCACTCCTTTCTGGCCGTGGGGCTGTGAAGATGGGAGTTCTCAGAGCCTCACAGCCTTGAGAGGTGGTGGATAAACCAACAGCTAACCCCTTGAACCCAGCTCTTTTTTTTTTTTTTTGAGACAGAGTCTTGCTCTCTTGCCGGGGCTAGGGCTAGAGTGCCGTGGCATCAGCCTAGCTCACAGCAACCTCAAACTCCTAATCTCAAGCAATCCTCCCGCCTCAGCCTTCCAGAGTGGTAGGATTATAGGCATGAGCCACCACACCCAGCTGAACCCAGGGCTTTTATTCCTGCTATTTCCACCGTCTGCTTATGTGAGCCAACCCCTTCACCTCTGGGGCTCAAGCTAAATAAAGCTGCATTTCTGTTACTTTCAACCAAAAGACTGAACTCATGATGGAAACATAAATGACCATTATTTCTGTCATCCTTGGTCCTAAGTTCACAAAGTTTACATGGATCCTCCATTCTCTCTCATTGTTCTATTTCTCCTCTCCTCCTTCCTTACTCTCCTCATTCACACATTCCTTGCCTCAGGCACAGTATTCAGGGGATTGGTTCACCCATGAGGTCCTTCTCAAGGAGGGAAGGACAGAGCAGGGAACAAAGCCCTTGGGAACAGGGGTGGAAAGAGCATCTGCCTGACTCCCTGGTGGGATCTTTCCAGAGTGAACACAAACACGCTCAGAGCCCAGTTTCTCTGCCTTGGCCTTGTCAGAGATGGCCTCAGACAGGCCAATGCCTCTGTTTTAAGAAAGGAAAAAGAAAAAAGAAAGGAAAGGAAGAGGAAGAGAGCAAGAAAGAAAAGACAGAGTGGAAGAATCTGCCCTCCCTTTTTGTTTTTAATTATCATACCCCCCAACACTGAGTGAAAACTCATTTTGTTAAAAATCTACATAGCAGTTGCAGCTTCTTAGAGACAGACACAACATAAACACATAAACACAGGCTGTCAGTGTTCTCTTGATGGTAGTATGTGTTTATTGTTTCATTTTATTAACAAAAGAGTGAGAACAGGGTGCTAAATTATAGTCAATCCATAATACAAGGGGAGCAACTCAACATTCACTCCCAAAGTGACATCATCTCCCCCATTTGTAAAACAGAGCAAGAGGCTGTCAAGTGACATCTCTGGTTGATATGACCCATGGTGCTAGAGAGTTCTGAGTATAACCCTTTCAGATGTAAGCTCATTTCACCTGGAATAATTCTGAGAAGTAGAAATGGGATAGGGACAACATCCCCATTTCAGAAAGGCCTGGAGAAAGAGCCCAAACAATGAGAGAGGAATGAGACAAAAGCCTCCCTTCCCAAGACTGGATATCTGTGAGAAAACTGCAGGAGAAAGGCTGGCCAGGCTGGGAGGTTGCAGACAGGAGGCGGAGGGAGGGCACAGAGCCCCCAAGAGGGCTGCATAGCCAGCCTTTCTCCAGCAGACATGAGAGAAGTGTCACATACACTGGGATTCGCAGGGCCAGAGACTTGTGAGGACTAGCCTGGTTATGACCTGGGGCATCTTCAGTAAAATCAACCCTCTGCTCCGTGATTGGTGGAAAAGGACTTTTTCCTGGAAGCTGTTAAAGGGGCTGAATTTTTCATTACATTGGCTGGGGTCAAAACAGTCAACTCACAAACAAGAGTATTGTTCACGAGACATCTGCATGTGTAGATTTGTTTTCTTCACTGCTGTATCCTTGTACCTAGAATAGTGTCTGGCATGTAGTAGATGCTCAGAAAATATTTGTGGAATAAACACACACAATTCTTTACATATCCAATTTCTGCCACACGCACCTCTCTGTCTCCCTTCTTCAAAGTCTGGCTTAATGTTCACGGAGATTGTGCCGTGGCTGACCCACTCTGGTGCCCAGCACTAAAAGCCTTGGCTCCTCTAGGGAGCTGGGAGGTCCCTGGGCTTTTGGAGCCTTGCTCTTGGGTACTGCAGGTTCCCTCCCCACCCTCAGCACTCCCAGCTCCCTGTTCTGCTGCCCCCCTGCAGGTCCTCATCAAGATTCCACTGCCCAGTCCACATGTGGGACGGGGCAGAGATAAGATGCTTTCTGAGGAAGCTCTTTGCCCCACCAAGGACAGGTGCCAGCCTTCTGTCTTCTGCCTGTGGCCAGGGCAGGGCTGTGGACTTTTCAGTCTGGCTCTTAAAGCAAGGCTTCAGGCCTGCCTCCTGCTGGGGAAGTGGAGGAACTTCACCCAGAGCACAGAGTCCCTGGCTCCCTGGAGTTACATCCTTTACCACTTTTCTCTGAGCTAGGATTGAAGCCTCTACTCCGCAGGGGTTAGGATATGTGACTACCGGCAAAGACTTAACCTCTCCCAGCCTCAGTTCATTCATCATAAAGGGGGTGGGGAAAGATGTGAAAATACCATCCCTGCTCACCTGACAATGGTACAGTGACTCTGGAAAGCTGTGGCACTGCTCTTTCCTAACAGTAGGCCTCTGAACAAATGAACAAACAGCAAACACTCCACTACCTTCATTGCCTGGACTCGAGGCAGAGCTCAGGTCTCCCTTTTCCTCCATAGCCCTCCAGCCCGGAACCCTCAGTGCAAGCCCTTCGGGCTCCTGGGCTGCCTGACGGGCCTGGACACGACACCCTGGCAGATGCCACTGGCCAGAGGAAGAGAGTCATGGTTCCCTCCTTTGTTAAGTCACAAGACCAGAGGCAGCAGCTGTCCATCCATTCAGGTGGGAAGCCGTTGGCATGCGGAAGGCCACAAGGAGCTTGGGTTAGATGCCTGCTGGGCTGAGCCAAAAGCTGGAAGGCCACCAGGGACAGGGCTTATCCCCCATGCAGCCCTGAGCCCCACATGAGGTCCCAGGGCAGGTGTGGGTGCAGAGGCTGGTTCTTACTGTGGTCTCAGACAAAGGAAAATCCCCAAGGCCCTGGTATGCAGGGTAGTGAGGCACTCCCTCTGGGTTGCCAAATTTAGCAAATAAAAATTCAGAACAGACATCCAGTTAGATTTGAATTTCAGATAAGCATCAAATAGTTTTGAAATATAAGTATGTCCCATAGAATATTTGGAACACATTTATACTAAAAATTGTTGTTTATCTGAAATTCAAATGTAACTAGGCATCCCATATTTTATATGGAAATCCTATGCCCTACACAACCCTCCAGGGCTAAAAGGTCTCAGGGGGCCCAGCCCCTTCCCAGAGCCACACCCCACCAGAGGTTCCAGGAACTCTCCCAAGAGGTTGCTTGCTGGCTGCCTGCCAAGGCTGTGTCCTCGGTTCCTGGGTGGTGACCCTAGCAACCCAGCACTGGGTGGAAGGAGGAGAGTGAACACGACAGAGGGAAGAACCAGGAGTCCCCTCAGATCATTTCACCCTTGAGCCTCTGTGAGGTGAGAGTCACTTGTCTCTGTCATAGGGCCCTGTCCACATCAGAGGAGGGAATGGGTAAGCAGGTGCTTTGACATTACAAATGTCCTCCTCCTGTGAGGGGCTTTGTTGCAGGGGCTATACATGCCTCTGCTCGGCTCTTAAGGGTTGGCATCACTCGTCACCTTCCCTCTTCCCAGAGCCATTTGACCTCCTGCCTGGCTCCATCACATCTGTATGTGGATCGTATCCCACTCAGCACTGGAAAGGTGGTCTTACTAATGACCTATCTAACAGAGGAAAATAAACTAACAGAAAGTAAGGGAAATAAACTCACAGCACATAATTGCCCCTTTGAAGAAAAAAACTCCCGTACAACTGCCCTTTGTTTTAATTAAAACACCCGTGGCCTAACTCGTTATCTCTAAGAGTTTCGTTTAAGAGCCCTAAGCGGACAGCAGGGGTGTGAGCTCCCCACGTCAGTTCTCACCAGCACCAAATTCCAAGGACTTAGATAAGGTCAGCTGCACAGAGAAAAAAAATAAAGAGCACCTGAAACAACTTCACCACCACTTCTGTTATCAGTCTGCTGAAGCAGAGAAGAGGGAAAAAAGTCCTTTTTATGCTTTAAAAGCACCAAGCAACTTTCCTTAAGCTGCCTGGGACTGCCCTCTACCTTTTCTTCAGTGGCTTATCTCTCTGTCTCTCTGTCTCTCTCTCTCTCTCTCTCTCTCTCTCTCTCCCCCTCTCCCCACCCCCCTCTTTCTTTCTTGGGGAAAAAAATAAACTTTTACTTCTGTATATCCTAATCACTGTGTGAGAAATCTTTCTTCCCTGTGTATGAGCACCTAGTAAGTTTCTATCCTAATAGCGCTCCAGCCCCCTTTACAGTGGAATAAATATGTACAATTTATTCAGGGGACACAGCCTCAGATCCTTATTTTCATGTGCCTACTGGATACCACCTCAGGAGCCTTCCTGCCCCTATCTTGTCCCCTCAGCCATTGCCCACAGGCAGACCCCACCAAATCTTATCTGGACAATGGAGACACCCCCACTCCCACCCCCTGCTTGCCCTGCTCCAGTTCCCTGCCCACACCACACCCAGGGACAAGTTTCTACAACCCAAATTTAAGCCGGGCATGTTGGTTCACACCAATAATCCCAGCACTTCGGGAGGCCGAGGTGGGAGGATCACTTGAGTCCAGGAGTTCGAGACCAGCCTGGGCATTTGAGACTAGCCTGGGCAACACAGTGAGACCCCATCTCTAAAACATAAAATTTAAAAATTAGCCTGGGATGGTGGTGTGCACCTGTAGTCCCAGCTGCTCAACAGGCCGAGGAGGGAGGATCGCTTGAGTCCAGGCATTCAAGGATTCAAGGTGGCAGCAAGCTGTGATCACATCACTGCACTGCAGCCTGGGCAACAGAGTGAGACCTTGTCTCTAAAAATAAATAAATAAATAAAT
>NW_012149618.1:3408627-3431077 GCF_000956105.1 Propithecus coquereli | reverse complement strand
CTGCTTAAGACCTCTCAATGGCTTCCCCTTGGTCTTGGGATAAAGTCAAAACACCTCATCTGTCTTCTGCTCCCATATAGCCATATTTCTTGTCATGCTACAAACTGGCCAGCACTGTCCCCCTTCCCTAGCCTACTGGCCAACCAAATGCCTTGCAGTTCCCCTGACCAGCTCTGCCCTTCTGCGGCATGCCTTGGCCCCTCAATGCCCTTCACTAATCCCTTTACTACTTCCTTCACCTCTCCCTGGGTGAAGAGGCCAAAGGATCCAAAGCCCCACCATCCTGCACCCCCCCCTTCACACACCCCTATCTCCCAGGGGTTCTCATGCAGACCTAGACCTCATGAGAAGGTTATGGCTGCTCCAGGAATGACACCCCAGACCCAAGCATTACCCACCCGTCCACACTTCCCTGCTCAGCCAGAGCTTGCATGAGGGGCCCAGCTTCCATGTCCACCCCTGTAGAATGGTGCTATTCTCTACCCTGCCAGGCTTCCTAGGGTCTGAGAGAGAATCAAATGAGAAAAGGGATGTAAAACCATTTTGTAAATTGGAAAACTTTTGTGAGAAGTGAAGAACAGAATGACAAGTGGTCTAGGAGAGTCTTATAAGCCTCTTTATAAGCTGATCTCAGATGCCCACAAGCAGCACAGGAGACAAATATGTGAAGCGACCAGGGAAATTATGGGGGGCTGGTGTGGGGGTGCAGGATTGTGGGGCTTTGGCCCCTTCCTTTCAGCTTAGCCAGGTGAGTCATCCGGAGGTGCTGGACCAAATCTCACCTCCTCCACTTGAGGCTGAGCTGAAATGGTTTAGAGGATGTGCCCAGAGGATGGAGACAGCAATACAGTGAGTGAGTCATGGAGCTGAGTCAGAGCCCACTCAGCCCCTTTCAGGACTCTGACGAAGGCTGTGCCAGCAGAGCGGCATTCTTCCAGCCTTGCCCCTTCCATAAACACACACACACACACACACACACACACACACACACGCACACTCCTCTAGATCAATGACCTCACAACATGCTTTGCCTGACTGCTAGCCTCACTTACTTCACAGGTTCAGTGAAATCCTACTGGGTCTCCCATGTAACGGGCTTTCTTCACTCTCACACTCGGTCACTCATTCATTCATTCACTGTCAAGGTACTGGGATAAAAACCCAGTGCTTGCCTTCAAAGAGCTCTCCACCCAGCAGAGGGAATACATTCTCCATCCACGCCTCGTCATGGCAGAGGAGTGAGCAAGGTACGGCCATGGAAGAGCCTCACAGGCCATCAGTATCCTGCCTGATAGAGGGGGAATGAGGGAGCCCAGCTAGGATACACAGTCCATCAAAGTTGGGATGAATGAAGAAGTCACTGCTCCAAACATCTGGTCCCAGCACTTCCAAGCCTGAGACCCTCTACTTCCCAGTGGGAACACCAAGCCTAATGGTTGCACCTAGGCGGATTCAGACAACATTCTGTTTCTTCTCCTCAAATTAATGTGGCTATTTTGACACATGTGAAAATAGCCTAAGCTGATGGTCACAGAACAGGTTCTAATCTGATCTATTTTCAGTGTGAAGACTGAAATTTGGCTTTGAATCAATAGCAGAACGAGCCACCTGATTGTACAAGAAAACACACACTATCAGAACTGGGATTACTTAGGAATCATCTAATTCTAGTTTCACTGCTTCATTTTACAGAAGTAGAAACTCAAATCCAGAGAGGAAAAAGGAAGCAGAATATTTTGATAATTTCCATCTATTTTCCGGTCTTTAAATAAATATAATTTTTACTAGAAAAATAAACCACATTAGAGAATGAAAAAGAAAAACCACATTAATCTCAGCATACAAACATAACCATTGATATCATTTTGCTACTATTTCTTTACAATTTCTTTTCACACAATTTTAATCATACAATATATATAATTTTCTGTTATTTTTTTATTTGACTTTATATTCTAAGCAATTCCACCACATTATTAGAGTTCTCATAACCATCATTTTTAATGACTATATAATATTCCAGCAAGGAGATGTTCTTAATTTTTTTATGATTTATTTAACCATTCCCTTATCGAAGGACATTTAGGTTATGCCCAAAATCATAAAATAATAACTTGTCAATTTAAACATGTGACCAAATGTAAATGTTTACACCTTCTGACCCACCAATTCCACTGCTGGAATTATGGAAATAACTGTCAGATGTGCCTTGACAAGTGCCAGCATAGCCACTGAAGAGTACGGTGGCGTGATACCAGGTAGCTTAAAATGTTACGTGTATTAAAGTCCATGAAGAGGGGGTTTATGGGGAAAGACCTCTATATTTTACTTTATTCACTTCTATGTTGTTTAAATTCTTCACAGTGAGCACATATTACTTTTATAATTTGCCAAAATGACAAAGATATTTCCATTTTGGAGGAAAAACTCTTGCAGAAACCAGCACCCCGTTTTCACCTGCAGTTAGCATGCTGGTTAAGTGCATCAGAATCTCAGCTCTAAACCTTACATGACCTTAAGTTTTCTGTCAAATAGCAGTGATACTAATGTCATAGGGTTATTGTGTCACTTAAATGAAATAATTCCTGGAAAATACTTAGCACAAAGCCTTGCATTTAGTAAGTATTAATGAATGTTAGCTATATTATTTTTTTTTTTCTGACATTTCTTTTAGTCTGTGGAGTCTTCTACTCCCCTACTAACTATTTCTTACCTCCTGTCCCAACAACATCCAGCCTCCGGGGAACAAAGCCTGCGTGACGCCACATCAGCCACACACCTCTCCTTATGGTCTGGTTGGCAAATCATAAGCTATTAACCCTGCGACACAAAGGAGAGAAGCATGAGGAACAAGTGGTGCACACATGTGTGTGGGCAGCGCACTCGAGCATGAACGAACGCCCGTCCCATTCCAGATGGCAATGAGGACGCATGGCGTTTGAGACTTGCAAAAATGAGAGAGCTTGTTTTCAACAGAGCAACAGCTGGTGGGGGAAACACCCAAAGAAATAAAAATAAGAATATCAGATTTTTTAAAAACTGAAATTTCCAAGCACCTGTAATGCTTTTTGCTTATTTTCAGAAAAACAAAACAAAGACAAAACTCACTTTTTAAAAAGAAAAGCCAAGTAGAAGAGCACTAAGCTGAGAGACAATGGCCTGTTTAAGGGTCAGTAAGTGTCAGGTGCTGCAGCCAGACTGCCTGGGCCTGACTCTGGCTTTTCCACAGACTGGTTCTGTGAACACGGCCAAGTTAGTTCATCTTTTTGTGTCTCAATTTTGTCATCTGTAACATGGGGATAATAAAAGTCCCCAGCTTATGGGGCTGTGAGGACGGAGCGAGTTAAGATGCACATATAAATGCTGGTAAGTGCTGGCCCTTATTATTTTCGTGCATGGCCCTTTGCCCTTGGCCAGCAGGTGTAGCCGAACGCGCCAGCTTGACCACTCACGGAAGCCTTTTGAGGGTCCTCCCCGTGGATGTGGCCATGGGGAGGACCAGCCCAGGTTTTCAGGCAAAGCTTCTTCTTCCTCTCCGCCCCTCCCAGGGGTCCAGGGAGAGGAATCCGGGTCCTGCTGGCCTTTCCTCAGACACAGGCACAGGTGGGGAAGGGGGGTGGTGGGGGCGGCAGGGCGGCAGCGGTGACAGTGACAGAGGGTTACTGCAGGTAGAGGGAGGCTGACCTTGGGGGCTGCTGCTGCTAGAATGACCTTTGGTTGGGTCGCCTAGGAAGGCACCAAGGGCCTCCGGCAGCTCACGGTGTGGGGGCCAACTCCGGCAGAGAGCCTGGCGTGGGGGAAAGCAGAGGGGCCGGGGGAGGAGGGAGGGGCAGTGGGCAAGGTAGGGGGACCGTGAGGGAGGCTGGAGGCCTTAGGGGAGGTGGAGGACAGGAGGGAGGGGTGGGAGTGAAGGGGGAGGGGAGGAGAAGCGAGAGGAGCAGCGAGGGAGGGAGGGGGAGGAGGAAGGTGAGGGGGACAGCGGTGGAGGGGAGGGGGCTAGGGGAGAGCAGGGGGCGGGGGCGAAGGAGGAGGAAGTGGCGGTACGGCGGGGAGACGGGAGTGTGACTGCTGACGGCCCCCGCGGCCCACTGCCGCAGAAGCGCAGCCCCGGCCTTTCTGGCCTTTTCCGGCCGGGTTACTGCCACACGCCTCCGACGACGCGTCAGGCAGCCGCTGGGGAGGACGCGGCAGGAGCCTCAAATGCCACCTACTCCCCGGCCTCTCTCCCAGTTGATGCTTCTATTTTAGGCACCACATTATTTCCTGCTGTGATTTTTTCAGCCTTCTAATTCGGGCTCTGAGGTAAGCCGTGACATCCGCCGCGCGCCCAGGGCCCCTCCCGCCCCGCAGCGGCGCTGTCCTCCTGCGCCGCCCCCCGCGGCCCTGCGCCGAGCTCCCGCCACCTCGGGGAGTCGCCGGGCCAGGCCTGCCTAAAAATACGTGAGGAGCAGGGCTTCCCCTCCCCGTGCAGGGTGAAAGAGTTTAGCTGGAATAGATTCTAGGCAAGGATTTAGAAAAAAATGACGGGGAGCGGGTATAAGATGTGCCATTGTGTCCCAGATCCAGCCAGGGGACTGCAGATGTTTCCATATCGTGGTTTTCAACTGTTTTTTTGGACAAGGGCCCCTTTGAGAGTCTGATGAAGGCCTTGCGCCCTGTGGCGCAGCAACTCCGAAGGCCCACACTGCAGTTCTGCCTGTGGTTTCAGGTTGGTGCATCTCCTGTCGCTGGACCACGGACCCTAGGGGACCAAGGACCTCAGGCCTAAAGCCCCAGCTCCAAGGTCCTCAGTACGGTGGAGATCTGCCTCCTCTTGTCAGTTTCATCCCAACCAGATTCAGTACTCCCTGCTTCCTCTCCTCCTCTCTCCTGTGATCACCTCATTATATTTAACCTATGTGTGTTTTTTAAAATATCTTTGTGTGTGGTAGGATTTCACCCCCAAGTGGGCAGATAGATAGAGGTTCAATTGGAAACTGCTTACTGAGGTAGGTGGCATGTGCCCCTTAGGTCTCCATTCCGCTTCATTACCTGGGTCCTGCTGGCATCTGGCAGTGGAAAGGACCCTGCATTTGGATTCCAGGAGATGGGTTCAAATTCCACACTTAGTAGCTTTGTTACCTTGACCTCCCTGAGCCTCACTTGGTTTGTACAATGGGAACTCTAATAAAGCTTCCCTCACATGACTGAATGAGATGTGCAAAGGGAGGTGCCTTTCAAATGTGCTTCTATGTCAAGGAGGGGTCTAGCTTACTTCATTTGAATAACTCATACCTTGTCTGTTGCCCCTCAGAGTGGGCAGGGTCTCATAAAGTTTTGTTACTGTTGTTGTTTTCTTACTAAAGATAGGTAAACTGAGTCCAAAAATAAGAAAGTGATATGAGATGAGAGCTCCAGAATAATGAATGAGAAGTCAAAAGCTAATCCCCAGAGATAGAGCAGCTAACATGGCAGTCAGCCTTTGAAGTCTGGCTGATCTTGATTCAGGATCCCCCCTTTTCCTACAGGTGTTACAGAAAGAGTACTCAATCTTTTCCACTCCATCGACTCCTTTCCTACCACCTACTACAAACTCCCTTCCTCCTATCCTTATAAGATCTTCCATTTTCTTTAGGGCTCTATCTGGTTAGTGTCCTAGTTCTTTCTCCCCACCTCATGAGCTGTCTCTTGCAGTGATACTCCAACCCAGTTCTCTTCCTGCCCTTCTGATGGCTCCTTCTCTATCGCTACGGCCTCTTCCTCTAATGCACCTTTTTTAAGGCTGGCTATTACCCAGCGATCATCATGCTGCCCTCAGTTTCCTGTTCTCAGCCTTCTGCCCTTTGGGAGAGGGACCTCATCAGTTTTGGTGATTCTAGCTATCTCCTCTAGGTTATCAGCTCTGACCTCTCTGGACTTCCAGTCTCAATTTCAGCTGCTCATTGGACAACCATAAATGTATGGCCTGTTGTCATCTCAAACCCAACATATCTAAAAATGAGTTCCTTATCTTCTCCCAAACCAGCTTCCCCCTGGCTTCCCTTTTCTGTTGGGACATGACCACTCCCCTGGTCACACAAGCACTAAGATTCCATCAACTTTGACTCTTCTCCTTCCCTCTTCTCCCACCTCCATGCAGGCAACAAATCCTGTCCATACCTCCCTTGGAATCTCTCTGACATCCATCTCTTCCTTCCCTTTCCCACCTCTATCCACCCAGCCCTGCGACTTTGATGGCTATGGTAGCTCCTCTGCTGGTTTTTCTGCCCATGGTGTCTCCATCCTTTAAAATGGGTTAACTTCTGAGCCAAGGCCCACCTCCATTATAGACTTCTTTGAATATAGGCCATTTGAACTGCAGTAGCACATCTTGCCTGTTCCATTGCCCTGCCAATTCATCCAGTCTTGCCAAGTGACCTCTCTGCTATTGTTATTTAACTTTTCACATTTTTCATCTAAATGGGAAACTCCTAGAGCTCTTTCCCAGCCCCTGACCTGAGCTTGCCCAGGGCCAACTGGGGCCCCTGGTTCTGCAACAGTGTTGTTAACACAAGTGCTTCTGGGTCCTCATTGTCTCTCCTATTTGTCAATCTGGCTCACTTCAGCCCTCTTTTTATGAGCCAAGGAGCACCTTTTACCAGGAAGCAGAAAGCCCAAATTCCAGTACCTATAAGGGCCAGGCAGGTCATGAAATGGGTGAGGCAGGCCAGGTGTGCAGTAACAGGTAGTGGTGGGACGTGGCATCTAGATCCCAGGCGCCCAGTCTAGAGGGGTTGCTGCTACTCAGCCTTCCTTCATGGCCATCGGCCCTGGGCTTGGCCAGATTTTCTAGTTTTTCAAAAGAAACATCAAATTTGAATTTTAGATGAAATTTCCCAACTTTCAAAATATTATTGCAAGCCAAACAAAACACGGCTGCAGGCTAAGTTCAGCTTGCAGGTAACCCTGGACATAAAGCTTTCCTGTTTTGTAATAACTCTTGATGTGGCAGAAAGCACTTCAGAACTTAGAAACTGTTAAGTTTCTAGTTCTGGTTATGCCAGTAATGAACAATGTAACCTTGAGTAAGCTACGTGCCCTCTCTCAGCCTCAGTTTCCTCCTCTGTACAATGAAGGATCCTATTAAATGATCCCCAAAGCCTTTTTAACTTGGTAATTCTGTGGTTCTATGGCTTATTCCAAATGGTGGGGAAATCCTGTTTAATTGAATTGTCTGGTGAATGAGAATTACCATAAATACACACTGTATGTGGATTACCACATTTCACAGACCTAGAATACAATAAGCCTTTGGTTAACTGAAATTCTCCAGGGTTAACTGGAAAATCCCCTTTTAATCAAGATTATTGTTGAAAGACTTTCTAAAATACCAGAGTTCAGTTTCCTGCCTTTCTAAGCACAGGAGATGCAGCCATACTGGGCAAGGGGAACTGATGAGTCAAAGTCTGGTGATGGCTCTGCCACCCGGGCTGAAGGGGGCTCCCAGTGGGGCTGGGGGATCCTCTCAGGCCACTCCCAGCCAGGCTGTGCTCACAGAGCAGCATAATCTACAAGTCAAGGAGCACCTGGTTGATGCCACAAAATAACTATGCTGAGCACCTCACCACCCTCTTTGCAGGACTCAGACCCCCAGGTCCAACATCCTACGCTGGGAAATAGTTGAAAACTGGCACTGCCTGGAATGTAGATCAAGGCCGACTGCCATGACACAACCCAGAGCTCCTTCCCACTGAAAAGAACAAGAGCTTTGGTTACACCCCCTCTCTGTATGACTTTAGGCATGTGCCTTAGCCTTTCTTAGTTTCCTCACTTATAAATTGGAGACAACGATATGCCCTCATAGAGTTGTTATGAAGGCTAAGTAAAATAATGTGTGCTAAAAGGCTGGGATTTAGTAAGTGCTGGGTAAATGGAAATCATTACTCCATTAGGAATTAATATCTTCTATCATATAAAATCCCATCTGATAGTCTCCAACTTTTTACTTAGTAAAGTTACAAAGTCAATACTAGTCACCTTCCACCTCGATAGACATTTGAAGAACCGATTGTTTGCAGAATTAGAGCTCCTGCTCCCTTCCCTTCGACCCGGAATAGAGAGAGCAGCCCTAAAATCAGAGCCAAGATCTCGATTTTGCAGCAGTTGTAGCAATCATTGGTTCAGTCAAGAATCATCAATGGATGCAGAAATTTGATGAGGACAGAATATTCACAGGCTTAAAGTATCCCCCGCCCCCAGAAATTACTTATTAATTACAAAGGGAAAAAACAGTAACTTTTCAGCAGAGAAACCTGGCAGACACTTCCTTAACCAAGTGACCAAAGTTAACATCACCAGTTCTGGGACAAGCGGACATCACGTGGCTCCTGATATGATTTACTGAGGACACAGAATTACTTCTGTGAGATTCCTGCCAGCAAATGCCTAACCTGACCCTGTGAGCACATGTTGGACTAACCCAAATTGAGGAAGTCTACAAAACATCTGGCCTGTACTCTTGAAAAATATCAATGTCATGAAAGACAAAGAAAGGCCAAGGAACTGTTCTAAATTAAAAGCTAAAAAGAGGTGACAACTAAATAGAATATATGATCTGGATTGGATCCCGGGCCAGGAAAAAAAAGTCTCTATTAAGGATATTATTAGAATGGTATAAGTTTTAATGTGGATTACATATTAAATAATAGTACTGCATTGATATTAAATTCCCTGATTTATATAAAAGAGTGTCCATATTCTTGAGAAATTCACATTGAAGTATTTAAGGGTAAAGAGGTATAATGTCTGCATCTTACTCTCAAATGGTTCTCAAAAAGAAAATAATGAATATAAACACGTATAAACACTCAGAAAGAGAGAATATTAAAATGTAGCAAAGTTCACATTTAGTGAACCTGAGTGAAGAGTACACAGGAGTTCTTTGTACTAGTCTTGCAGGTTTTCAGTAAGTTAAAATTATTTCAAAATAAAAAGTAAAAAAGAAAAAAAAGAGTCAGAGCTGGAGTGCCATGCTCAGAGCCTCCTGTCGTCTGCCCCACAGTGTGGTAAAGTAGAAAGAGCCCTGACTTGGAGATGGGGTTCAAATCCAAGCTCCCAACTGCAAGACACTCACACCCCTAGGCTTCTGTCCCCTCACCCCAAAGGGTAGATAGTATAATGCCTCTCTCTTAGGGTTGTTAAGAGGAGTAAATGCAGTAGTCTATGTAAAAACCTGGCACCTGCCAAAAAATTATTCGCATACTCTACAAGTATATGCTGCAAATGGCCCAGAAGTGATAACTCCAAACGGAATTCTTGTTCTCACATAGCTTATATTCTATAGTCAGAAAAATGGAAAATAGATGACTAAACAGACATATAATTAAAAACAGCTGTAAATCCTATGAGGGTCATGGAGTGTGGCAGTAGAGATGGGGAGAGATGGGGGAGGGGAACCCTACCATATATAGGGTGGTCAGGGAAAGCCTCCCTGAGGAATGACACTTAAACTGAGACTGAAGAACAAGGAGGGAGGGGGTTGGCGATCTAGGTGGTAGGAACAGCAGAAACAAAGGGCCCGGGGTAGGCAAGAGCTTGGCGTATGCAAGGAACTGTTTCACTCTCTCCTCTGCTAGACCACCTTATAACTCCTTGTATGCTCCTTGAGGGAAGGGACAGTGCAGCACCCAGCATGGACTGGACACATAGTGGATGAAGAGTGAACAAGCAAATGGCTCACCTCTGGTCTGAATGTTTGCCCCATTAGGAGGGTTCCCTGTTCCCAGCCCTTTGCCTCATCATGTAGTGGAAAGGAAGGAGGCTTCTGAACTGGAGCTCTGGAGTTTTCTCCTCTGTGTGCAGCTTGCTTAGATCACGGAGTTGGAAGGGACCCCAAAAATTCCATGTCCTCCCCCTCCTGTTAGAGAGAAAGAAGCAGAGGCCCAGACTCAAGACAGACTTACTGAAACTCGTGGCCCTGATTAGGGGCCCATGTCTAGTGCTTTCCCCAGCCCCACAGCCTGCCTTGTTTATTTGTTCAGCAGGTTTGTTTCAGCCATGGCACAGCTTGTTCCCACTCTGGAACATTTATGAGATGAGCCAATTTTTTAAAATCATAGAAAATAAATGGTTTGCTCTTGGAGCTAAGGGGTGGGGCACCCAGGGTGGGAGACAGGTTTCAGGCCAGCTCTGGGGCATATTTTGGCTTATCCTTTGCTGTGTTCTTTTCTCCTCCTGCCCTTGGGAACCAAAGGGACTTCAGGGGAATTTCCTGCCTCCATTTCTCCAGGACTATGATATGGAAAGACTGGAACATTCGTCCATATGATTTCTGGTTCTTATCTCTACCCTCACTAGTTCCATTCCAAACCCTGGCTTCTGCCTACTGAGTTCAAGTCACAGCCTGATCCAATTGATCAGCCTGGGGATGGAGGCGTTGGAACAGCACCTGGATCATTCTACCCCCTCTGCCTGCCTCATTCTTTCTCTCTGCTTGTGAACGCTTACGTATCCTTCAAAACCCAGCTGTTATGAATGTTTAACCTCTAAAACCTTGTTTAACCTCTAAAACCTTGAGCTAACTCCCCAGATAGTCTACTAGTTACTTTTTAAATTTTAAAAAGCCCAACCAGGATAAACAGAATAGCCAAAATGTTGAATTTCTTCACTTTTATCTGACTGGATATTAATTCAGTGTAATAATGTTAGTTATTATCTTGTGTTGATCAGAAGTACTTATTTGTAATTATGTAAATATTTGATTACCAAAAACTTGGAAATGAATACTTAATAAATTCGATTTTATTAGTCAACAAAATAATTTATTTAAACTTTAATTAAGTCCAGGATGGTAGAGGGAGTGGGATAAGGATAACAGAAAGACTCCTGGTCATCAAAAAAGGTGACTCCAGGCCGGGCGCAGTGGCTCACGCCTGTAATCCTAACACTCTGGGAGGCTGAGGCGGGTGGATCATTTGAGCTCAGGAGTTCAAGACCAGCCTGAGCAAGAGCGAGACCCCGTCTCTACTTAAAAATTAGAAAGAAATTACTTGGACAGCTAAAAATATATAGAAAAAATTAGCCGGGCATGGTGGCACATGCCTGTAGTCCCAGCTACTCGGGAGGCTGAGGCAGAAGGATCGCTTAAGCCCAGGAGTTTGAGGTTGCTGTGAGCTAGGCTGATGCCACGGCACTCTAGCCCGGGCAACAGAGTGAGACTCTGTCTCAAAAAAAAAAAAAAAAAAAAGGTGACTCTAAGGTCTCATCTGGCCTTTGATACACGTGGCTGCCTCATTTCCCCAAAAGGCCTGGTACACGGCAGGTCTCAGAAAGTATTCATTGAATGTGTGTGTGAGGATGAGGATATTCTCTGGCTCCTGGGATTGTTGAAGCCTCTGTCAATCTCAGTTGGATGTCCCATGAGAACCAGGCTAAGAACTAATTCAGGAGCTGTCCTAGCCTCAAACTCTTTCTCCCTAACTGGGCAACATGCCCATTTTTAGCATTCTTAGCGCTAAGATTGGTGAGATCTTGGGGATAGGGCCATGTGTCCCAGAGGCCTCCAAGGAGCAGGGGCAGCAGCCTGGATCCTGATGCCCATTCCAGCCCCCTCTGTCCCTTTGCTTAAGGCAGCTCCTCAAGAAGCAAAGTCTGGCCAGCTGTGGGAGGTGCTGTTCTCCTTCACTTCCAAGATTAGCTCAGACCTTAAAAATCACAGCCCAGTGCCTGCTCTTCTCGTGCCAAGGAAAACAGTAGATGTCAGAAGCCTCCTTAGGTATCTGGAAGAGAACAGCCCCTTCTGCTCCCTCCCTTCCTTGTATGAGGTCATTGAATTAGGATGACAAAGCAAACAGTGACATGTGTTGGGACTTGTTCCCAGACTGATTCCAGGGTGTCTCCAGCCCCTCCCGCCTCCCCACCCTCAGAATGGCAGGCCCAGGTGTGGACAACAAACAACCAGATTCAGTCCTTGGGATCCTGGGAAACAGAGGCTAGATGGGAGGCATTCTCTGTGGTGGTAAAGAGGAGGTTCTGGACAGACCTTGGTAAAAGAGGGAGTTGGAATATTAGTACCACCAGACATTTGCACAGTGTGTTCCAGGCTTCAACATGCTTTCACATATTCTAATTTGAGTTAAGGAGGGCAGGAATTCTTTTCTGACTTCACAGATGAGGAAACAGGCTCATTTAAGATCAGCAGCTTAATCAGGGTTACATGGCTTAAGTGCGACGGAGCCAGACTTGACATTAGTTTTGTTATATCTTCCCACCTCAGTTGAACTTGTCATTGGTACACCTGCTTCATGCTTTTTGCCTGTTGCGTACCACCATACTATTATTTACTTAATATTTTTCTTAAATTCACTTTAAAAGGTGACCTCATTTTAAGCAACAATACATATGTGTATATATTTTAGTACATATTGATTACATATATAATGTTTACATGTATTTATATGGGTAGCTACTACAATTAAAAATTTTCATCCTCATCCCTGAAAGTCAACTCTCACAACACCAGGGATACTAGTGCACACTTTGGAAAACGGTCTTACACCCTCCCTGAATTACTAAGGATGCATCTTCATCTTGTTGAAATGTTCAGCCAGTAGGATCAGTCACAGCTACCACTGTCTTTGTTAGGGCTGTGCCTCAAGTTCACAGAATGAATGAATCACAGAGGATAAGAGATAGATCGTGGAATTCAACTCCTAAGGGACAGGATCTTATATAACACACCCAGCCATAGTCTTAAAGATTAAGGGGTACCATTTGGGGATATAAAGTTGAATCAGGCCGGGCACGATGGCTCACGCCTGTAATCCTAGCACTCTGGGAGGCCGAGGTGGGTGGATCGTTTGTGCTCAGGAGTTCAAGACCAGCCTGAGCAAGAGCCAAGACCCTGTCTCTACTAAAAATAGAAAGAAATTGGCCAAACAACTAAAAATAGAAAAAATTAGCCGGGCATGGTGGCGCATGCCTGTAGTCCCAGCTACCTGGGAAGCTGAGGCAGGAGGATCGCTGGAACCCAGGAGTTTGAGGTTGCTGTGAGCTAGGCTGACGCCATGGCACTCGCCCCAGGCAAGAGAGTGAGACTCTGGCTCAAAAAAAAAAAAAAAGAAAGAAAAAAAAACAGTAAAGTTGAATCAGATGTAGCCCTTACACTTAAAAACTCACTAAGCTTACAAACGTAAACAACTGAAAAGTGGAAGGAATAAGAATTCTCTGGAATCGAAGAAACTCAGAAATAGTCTTGGTTCCACCACAGTGTGCCTTTGAACAAGTCACTTCATGTTTCCAGCCTCCGTTTCCTTAAACAGAGATAGTAATATCTCCTCTTTTTACCTTAAAAGATTGACAGGAGATTCAGATAAAAAAATGGGTGTGAAAATCCTCTGTAAACTCTAAAGCTGTAATATAGTATGTAAATAATAAACAGGCAATGCCCAAATTCCTCCATAGATTATCTGCATGAAAACTGGAGAATGACTTTCTGAAGGTGAAACTAAGCACTGGAGGTGACGGGTTGAGGAAAGAGTTAGGGAGCACCATTGGTGCCTTACCAGTGTCCCCGCTAACTTGCTGCTTCCAGGTCTGGGGCCCCGGATGTTGGTGAGCTAAACCAACTTGCTGCTCTTAACTCGTTCACAATGCTGCTTTTTTTCTAATTCTTTCTCTTTCTTCTGCGGTGAGAACTTTATCTTCTTTCAGCCCGTGTGCAAATTGACTGCATAGTAATGTGTTTTTACTGACCCCTTGTGGTCACTCCCTGCCATGGTTGCATTGACTTCCCATGGGTGTGCGTGACAAAGGCAGACGGATCTGAGGAAACCCGAGCCAATCCTCAAGATCAGGATTTTCCAGGGCCAGCACAGAACTTAACACCAAATTAAAGCCAGCTGCTGGAATGCAGAGCTCCTTGGTGGGAAGGGGTAGCTCTTGCCTGGTTTTGCCCCAATTAGGACAAGAGTTTAGGCCCCTATCTCTAGATCAGCCTTGCTAAAATGGCCAGTTCCTACACTGTCCAGCTTGTGAATAAGGTCCTGGAATTGAAGGCAGCTGTGCAGCGTCCCTTCTCTGACAGGAAAACCCAAGGGTAGGAAGAGCTGGGACTAGAGCCTGTCCTCCAAACCTCCTTACACTGAAACCAGCAGTTAACTGAGCACCTATTTTGTGAACTGGAAGGTGCCATGGGTGGGCCACAAACAAGATATGTAGTTCCTGTCCTCAAGAACTCTTAAAACTTACAAACATAAATAAGCCAAGCACACATATGTTAATGGTATCAGGCCACAGGATTAAGGGCTATAATAGAAGTTGAAATAAAGTGCTACAGGACTGGTGGGGAAAGAGGAATTAGTGACAACCACAGGGGTCAGGGAGGCTTCCTGAAAGTAGTGAAATGCAAGCTGAATGTCTTAAAAATGAGCTGGGGGAAGAAGGGAAGAATAGATGGAGCGCAGGATTTTTAGGGCAGTGAAACTACCTTTACCTGCACGATACTACAATGGTAGATACATGACATTATGTATTTGTCCAAAGCTCTAGGGAGGCACACCACCAAGAGTGAGCACTAATGTAAACCACTGGCTTTGGGTAGTAGTGAGGTGTCAGTGGTGGGGGATGTTGATAACGGGGCAGGCCACACGTGTGGGGGGGCATGGGATAATGGAAAATCTCTGTACCTTCCACTCAATTTTGATGTGAACCTAAAACTTCTCTTAAAAAGTCTATTAAAAAAAAAGAGAGTAGGACCTTATCTAGCAAACATAAGGAGGACCACAGTGATATTAATAACAACCACATTTTGGGGGTTCAATTATGTGTTGAGCATGGCCAAAGCTTTTATAGATATTTCAGTTATTTAATTTCCACAACAATACTATTGGGCAGGTATTATTTCCTCTATTTAATAGACAAGGAAACTGAGGCTCAAGGCCTATGCAGCAAGGCTTGATAGAAAAGATAAGGAGAAGAAAAAGCAAAAGGTATGTTTGGGGCAAATAATCTGTAATTATAGGGTAACAAGTATTCCTTATCAGGCGGCAGAGAGGGAGGGACAAGGGCATGCATGGGGTCATCTTGATCGAAAAGTATGGGAACCCTGTGGTAAGGATTTTAAAGCCTCAAAGGAACTTACAACTCACCTTGTGGATACTGGAGAGCCTTTTGAGATTTAAGGGCAAGGGATTCTGCTCAGGGCTATATTAGACATGGTGGAGGAGGGTTGCTACAGCAGATAAGAGGAAGGAGGCCTGTGAGGAGTCATGCAGTGGCAGGGGCAGTGGGCAACGCAGAGGGACAGATCCTAAAACCTCTACACGGACAAATTAAAATATTGGGGACTGAAGAAGCCAGAGCTACCCTTGATGAGAACATCTGCCCCTTCATATGCTGAGTCCTCCAACCCACCTCAGCAATGCCAGGTCCTACTGGGGAGGCGGGGAAGACTTCCAGTCTCCTATTGAATAGAAGTCTCAGTTCCACCCCGGACTATGGTGTGCCAAACCTCTAACACCAAAGCAGGGAAGGGTCTGCTCAGAGACCAGCGAAGAAATCTTGAAAACTGTCCTCAATGCCCACATCAAGTGAGGAGTCTCAGGATCAAAGAGTGGCCTGTCACAAGAAGAGACTGTATCAGTTTGATGCTGGGACCTACTCCTTAAAGGTCAAGGAAAGTTTTGTGTCATTTCCGAGCAGTCCGGCATCTGGCTGGACCAAACCCCGTATGGGAACTCAACAACCCGTCCCCGCTGGAGCCTTTGATTCCTGCTTTTGATTGTCACAGGGCTCGCAGGCTTCCTTCTGGCTCCCACTCTTTCAGGAAGCCATCCACAGCTGCTGGCCACTTGTCACACCCTATCCGGGAGGTGGCAGCATTTCAATGGTAAAGCAACAAATCCTCAGGCTGTGGCTACCAGCTTCAAAGTTTGTTGGGAATTGTGTCATATTTCCCAAAAGGGCTAGCTCTGTCCAGTGCCAGTGAAGCAGTAATGGGCAAGGGCTTGAACTTTAAGGAGATAGCTGGGTTTCATATTTCCTATCCTGGATTGGGACAATTCCAGTGAAAATATTTACAGGAGGCACTCAACAAACATTAATTGAATATGCCAAGCACTGTGCAAAATCCTAGAAAGAACAGTCCCTGTTCTCAAGTAGTTTTGATTCTAGGAAGGAAAGGAGATGGGAGAGTCTTGAGCTAATGTCTCTTTACTCTCATTTTTCCTTTGGGAAGTTTTGGTGATGCCTGTCCATTGCTTTGGTTTGTGGCTGTTGTTTTGCCATTAGATACCATAGCCCTGGAGTCACCCAAAGCTACTCCACCTGGTGAGTTCTGTGTCCAAGAAAACAAAATAAAATTTAGACATAAAAAAAACTACACAAAATAGAGACTTTTCTTAGGGAATATATATTTGAATATGCCCCAAAAGAATGCCATGCAAGAAGTACACCTTCTATCTCTAAAAAAACCTTTGAAAGCATAGTCTAATCAGGAGCCAAGCTATATGCTGCAACTCTAGGGGAGGCCTCTGGGATGCTTGTAGCAACCCTGACTCCACACCTGGAGGAGACAGGCTGGAGAAGGCACTGGGAAAATCACCTCAACCTCTCAGGAAAAGGCATAAAGAAAGACAAGGAAAACAGTAACAAAGAAAATAGACAATATGTTATTAATAGTATAGCAAATTATGGTTATCAAAGTGTCTTTGTATACATTATTTGATCCTCTCAGCCGTTCTTGATGAGAAGGCAGGGCATACATTTTAACCTCCATTTTCCAGGTGAGGGAAAGCCTAACTGTGTGCCAGCACTAACTGTACTGAGGCTCCAGAGAGTCAGTGGTGACTGGAATTGGGTGGGCCACAACTTCTCAGGGCCTTGGTTCCTTCACCTTTAGACCAACAGGGTTAGACTGCGTGATCCTAAAAGTCCCCTCCAGTCATCCAGCCTTGCTCAGGGTTAAGAGGCTACTAAGGGCAAGAGCCACATGATACAGGTCTCTGAATTTGGGGCCACCGTTTTTTCCTTCACAATACAATGACAAGGTCTGTACTTAATGATAATAAAGATCGAACTTTAGCTGGTGCATTTCCAAAATGAAGTTCCAATGCAATGCTGAAATGAACAGAACCCTAACAATGGTCATGTTATGGTGATGCTAAGATTTTTATGCATTTAAATTTTTTTGCCCATGCTTCATTCCTTCTTTTTCTGTCAATCTTTAAGATGACTGTACTGCTTTTAATATTTTCCTCTTCTTAAAATATCCTTCATTTTAGAAATAAAAGATATTTTTAATAATAAAAGGTTAAAGAATGTTCTGTGAAGTCTGTTTAATTATGCAGGGAATTCTTAAAAATCAAGGCAGTATCCAATTACATGACATTTTGGAAAAGGCAAAACCATGGAGATAGTAAAAAGATCAGTGTCTGCCGGGGGCTGGATGGGAAGGAAGGATGAAGAGGCAGAGGACACAGAACTTTTAGGGCAGTGAAACTACTTTGCATACTACTGTAATGGTGAATACATGTCATTAAGCATTTGGCAAAACCCATAGAATGTACAGCAGCAAGAGTGAGTCCTAATGTAAAATGTTGAGTTTGGGTGATAATGTGTCAATGTAGGTTTGACTGTAACTCTGGTGCGACTTTGATAGTGGGAGAAGTTGGTACAACAAATTTCCCACTAACACTAGCTGTACTTTCTGCTCAATTTTGCTGTGAACCTAAAACCGTTCTAAAAAATAAAGTCTGTTAAAAAAATTAAAGCAATATACTGGGAGGTTAAGAGACAGACTCAGAAATTAGACTGCTTTTGCTCCAGTCTAATTCATAGGCTACTGAATGGCCTTAAACAAGAGTTTTAACCTCCACTGCCTCAGTTTCCTCAAGTTTCCTCAAATGTATAAGGAAATTATACATGAGCTATTCTGAAGATTAAGTGTGAATCCATACAAAGCAGTTAGCAGAGTGCCTGGTACTAAATAAATCTTAGCTACTATTATTATGGAAACTTTTAATAAAAAATGGTTAAGAAAGTTTTGTCTTCCTAGATAAGTTTTAGTCCCCTAGAAAATTCCTAAAGTGGACAAAAAGACTTGTTTTAATGTTAAATATATATTCCTTTTTCTCTCCAAAATGTTCCTCACTGTGGTACATATATTTTACTTTTTTCCTCCAATATTTCAGTACCCATAACCTGAAATTTTTGTTCCCTGTTCCAAAGATAGGGAGATGAGCTGTCCAAGACTGGGGTCTCCTGCAAAATTCCTGTCACCTGGTCTTTAACCTCATCTACTGGTACCCAGAAACACCCTCTGCCTCCACCCAAGCCCCCACCCCCAGCAACTGTTCTTCAGCCTTCTCTTCCGACATCCAGACCTACATATCCAAACTGCTTTCCTGACATCTTTACTTAAGTATCTCAAATAGACACCAAGCTCAACTTGTCCAAAAGTGAACTTACCCAAATCTCTACCCCATCCTCCTCCAGTGCTTCCCTAAACTCAGTGGATGACCCATCACCCATTCAGATGTACAAGGCAGTAATCTAGGAATCCTGTTGGATTCCTTCCCCTTTACCCCCAGAAACAAACCCATCACCTAGTCTTAGCCATTCTACTTTTAAAAATATTGCGGGACTCCATTTACCCCTTTCCATCTCAACCTCCACTTAATTCAAGCCACCAAAATCTCTCACCTGGACTCCTGCTGCAGACTGCTAACTGGTCTGCCTGCATCCTCTTGCCCTCTTCCATCCTTCCTCCACACTGTAGCTCGAGCATTCTTCTAAAAACCCAAACCTAGGCTGGGTGTGGTGGCTCACGCCTGTAATCCTAGTAATTTGGGAGGCCAAGGCAGGTGGATTCCTTGGGGTCAGGAGTTCAAGACCAGCCTGAGCAACATAGTGAGACCCTGTCTCTACAAAAAATAGAAAACTTAGCCAAGCATGGTGGCACATGTCTGTAGTCCCAGCTACTCAGGAGGCTGAGGCAGGAGGATCACTTGAGCCCAGGAGTTTGAGGTTGCTGTGAGCTATGTGTTGATGCCACTGCCCTCGTGCCTGGGTAACAGAGCAAACCCTGTCTCCAAAAACAAACAAAAACCCAAACCTGATTATTTCATCATCACTAACACTCCCACAGCTTCCTATTGCTCTTTAAATATACAGGCAGATACGATACAGAACTCCTGCTGAGGTTAGGAGGGCTGACCAGGGTCAGCTTGCTTACAGTTACCATATTGTATTCCTGCAGTAGCAGAATTTTTTTTTTTTTCACAACTAATAACCTTACTTTTGCTTCTGAGAAAAGGAGACCTTGATTTCTGGTAACCATAAAACTGCAACCCATACAGTTGCAGGAGAGGATAATTAGCTTTTTGAATAGAAAATTTTCAAATATGCATGAAGTGGGATACATGTTATTTTTTAAAGACATTATAAAGATCATCTTGAGCCAGATAAGACCTTGAAGATGAATTACTCTAGAGCAGGGGTTGGCCAACTATATAGCCTGTGGGCCAAATTTGGCCTGCCATTTGTTTTTATATATAAATACTTACAGGAACACAGTCACACTCATTCGTTTGTGTATTGTCAACACCATTTGCGCTACAATAGCAGAACTGAGAAGTTTTGACAGAGACTGTACAGCTTGCAAAGCCTAAAATACCTGGCCCTTAACAGAAAAAGTTTACTAAAGAACAAGTGCTCAAGAGGTTTTCCACCATGAGATGCACATTGGAATTACCTGAAATGCATGTGAAATCTTAGAGGTTCTGATTACATTCGTCTAAGGTGTAATCCAAGTATTGGAATTAAAAGTTTTAAAATCTTCTCTAGGTGATTCTAATATGCAGCCACAGTTGAGAATCACTGATCTAATCCCATCTCTTTTTTCACAGATGAGGAAAATCAGTCCAAGATGTTATGATCTATTCCTTTTTTGTAATAACAACTACTAACGTCTATAAAGCCCTGTAAAGTACATTCTCCTACATTATTTCATCTGATCCTCAGAACAAATCTGAGGTTCCAAGAGCAGGAAGCACTGCTGTCCCTACTTTATAGATGACAGAACTGAGACTCGGAATTTAAGTCATGTGCCCAATCTACTATTTAGTAAAAGGGAGCTAAGATTCATGTGTAGGATCTTCTAAATCAAGTCCACCGACCACTGATGTTAACTGTACAGGCTACATATTTAGATTTTATTTTGGCATACGGAGTACTATTTGCTTTCAGCATCTCTAGACATGGGACCATACCTAGTGTCCCCAGATGTTTGGTAGGAACATTTGGCCTTCCTATTAGCAGACTATGTTCTGTGGAGCCCCCAAGATTCCTCAGGGTCATTGTGAGGACTGTGAGGGTAGAGTGAGGAGGAGAGGGTGTGTGTGTGTGTGTAGAGCTCCAAGCCCTTTGCCTTCACTTCAGCCACAGCAAGTATATTTTTACCTGATCAAGTATTAGGGTCCCATGTACAATTGGGGAACCTGCGGCCTTAAGGCCACATGTGGCCTTCTAGGTCCTTAAGCCTTTTGACTGAAGCCAATTTTACAGAACAAATCCTAGATTTGTTTTCAAAATAAAATAAAAATATAAAAGATGAACAAAAATGTATTAATAGAAATAAAAGGATTTATTAAAATAGAAGGCCGCAGGTTCCCCACCCCTGGTAGAGTTTCATCTCTGAAGCCCACTGATCTGGCTCAGACCTTTGCCCACTGTTTTAATGCAAGATGCCATGGTCACTTCATACCCAAATTCCTGTCACTTCTTATATCATCAACCAGTTCTTCCCCGTTGGTTTGAATGAAGTCCACCATTACAGAGTCTCATAATACCAACATTCCTTTTTGAGAGATGAAGGATTTATCACTTTTAGCAGACCAGACTTCCCACATCTGTCAGAATAACTGAAGATGCTCATTACTGCTTCCTGCCTACCTCCATGCATATGTGTGTAATCCATTTTAGGAACACGTCCGCCTCATCCACTCTCTAGCTGGGCCACAGCACTTCTCCTGCCTGCTGATTAGTCTGCCTCAGCCAAACCCAAATGCTCTCCACTTCGCTTCACTCTTAGGCTTTCCTTTCTATGGAAGTGAGGCATTCATGATGGGGAGGGTGAGGGGAAGGAATAAGACATCTTCTAGCATTTCTTCCTGTTTCCAGAGAGGAAGGAACTTTTATTCCCCTCTCCACACAGGTGAGAAGCCCCACACTGGGCAGAACACATCCAGCTGTTCATTCCATGACTTATTTGCATCCTTCCACAAGAGAAATGACTAACTGATTGGTCAAGTCCTGGATATTCATCCGGCTCAGTGTTTATCAGGACTGGTGCCTGAGTGCATGAGGTGGTGCAATGGTTAACTATGTCCTGATTAGTCAGGGTCTGTTCTCACACCTGGCACGAGGATTACAGCTGGAGGCAGTGAGAAGCCCTCTCTGTGAATCTATTTTTAGTTTTAAGAATGACAAGAACTAAGAGTCACACCCATAGCATAACCCCATATTTCAACAGTTATTTGAGGAGGCAATATCAGTGAATCCAACAACCTAACCACCAGAAGCACCTTATTGCCCAAGAAAAGCATTAAGTCTTAGTGAAAGGCTGTGACCTTTAACCAATATTAGAAACACTGTCACCTCATTTTTATGGAGTCATGTCCCTCACTTTACTAATTCTCAAAATACATGGTTCCCTTTTTACATACATACACAAACACTTTTAAACATAAATATCACATTCAGAAGAATCAGATGGGCAGATAGATTTAGGAAGCCAAGAGCACAGAAGAAAAGGCCAGTCACCAGATTTTACAAATGATCATCTTCATTTCTCCAGCCATTCAATTTGATATATTATCCCAAGTATCCCATGTCGCATGGTCCACAAGGTCTTCCTTTGGGATTCTGAAGCCATCAATAGCCATATTTGTCATTAAGGTGGGTTCTGCCATCTCCACTTTGGCCTAGATCAGAGCATTAAAAAAAGGAAGAAATACATTTACTCTTCCAATGTCAGGAGGGACAAGATATCCAGACATCAGTAGGACAAAAAGAAAACAGATAAAGAGGTTTCTTCTGTGATAGAAATTTCACTTTTTCTTTACAATTTCAAAATATGTTCTCTTTTCACTTCTACCCTAACACTTATTAGCATATAAAAAGCAAACATGTCTAGTAATTAAATTTCTGTTAATTACTAGTATATCAGAAACTGCATCCATAGAAAAAGCAAGCTGTGATGAGCATATAGGGAAATAAGCATCTGATATACTGCCTTACCAACATGTGTAGGAACATAAAACCGGGACAATCTCTATAGAATGCAACTTATAATATCTTAAAAATGCTTATACCTTTGCAGGTTAACTTTTATAAATTTTTCTATAGATGCACCTCTATACTTTATATATTATAAAATTACATACATTAGAGGTACTTATTGCAGAGTTGTTTGTAATGGCAAAAGACTGGAAAC
>NW_012149618.1:3405055-3408372 GCF_000956105.1 Propithecus coquereli | reverse complement strand
GTAGCTGAGGCATAACCAGAATTTTTTTTCTTTTAACTTAATAAAGAAAATTAAAAAACACATGCAAAAGTAAATAGAAAAATATAATGAACACCACGTACCCATCACTCAGCTTTAATAATTATCAGTATGTGGCCAATCCTCCTTTATCTATTATTACCCTTTCCCTATCTTCCCTCATCCTCCACTACTGGATTATTTTAAGGTAAATCCCAGATATCATTCTATCTGTGAACACTTTTGTATATATTCTAGAAGACAAAGACTTTTTCCAAAAAACATAACTCAACATCATTCACACTTTAAAAAATTAACAATAATTTCTTAGTATCATCAAATATCCAGGCAGTCTTCAAAATTAACCTGACTGGCTAATGTTTTTTTTTGACAGTTGTTTGTTTGAATAAGGAGCCAAAGAGGGTACATAATTTGGTTGATACATCTCTTTAGATCTACCTGTTCCATCAGAAGGGAGACTTTTCACTACATTCTCTTGTAAGTTACTTATTTTGAACCTTAAATATATATTACCTATTCAAAAATATAAATAAATAAATCCTAAAGGAAAAGAAAAGTAAAAACAATTTACCTTCGGGTGGGACCCATACACAGTAGTCTGGGTCATCATCAGGATATTTGGAAGAAAGTGTTGCTGGAAGCTGCAAAGAAAAAAATGGATTATTTCGCACATTTTTTAAATGGGTTTTTCTTTTTTTTTTTTGAGGCTGGATCTTGCTCTATCACCCAGCCTGGAGTACAGTGGCGTGATCACAGCTCACTACAGCCTCAAACTCCCAGGCTCAAGTGATTCTCCTTGTCTCAGTCTCCTGAGTAGTTGGGATTATAGGTATGTGCCAAAAATGTTAGCAAAAATGGCTTATTTTATTCAAAAGAATTTTAATTCCAAGAATTACTATCCCTATGCCTGTCAGCAAACAAAAACTAAGAGAGAACAGTTTCCATTGATGATCTTGACATAAGTAATCTATTTGTGGGAGCATTCTCTCTGAACCTAGATTTTTTTTCCACAAAGCCGCAACAAGCTGGTTTTCAGCCAGTGAAAAGTGATGTGAAGCTCTTTAAATGGGGTAGTTAATACACTGCAAATATGAGTGCTAAATGGTATAACCCCCAGAAAGGGAAATTTGGCATTTGCCTTTTGACCAACATGCAGAAAAGAGTTAACAGAGTAAGGCTGACTGCTAGCCTTTGAAAGCCTGTTTGTAAGGTTGGCCCTTGTCTGGCACCTGAGAACTTGGATTTTAGAACGGTTACTACTACTCTAACTGACAAGAGTGGCTCACTGCGCCTAAGCTGTACAAACAATGTGGTTTATGCTGAATACCTACTTTTCTTCTGAAAATCTAGAATTCAGGTACATGATAGGCAGGGAATGCCTAGGTGATCAGTCTCCAATAAAAATCCTGGGCATTGAGTTTCTTATGAGCTTCCCTAGTTAGCAACATTTCACATATGTTGTCACAACTCATGGCTTAGGGAATTAAGCATATCCTGTGTGACCTGACTAGAAGAGGACCCTTGGAAGCTTGTGCCTGGTTTCCTCCATATTTCACTGCAGGTGCCTTTTCCCTTTGCTGATTTTGCCTGGTATTCTTTCTCTGTAGTAAGTACAACTATATGCTGAGTCCTGCGAGTCCTCTTGTGAATTACCTAACCTGACAGTGGTCTTAGGGACTTTCTGACACAACCCAGCAATCCTGCTTCTGGGAGCTTACCACATCCACATAAAATTATGTATACACGACATTATCCATCACAGCACTGTTGTAACAAAAGACTGGAAACAATCCAAGTGTCCATCTATTGGGAACTGGCTATATAAAGTATAGCCATATAGTAGTAGGAAGCTCTCAATATACTAATATAGGATGATTTCCATAATAAGTTAAAAAAATTAAGATGTAGAATAGAGTACATTATCCTCTACCTTTTGTGTAATAAAAGGGGTAAAATAAGAGTATGTTATTAAAATGTCTTTGTATGGCAAAAGAAAGATTCATAAACTAATAAAAGAGGCAACTTGTATATGAGTGGTTATAGGGAACAGCGTGAATGAAGACAATAGAGAATTCAAAAATATAAGTAAAAGAGAATCCAGATTTCTAAGAGTTGAGGATAAGGCTACTGGGAACTCTGTTAAGTCAATCTCCAAAGTAAGATTTACTCTCCTGGATGTGGTCCATAACAAAGGGGTTCATTTTTACTCCCAGAGAAGTGAAATACTTACTTTGCCTGGACCAGAAGCTTTCTTTTTCTTCAATTCATCTCTGCTTTTCTCATATTCATTCTTTGATGCTAATATAAGAAAGAAAAAAAGTGGCAATAGCTATTTTCAGTATAAGTAAAATGGAAAGAAAATTCCTCCTAAGAGAGCATTATAATTATTGAAGAAAAGATGCCCAGGACAATCCAGTTCTCAAAAATTCCTCTACTACTATAAAAACTATATTAAGAAGACAGAATTCTTCCTTCACTAATAACTCTAATTTTTAAATCCTATGGCTATCCTACAAGCTTGAATATAACCACATCATGTGAAAAAGTAAAGGAAATGAGGCTGATTTTATTAGTCCACAGTTTAACCATTATAGGTAAAACCAGAGAAAGCAGTCCTTTTACTCGGCCAACCTTTCAACCAATTTCTTTTAATAGTTTTGGAACCACTCCCATTATAGTTACATACTCGACTCTGGGAGATATAAAACTGTGGAGGGCTTTGCACAGCCAGAGAGAAGCATTAAGGCATTAGGTGCTTTGTGGGGCAGGTAGAAGGAACTTCAGGAGGTAGAAGAGGAGTAAGAGAAGGGCTAATGGGATGGCACCAAACACAAACCTCTCGTACATTCCAATTTTGTTCAAGGGCCTAGCGGCAGCATCTACCCAATATCTATAAGGCCATTCTCTGTGCTGCCAGCCCCTCCTCCATAAAACCAGTCAGCCGCCTGTGTGCAGAGCAGCAATGAAGTCTGCTGTACTACTTGCCTGAGGGTTCCTCAAGTGATGAAGCTGTTCTGCTAATCTCTTCATAATCTTTATTCTGTTCCACCTGGCTGAGTTGAGACATGTTTTCTATAAAAAGCAGTACCAAAGCATATTGTCATTATTTAATTCATGGTGGAAAGCCAAGAAAACAAAACAAAAGGAGAAGCTAAATACATACATAATCATCCAGTTTTACTATCATCAGCTTCAGCTAATCTTAATAAGGTTTTCAATAAATGTGCCTCCAGATGTATAATAGAGAACCACCAATTTTCCACTTAAAAAACTTGCCAACTTCGTGGAAAATTGTTTGG
>NW_012149618.1:3401289-3405005 GCF_000956105.1 Propithecus coquereli | reverse complement strand
AGTAGCTGGGACTACAGGCATGCGCCACCATGCCCAGTTAATTTTTTCTATATATATATTTTTAGTTGTCCAGCTAACTTATTTCTATTTTTAGTAGAGACGGGGTCTCGCTCTTGCTTAGGCTGGTCTCGAACTCCTGACCTTGAGCAATCCACCTGCCTCAGCCTCTCAGAGTGCTAGGATTACGGGCGTGAGCCACCTCGCCTGGCCCCTTTGAATCCTCTTGACTGCCAGATGCCTAAAATCAATTTCACCTCAGATTGCCCTAACTTGGAAGTTTTTCCTTTCTTTTTTGGGGGCTGGTGTCATATCCAAAGAATGTTCATTAATGGGTCGATATCATCATGGAGGAAAGTCTCTAGCAGTAAGCCAAATTTTTTTCCCCAACAACTTGGATAAGACTAGCTGTTTGTTACTATTAGATTTAAAGATCACAAAAGTCATACTTCAGTACCAGATTTCAATGCTACCACTTTAAAAATTGTAATTATCATAAAACATATTTAAAGAATACACTATTTTATTTAAAAATTACACTACCACAGCTACTTCTATAAATAAAACTTGCCAATGATTCAAACGTCTCTGGCTTCTCATCAATCTTGCCAGCCTTCTTCATTCGGTTCAGACGCTTCTTCTCAACCAGGCCAGTTCGATCAAGGAATGTGTCATCATCACTGTCATAAAAGTCTTCATCCTCCCAGTTCTTGGCTTTCCTTTTCCGAGATACTAGAGATAGATAAAATAATTGATAATGAAATAAATTTAAGAAAAAAAAAAAGAAAGAAGTAGGCAAACACCTTAAAAAATCACCATCAACTATTGAAAGAGGATTCTACAAGCTTTGAAACTATACATAACAAGAAAGGGCCAAACCTTGCAAACATTATGCTAAATGAAATAAGCCAGATACAAAAGGACATATCACATGATTCCACTTATAGGAGCTACCTAAAGTAGTTAAATTCATAGAGACAGGCTGGATGCAGTGGCTTACACCTGTAATCCCAGCACTGTGGGAGGCCAAGGTGGAGGATGGCTTGAGGCCAGGAGCTCAAGATCAGCCTGAGCAACACAGCGAGACCCCGTCTCTACAAAAAATAGAAAAATTAGTTGGGCATGGTGGTGTGTGCCTGTAGTCCCAGCTACTTGGGAGGCTGAGGCAGGAGGATCACTTGAGCCCAGGAGTTTGAGGTTGCAGTAAGCTATGATGACACCACTGCACTCTAGCCAAGGCAACAGAGCAAGACCCTGTCCCAAAAATAAAATAAAATAAATTCAAAGAGACAGAAAAGTAGAATGGTGGCTGCCAGGGGCTGGGGAGCAATGGAGTTAGTATTTAACAGGTACAGAATTTCAGCATGGAATGATGGGAAAGTTCTGAGATGGACAGTGGTGCGGTGGCACAACAATGTGAATGTACTTAATGCCACTGAATTATACATTTAACATGCTTAAAATAGTAAATTTTATTACATATATTTTATAACTTTTTATTAAACAATTTTTAGTTAATTAGCAAAAGGCTCTTAAAAATCAATGAGTAAAAAAGGAAAAAGATAAATGGGAAAAAGGCCAATAATCCAAAAATGAAAACAGTTCACAGTAAAACAAATGCAAATGGCCAAACATTTGAAAAGATGTTACTTTTTAAAAATAATTAATAAAATACAAATTAAAAAATGAGATACCATTTCTCACCTACTCAACTAGAAAAAGCATGAAAAGATTAATAATGCAGAGTCTGACAAGGGTATGGGAACATGAAACTCTCAAATAATTGATGGGAATGTACACTGATACAACCTTTTTGATGGTCAATTCTATAACATCTGTCAACGTTAAAAATGCCTTGATCCAGCACTCTACTTGTACGAATTTATCCTATAGATATCAACAGAACATTGTGACAGTGAAATGTGGAGAGTCTATCAGTATGGGATTATGGCAGCTATTAATTTTTTGTCTACCCTACATCATCCTACTCCCCTTGTTCTGGTAAAAGCACTTCTTTCCTCTAGAAAACTCCTCCCTTTGACATTGGGCATAAGGTGGAAATTAAAAAACACAAATTTAAAAAAAAAAGAAAAAGACAAAAATAGAAAACAAGTCCTCCATTTTGTCTGGTTTAAGGGTAGTCATGTGACCAAAGCCAAAACAGTAAGAATCTTTCCTTCATATTTGTATTAGATATAGGGACAAAGAGGCTCTCTTTCCAAAGAAGTCATTAAAGTGAGAGAATGTGGATCTTAAAGTCAGCTTATTTATTTTATTTATTTATTTTTTTGAGACAGAGTCTTACTCTGTCGCCCCGGGTACAGTGCAGTGGCAACATCATAGTTCACTGCAACCTCAAACTCCTGAGCTCGAGCAATCCTCCTGCCTCAGGCTCCCAAATAGCTGGGACTACAGGTATGCACCACCACACCCAGCTAATTTTTTCTAATTTTTGGTAGAGACAGGGTCTTGCTCTTGCTCAGGCTGGTCTCAAACTCCTGAGCTCAAGTGATCCTCCCATCTCGGCCTCCCAGAGTGCTAGGATTAGAGGGCATGAGTCTCCATGCCTGACCAAGTCAGCTGATTTAACTAAAAAAAAAAAAAGAAAAAAAGAAAGTGAGAGCATATAAATCCAGGACTATAAGCAGCCAGCTTTTTTTGTAGGGATAAGAATTTGTCTGCAAAATTTTAAAATGCACTCACAAGACAGACTCACTCACAGATACACATACACAGCTTATATGTGTTCTGGTGACACTGAGTCTAGTTTGGTAGTACTAAGCTCTGGTTTCAGAACTTGAGGTTCTGGTTCATATAATTCTTCCTTCAATCCTATAAACTATTCTTCCCAGCTTCTGAAGCCAATAACCTTTCCCCTAAACTAGTGTGAATTGGGTGTCTATTATTTGCAAGCAAAATAGTCCTTATTAATATGCCTGATATTCCCCAAGAGTCCAGTGTAAAAAACAAACAAAAAAATAATATGTCTGATAATATCCAGGTTAAGGTGATACATTGAACATATATATCTAATTTCACTCTCTCCCCAAATCCCACTAAAACTATAGTAAAGAAATTTTATTCATTTATTTATTTATTTATTTTTGAGACAGAGTCTTAATCTGTCACTGTGGCTCCTGGGCTCAAGTGATCCTCCTGCCTCAGCCTCCCGAGTAGCGGCAACTACAGCACGCCAGCTAATTTTTTCTATTTTTATCTATTTTTAGTAGAGACGGGGTCTTACTCTTGCTCAGGCTGGTCTCGAACTCCTGACCTCAAGTAATCCTCCTGCCTCAGCCTCCCAGGGTCCTAGCATAACAGGCATGAGCCACCACACCCAGCCAAGATCTTTTTTTAAAGACGCTAATCCACAAAGACAAGGAGACTAGAAGAGGGACAGCAACACCAAGTTTTTGGAAATTAGAAAGCAGACAGATGAGTGGAAACTAACTTAGCATACTAAAAAAGATTAATCCTAAACCGACAGTGATTTAGTGAGAACCAATATGATTAATTACATTGCAGAACCCTCAAAAGGATCTGGAACTGGCCGGGTGCGATGGCTCACGCCTGTAAGCCTAGCTCTCTGGGAGGCCGAGGCGGGCGGATTGTTTGAGCTCAGGAGTTCGAAATCAGCCTGAGCAAGAGCGAGACCCCGTCTCTACTAAAAATAGAAAGAAATTAATTGGACAACTAAAAATATATAGAAAAAATTAGCT
>NW_012149618.1:3399134-3401024 GCF_000956105.1 Propithecus coquereli | reverse complement strand
AGAGAATACACTAATTTGATCTTCAATGAACAATATAAGTGCCTTTTCTTCATAGCTTCATCAGCAGTGTATTATCATACTTAATGAACCTTCATTAAATCCACAAATAAATAATGGTGTTACATTGTAGTATTTGTATTTCTCTTATGAGCGAAGTTGAGCATTCTTTTTATATAGTTAAGAGATATTTGCATTTCTTTTTCTGTGGCCTGTCAGTTGACATCATTTGCTCATTTTTCTCTTAGGTGATTGGCTGTCTACTTATCATTCATACGTCTTTCTTTATTAAAGAAATCAGTCTTTTGTGCTTGTTGCTTTTAAAGAAGCTTATTCTGCACTAAAAGACTTAAGTAAAACCCTTCAGAGCCTTCTAATGAAACAGAAATCAATATAGTTTTCTCTAAAATTTTTCTAGCAGTCTATATTTGACAAATGAAACAGGTTTTTACTCTATGAAACCACTGCTTTCTGTGCTTTAAAGGGTTCCTTGTATATTCCTACTATATAATGATTACCTAAGAAGATAAAGGGATAATTCAAAATGTTATCTATGCTACCATGCTTATTCAAAATTCCAAACATAACTAAGACTTACTTACTTTTTTAGTTCTGGAATCTCTGCTGGCTTTACAATTTTTATTAACCCTTTAAGTCTCTGTTGTTCTTTCCTCAGTTCAAAAGTTCTCAGGTGAAGTTTCTTTCGGGACACACCATCTAATGCACTCCCTGATTTCATTTCCGACATGAATGCATCTAAAGAATCCTGAGATGGTGAATCTGATAGAGCTGTCCAAGAAAGGGATAACACATGTTTAGAAAAGATGGCCTCAGATATTTTTAAAATCAGCCAAAGGTTCCATAGAAAAATCACTAACAAAAGCTGTACAGAAGACATCACTGATATTAGGAATAAGGAAACAGATTATAGCTGTGACACATTGGGAAGCCATTTTATCTTGATGGGCGTCATTCCCCTCAACTATTAAATAAAGAGGTTAAACCAAATTATTTATGACATATCTTACTAACCAGTGTAGCCCCAGTACCTAGCTAGCATAGTGCACTATATATGGTATTAATATATCAATAAATATTTGATGAATGACTTACCTTTGCTTGAGGCTTTTAGCCTCTCAGAAATTTCAGAGAGTTCCCTTTCAGCATCATTTAACTTTGCAACCTGTAACACCCAAATCAACAGGGTTAGCTAGTTTTTCTTCTTTTGAACTATTTTTCCCTGTCATCTTCCTCTTATTTTTACTATTGTTACTATAAGTTTTAAGAAGATAATTCAGAAGTCCATTTAAATCTGCTCCTTATGGAGTTAACATTTTTCATTTGATTATTTAATTCTAATTGAATTAATTTCTGAAATAAAGAACTCAGAATTAAACAGAATGAATAACTCAGACTTTATTTTACTCAGAAGAAAGAGCTCAAGGCATCTGTTTTCACTGATGAAACAAAAGGATTGGTGATGGGTAATGTTTTAAGCTCTGAAGACTACTATAAAATGAATTATCTATGAGATAAATGCCTAGAAATGAAATTGCTGGATGAATGCATTTTTAATGTTAACAGATGTAGGACTGACCATAAAAAAGGTTGTATTGTACATTCCCACCAAATGTTTGAGAGTCCATTTCCTCATTCTCTTGTCAAACTCTGCAATATTAATCTTTTTATGTTTTTTCTAGTCAAATATGTAGACTATTACCTACCTACTGGGTAATACATAAGTAATTAACCTACATATTAACTAATGCCACCTTATGATAATTTCATACTGTTTCAGACTATATATTACCACACTGTGATCTCAAAATTCCTTTGAATCCTCTTTTTTTTTTTTTGATACAGAGTATGGCTCTGTTGCCTGGGCTAGAGTGC
>NW_012149618.1:3396138-3399084 GCF_000956105.1 Propithecus coquereli | reverse complement strand
AAAAAAAAAAAAAAAGCCTGGAGTAATCCCTCATCAGCTGTGGATCTGTGGATTTACTAATTATTTAATCATATAAACCAAGTTTTAAAATCTGTGCTATTTTTTATACACATATATTTACTTTGGTCCCTTAAACAAAAAAATATAACACTTATTGCTCCCCTTCCTGACATGTTATATCCACCCTCACAATGTATGGACCAAAGATCAGACCAGAAAAAAGTATGTAAGTACCTTTTTGAAAAGGCCAGGCATTTTGCCAATAACTACACAAAGTAGAATGTAAATATAAAAGATTTATCTCTTACAGATGAGGAAACAGTAACTTTTCTGTTTCTCAGACAACTGAAGGTGATTCAAGAGAAAGGTTACCAGGCCTGGTATGTTTATGTAGACAAGCCTGGTTAGTTTTGGAAGTAGACATGCATGCATTCCCACACACATTTAATTCCAGTTTTTATGTTTCTCCTCATGCTTCTTATTTTCTGTGAGATCTTTACCTCCCTAAGCAGTTTGACCAATTTACAGAAAAATAACCCCTGTAGTTGACAAGGAATGAGAGGGTACAAAAAGGATAAACAATGATCGCTATGGCTAGGGTTGTGGGAGATTTCTCTTTTCTTCTTTGGACTTTTATGAATGATCTATAATTTCTAAAATGAGCATATATTCCTTTTATAATCAGAAAAATACTTTGAAAAATCCATCAATTGTCTCTTTCAATATTTTTCATCAAATATTAATATTTGCTAAAGTGAGTGGATACTATAAAGCCAGATTTCTGGTAGGTTCTATAGACAAAAAGATAAATGAGGCATGATCCTTCTTAAGAACTTTACTCCAACAGGTATAATCATGCTTAGCTTCTGCTTTAGGGACTTATCCTAAGACCACCTGATCAGGCCCTATCATCCACCCTACTCCACTGTCCTCCACCTCATACAGTGGCAGCAGGTCAGAATTGTTCCACAGCAGCTGTGGCATTAGATTCCACAGCTTTCAATTTTCTGTAATTCTGGAACAGATTGGAAATATTCGCCCTTAAATTTCAAAGAGGGTAAATAATGATTGGCAGTCAAAGGAAAACCAAGAAAGTATACTTCCTTACTATAGAGGCAGTGTATCACATATACCAAGTCAAAATGCACAAACAAGAACTGGCCTTGCTTTTTAAAACCTATCCACAATCAATGCAATTGCCCACTGAACAATACAAGGAGAAGAAAGATATTACCGTGGGTTTGGGTTTCTTTAGAATGTGTGAGATCTGTGGGAGGCCTCATTTCCTGTGCTGCTGCTTCTGGCTCTATCTCCGGCTGTGGCCTACTGCTTTCATCCTCCACTTTTTTCTTTTCATGCTCCTCCTTTTCTTTCTCTTCCTCCTCTTCCTCTTCCTCCTCTTCTTCTACTTCAGGCTCATCCTTCATTCTCAATAGAGTTGGAGGGAGTTCTGGACGCTTGGGGGGTAACTTCTATGAGGGAAACAACACCATGAACAAGTACTTCTATACCTAATGATAACACGAGAAAAAACTCTTCAAGCTTAAGCTAAATGTGTAGAATGTCTAGCCTCTCTAGGTTGATGCACCCCAGAAGTCTGCTGGAAGGACTTTCACGTGAAATTTTATTCATATTGGGACCCTAAACAAGTATGTTTATAGTTTCTAGGGTCGAAGACTATTAAATACAAAACACTTGAAAACAGCTTGTAGGGAACTAAAACGTTTATTACAGGTGAGTAGCAACTGCAGGTATTCCATCCTGTTATACCTTATGATATTAAAATATCTTAATTTATTACAAAATCTTCTAAGGAATAACTCAAATGCACATTCCTAAGAAATAAACAATTTGTACTGCTTTTTCATTTTAGACGTAACATATTTCAAGGAAACAAGGTAAGTCAATCAGTAAAACAGATCATGAAGAAAGAAATTTCTTGAAGAATAAGGCCAAATATTCAATCAAGGCCATTCAATAAAAGCACTTATTAGAAAAAGTTGGTCACAGTTATAGAATAGAGAGAAGGCACCAAAGTATATTTTGTTTATATCGTCTTTTTAAATATGATTTAGTGCAGTAATCCTCTAAGGAGGGCTTTTTAGTTAAAAGCCTCCATCATAGGTAAATCATGTACTCATTCAGAATAGAGCTGGGACTTCAGGCCTCTGCCACCAGAGGGAAGTTTACCCTAATTCAAGGTGTTTTGGGTTGAAATTGTGTCCCCTCCAAAATTTATGTTCGAAGTCCCAACTTACAGTAAATCAGAACATGACTGTATTTAGATATATGGTCTTTAAAGGTGATTAAGTTAAAATGACACTGTTAGAGGGGAGTCCTAATCCAACAATGCTGGTGTCCTTATAAAAGGAGAAAGACACCAGGATGCAAGTGCACAGAGAGACAACCATGTGAAGAGGCAGCAGGGCATGGCCACTTGCAAGCCACGGAGAGAGGCCTCAGAGGAAACCAACCCTGTTGGCATCTTGATCTTGGACTTCCAAACTCCACAACTGTGAGGAAATAAATTTCTGTTGCTTAAGCCATTTTGTTATGGCTGCTCTAGAAAACTAACACTCAAAGTTCAGCTCCTTAGCGTGATGAAAACCTTCTAACAGCTGAATCTATGAATAGGAATATACACAAAGCAAAAATATATGCCAGTGAGGTATTATAGGATAGTGGAAAGATCATAAAACTCAAGGGACAGAAGACCTGATCTGATTGCCAGCTTAGTTACATAATGCTAGTATGATCGGGTATTTAACCTCTCTGACTCTCTTTCCTCATCTGTAAGAGATACACATTCCTACGTGTCATAAGGTGTTAGAAGGATTAAATGAAGTAAGGAAAACAATATGGCAGAGACAGGTACACACACTATGTTTTTGTTTTTGTGTTTTAAGACAGAGACTTGCTCTGTTGCAGGGGCTAGAGTGCAGTGGC
>NW_012149618.1:3390539-3393058 GCF_000956105.1 Propithecus coquereli | reverse complement strand
TTAATAGCACACAAGGCTACTGGGTGCTATGCTGGACAGCACAGGACTGAAGAAAATAAGAAAATTCCTAAACTTCATAAGTGGGTGAATCATCTAGCCAATATTATTATTTTTTTTTTTAAGAGACAGGGTCTTACTCTGTTGCCCAGGCTGGAGTGCAGTTGGTGCCATCATAGTTCACTGTAACCTCGCGCTCCTGGGCTAGCCAGTGTCACTTTTTGAGATGCCCACCTGGATTGTGCTCATGAGGCTTGCTTATTTCTACAATAACCTACTCTACATTTTCGAAATTTGTTGATGAGACCACATACAACAAAATTTTAAAATACTGTCAGGTTGAAAGATTGGATCTTTCTCCCTCTCTCATACACACACACACTCAAAATATTAGCCAAGTCTGGGAAGAATTATTACCAAAATCTTGTTTACAAATTACTCTATAATCTTCCAGATGTTTGCAAATGGATTTAGGTTCATCTGTTCCAATAATTTCCCCAAAATCAAAGTTAACAAGAAAATGAACTTCCAGAAGATTATGCTTTTCACCACTTTCAAAGGAAAAAATATACTTAAAAAAAAGTATTTAAATACATTAAGCAATTGTCAACTGATTCTGAGGAATGACAGATATAGGCATTAAAAGATAATCTGTGCTCATATCTTTTCATCTGTGGTTTTAAAATCATCTAAGATTTATCATTCCTCAGAAAAGAGAATAAAAAATGACTAGGTATAGATTTAACGTGAAATAATGAGAAACCCTACTGTTTAAGATTGTCATTCCTCATTTTGAAATGTGGCTGTGCCAAGCTCTTGTCAAAGCTAATCTAGTGTGCTTGAATCTAGCTCCACTGTCCCAGGTTTATGATGAGAAGAAAAGAAAGAAGAGAAAGACGGCAAGCTAAGCCCAAAAGAAAGGAGAGAAAGACGGCAAGCTAAGCCCTACTTCACAACTTCCAGCCACTTGTTTATGAAGGAAAATGTAAGTCAGAGCCTTTCCTCTCAGGGATCTCCCTGTTCTCCTCTCTCTACCTTCATTATGAGAACCGGGGCTTTCCTACTAAGAAAGACCTGTAAACCCCTTCCTCCTCTATGCTTAATGTATCCAATATTAACTGTCACATATCCAGGCTCTGAGAGGTGTTTTTTTTTTTCCCCAAAGCAGAGATTTACTTTTATTAACAAATATTTTTTATTGGAACAAAATTATTAATATAATTTTTACTTTTTCCAGCTATTTGGCATTCAAAACTAGAACTGTAATCACATTATTGTAAATTTAGGACTAAAGCAATATGACTATTTGATACAGGATTTTCTTTTTAAAAAATTCAGTATATTTGAATAGAAATCATATTCATATGTTCAAAACTCATAAGGTATAAAGGGTATGTACTGTGAAAAGTTCTCCTCCCATTGCTGTCCCCCAGCCACCCAGTTCCCTCTTAACTGGCAATCAATGTTATCAGTTTTTATAAATCTTTCCAGAGATCCAGTAGCAGATGCTGTTGGTACCCCTCCCAGATTCCCTTTTCCAGGCCAATCAGCTACTGCAGACATTGTCTGCTAAAGGCTCATCTCTGCACCCTTCTCAGGAGAATTGCTGTGTCCCCAATCCCCTACCTGTCATGGCCATTGAAGGGTTGAGGCGGGTATAAGCCCAAGCCCCTTGCCTCCATGGCATCTGTGGCACCATTCAGGCTCTCCTGAAACCACATCTTTGCCCAGCTTCTTCCCCTGCACTAGTCTGCTTCCCTCACTCCCATACAGATTTCTTATGAGAGCACTCTCTCAATAAATCACTTGCAGACAAATCCCCATCTCAGAGTCTATTTTTAGGGAATGTGACCTAAACAGACCTTATGCCTACACAAGCAATGGCCTACTTACCTATGTAGTCTTCCCCTATCACCATTTTTTTTTATTTCAGCATATTATGGGGGTACAGATGTTTAGGTTATGTATGTTGCCCTTGCTCCCCCCCCGACCTAAGTCTGAGTTTCAAATATGTCCATCCTTCGGGTGGTGCGCATTGCACTCTTTGTGTATGCATATACCCGTCCCCTCCTCCCTCCTCCCCCCTCTCTCCATCACCATTTTTTATACAGATAGTACCTGTTACATACTTTGTTCTGTATCTTGCTTTTGTTACTTAATACATCTTGATAGTGTCCATATCTTACAGTTTCCTCATTTTTTTACAGCTATATGGTATTCTATTGTATACCTATATTATAATTTATTTAACCCATCCCTTTTGATAAACATTATGGGATTTCTAATCTTTTACCATTATAAACAATGCTGCAATATATATTCATCATTTCCGATTTATGTTAGGGACAAATTCCTAGAAATGAAATAGTTAGATCAAAGAGCATGTGCATTTGTAAACAAGATAGATAGTGCCAATTTGTCCTGTAGAGAGAATACACTAATTTGATCTTCAATGAACAATATAAGTGCCTTTTCTTCATAGCTTCATCAGCAGTGTATTATCATACTTAATGAACCTTCAT
>NW_012149618.1:3386732-3389699 GCF_000956105.1 Propithecus coquereli | reverse complement strand
GATCCTCCTACCTCAGCCTCCCAGAGTGCTAGGATTACAGGCGTGAGCCACCTCGCCCAGCTGACACACTATGTTATTAACAATATAGTCTGAATATTACATCTATCCACCAGGGAAAAAGCATTTAATACAGGAAACCCTCTTTTCTTCTCTTTTTTTAAGAGACAGGCCTCACCATTACCCAGGCTGGAGTGCAGTGACATAATCATAGCTCACTGTAGGCTCACTCCTGGGCTCAAGTGTTCTTCTCGCCTTAGCCTCCTGAGTAGCTGGGACTACAGGTGCACACCACCATGCCTGGCTAATTTTTTTTTTACTTTTAGTAGATACGGGGTCTTGCTATGTTGCACAGGCAGGTCTCAAACTCCTGGCCTAAAGCAATCTCCCACCTCAGTCTTCCAAAGCACTGGGATTACAGGCATGAGCCACTGTGCCTGGCCCAAGATCCATTCTTAAATGCAACATTCATCAGAAATTAACAAACTGGTATTCTAATTTACAAATCATTTACCTGCAAATTGAGTGGCATGAATCAATTCACCAATTCCTGATAACCCTAAGCTGAAGAGAAAAATTCAAGAACAAAGTTCTGGAAAAGATGTGATCAGAACAAGCCCATAGCCTTTCCTCATATTAGGAGGGAATGACTCATTTGCATTTTAAAAAAGAAAGAAAGAAAAAAAGAAAAACTAACTCAGTGATAACTCAAGGGCTAAAAGTTTAACACCCTGACTCACAACTTACCCCTACTGTTCCAGTTTTTAATTTAAATTTGCTTCCTCCTTTCATGGCACCGAAGAGAGGCAATGAGAGTTTTTTAGGTTTGTTTTCTGCATCTGTAGTCTGACTTTCAGTCCTAGGAAGAAAGAATAATTATACATATCTATTCCAGTGAGTTTTGGCAAAACAAAAGTTATCACAAAATGAATATCTAAGCATGCAACAATAGAAAGAGGTATTCAGGCCAGCAGAGTTTGAATGAACAACAGTAATCCTGACTGTCAAAGACACAGAGCTATTAAGGGCAAGATGAGCCTGCTCTCTTAGTCTAGTAATTTGCAACATGCTATATGGCTTCAAATCCATGAAATGACTACAATACAAAGGTCACTGGCAAAGGACAATGTATAATTATGACCATGTTTTTACTTGGATGGATCCATGGTATAAAGCCCTATTTCCCACCAACCTCTGAAGAGTGACTTTGGGAGGATACCCTTGTAATATTGACGAAGGCATAGTGAGAGACACCGCAACTGGTAAGCTTGTCAACATTCTCATTGGCTAAACATAGTCATAAAAGCTAAGCCCACTAGGCCAAAGCTGAAGAAGAGAAAAGTGGAAATTAGAAAGGGGGAGGAGAAAACAGAGTAAAAACAAAAGGGATGGCAGTTGAGTTGACAAGACACTCAGAGAGTAGACAGAGGTGGCAGTGAGAGGATGGCATGAGGAGACAGAGGAAAAGTTAGAATAACCACAGAAGACTAGGGAAGAAAGCCCTGCACTTTCTTCACATTGACCAAGGGACAGCCCTGCAAACTGGAGTATAAGGACAGTACTGACACTCCTGACTCACAGTGACCCATACCAGACACTGGCTACCCTGGCCCACCTTGAAGCCCCACTTGCCACTTCTACCTTCTTTTACCTAAGTCTAATCCCCTCAGTGGCCCTCTTGGGCCCAGCCCTACCCTCTTTCTCCCTACCAGAGATAAAATCCATTCCCTTGCTAAGGCCACCAGAAGACTCTTGTCTGCCTGGCCCAAAAGACCCTTTGCCAAACCATTATCCTTCACACCCTTCCTCGAAGGCCTCAGGAAGGCTCTGGCATAGAAAGATAAAACCAACAGCAACAGAGGTGTTTTTCAGTTATACCAAATAGCTGGGCTGGCCTGTGCAAAGATTGGCCCAAAGGAGACAAAAAAAGCAGAAGATGGGAATCACCATCAAGAGTTGCTTGGGGGGTGAGTGTGGGAGACATAAAGTGTGGAAGTTCAAACCTCAAGTAAGAAGAGGAGGGAGAAGATACACAGCATCTAGGCCAGTATAAAAGTAGGAAAGGAAGGAGAAACCAAACAAACACACAGACTGACAGCAGGAGAGGAGGCTCTGGAGGAAGCTGATGTATGGCTTCTAGCCCAGAACACCCTGCAAGGGCTGATTTATCAAGTTAAAGGATTATAGAATTGGAATTAAAGCTCACTGATAGTTTGTTTACCCCGGATATGCCTCCAGAGTTTTTACCTTTTCTCTTCAAAAACAACGTTACAAATGATGGTAATATATATATGCCAGCACTTTAAGTTTAAGTACTTTAAGCACTTTATTCATTTAAGTTTTGTACCATCATTACCTCCAATTTACAGATGAGGAAAGTGGAGATCAAAGAAGTTATATAACTTGCCCCAAAATGCCGAAAAAGTAATTGATAGAGCCGAGAATTAAACCCAGGAAGTGTAACTCTACCACTAACCTGTCTCCTCATTATCAGTAAGGTAACTCAAATATCATGTGGGCCAAATGGACTTTTGTGGACTGATCTAGGAATTACTGTATTAAATATCCAAACTATACATAAATCTTTGAACAAACCTGCTAGTAATTTGGGGACAAATTTTCTGTACAGACGAGAAAGGGCTCCAGAAACATTTTACTTCTACATCTATAAGAGGAGGTAGCTTTCAATATCTAGATACTCTTCTATGTAATGCTCCCAGCATCAAGTTTTAGGTTTTATACACAAGGGTCAGGGACTTAATAAATGCTTACTGACAATCTAAAGCAACCACTGTCCAGCAGAACTTTCTGCAATGATGGAAATGTTCTATACAGTAGCTACTAGCCACATGTAGCTGTTGATCACTTGAAATGAGGCTAGTGTGTGTGAATATCTGAATTTTTAATTTCATTTAATTTTAAAAAATTTTAATTTTAATAGCACACAAGGCTACTGGGTGCTATGCTGGA
>NW_012149618.1:3372430-3375587 GCF_000956105.1 Propithecus coquereli | reverse complement strand
GCATGCCTGTAGTCCCAGCTACTCGGGAGACTGAGGCAGGAGGATCGCTTGAGCCCAGGAGTTTGAGGTTGCTGTGAGCTAGGCTGACACCACAGCACTCTAGCCAAGGCAACAGAGCGAGACTCTGTCTCAAAAAAAAAAGGATCTGGAACTGTGGATGGATAGCAGTGTTAACATGTTGACTGCCACTAGAAAACAAATTTTTTTCCCCAGGACCACAGTGTTTTATTACAAAAATAGAATAAAAACTTTGAAAACAAAATGATCTTTTCTAATTTAATGAAAAATTTGTTATTTTTTATTGTTTTCTGTGTGTGAGTTATATGCAACTTGAAAAATAGTTCGTAAGCATAAAGGTAAAGAGATGTGTGAGTTACATTGCTTCCTAAGACCTCAGGCTCAAAACTAGCATGAGTTAAATACAACTCACATGGCAGTTAATACTTTAAAATAAGAAGGACTGAATAAAAGCTGGTTGAGAAACATCCTCTTCCATACCTTCTCACCTCCTTTCTATCCCCAGTAGAAACCCAGAGGTTAATCTCTAGAAAAGGTAAAAGAGACAGTCTTTGGACTATGGGTTGACTAGTAAAGTTGAGGTCACGGGCACTACAATCTAAAAATAGTACTGTCCTGAAAATATTATAGCTGAATGAATGCCAAGAACCTACTCAGCCATCTTACATCATTTAGATATAGGAATGCTGGCAGCCAGTCCTTTCCTTTCAGGCAGCAGACTGGAAGAGTAGTCTCTGGAAAATGCCCACAGACAAGGAAAACCTAAGGACACTTACATCAAGGGATCCCCAACAAAAGGCCTCCCAGTATTCTACAGTATTGCTGAAAGTCAATAAACCCTACCGATATATTCACACTGAAACCCCACCTATATATCCCAAACCTTTTTCATTCCCAAATAAAAATCTACAACCGAGGATTACACGACATCTGAGAAAAACCTAATATGTAGAATAGAGAACAAAGAAAAGAAAAGGTAACCTGGAGAAAACAGACATGAGATATTTATAATCCATGAAACAACAGGATACTATGATTGATTGATTGATTGATTGATTGGGGTATTATGTTTTAAGAAGAACTATTCAAAAAAGAAAAATGAGGGTGGGTGTGGTGGCTGACATCTGTAATCCTAGCACTCTGGTAGGCCGAGGTGGGAGGATTGCTTGAGGTCAGGAGTTCGAGAGCAGCCTGACTGAGACCCCATCTCTACTAAAAATAGAAAAATTACCTACTCAGGAGGCTGAGGCAGGAGGCTTCAGCCCAGGAGTGTGAGGTTGCAGTGAGCCCCAATGATACCACTGCACTCTACCCGGGGTGACAGAGAGAGACTCTCAGAAAAAAAAAAGGAAAAAAAAGAACTTGTAGAAATGAAAACGTTCATGCCAAAATCGAGAGATTGAAAGATAAAGCTGCAGAAGTCTCCCAGAAAGAACAAAAAGACAAAGAGATGGAAAGAAAAAGAAAAAAAGAGAAAAAACCTTAACCGGTCAGTACAAGAGGTCCAATATCTGAATAACAAAATTCCAAAGAAAACAGAGGAATGAAATAATTAATAGTAGAAATCTTCCTTTACTGCCAAATTTCCAGATCAAAAGGGCCCAACAAGTACCCAGGAAAATGGACAAAAATAGACCACAGAAAGGCACATCATAGATAAGGTTCAGAACCTGTAGAACAATGGGAAATCCTAACAAACTTCTGACAAAGAGGGGAAAAACATACAATAGACCAAAATCCGAACAGTTTAGGATTTCTCAGTAGTAGTACCACTGGATATAAGATGGTAAGAGCAATGTCTTCAAAGTGGTGAAGGAAAATTTCCAACTTAGAATTCTACTTTTAGCCAAACTATTAATCAAGAGAGAAGCTCGAATAATATTTTCAGAATGGAAGGTTTAATAAAGTTTACTTCCTATAAATCCTTTCTCTGAAATCCACTAGAAGATGTCCACCAAAACAAGAAAATGAAAGATATGAAATCCACTGAAGACTATAATCACTCATGCCCTCCAGTGTTGTACCAGCTTTTTAATCTGCTAAAACTACAGAAGGATGTGCTCCACTAAGACAAGGGAATAAATTGAGAAATATGAAAATATAAAAATCAAGAAACAGAAAATCCAACCCTGGAGAAAGGCCAAGAAAATCTCAGGGATGACAGCAAAATCAGAAAGATAACAGTTCTGCAGCAGGTCTGGAGAGCAAAAAGCCCCAAAGAAGAATTGTGCTCTTCAGAAAAAATGTCTCTTTCCAAAAATTAGAACTGATAAATTACTTAATGTGATTGGTCATGTAGACAAACACACTGAAAGGCTTTTGAAAGGTGTGGGAAGAATGAGCAAGAGGTACCAAAGAAAGCCCCAAACACATGAAAAACAAACACAATTATTACCCTTAGGAAAAACAAAAAAAAATAGGGAGTACTCCCCTAGGCAACTTAAAAAATAAATAAATATTGCAAAATAAAATTAAAAAAACTGCTCAGTTATGATTAATATTTACACACATGTAATCATGTAAATACTAAATAACTAAAGTTAACAGAGTCAATAGGTAATGTCTAAATTACTTGGCTGGGTGCAGTGGTTCGCACCTGTAATCCCAGCACTTTGGGAGGCCAAGGTGGGAGTATTGCTTGAGGCCAGGGGCTTGAGACCAGCCTGGGCAATATAGCAAGACCCCATCTCTTAAAAAAAATAAATGAATAAAATAAAATAAAAGACTCCAAATATAACAGGATATTCTTGTTTCTCAGAAATAGAGGTATTTTTAAATGCCATAAGAAATAACTAGAAGAGTTAAAAGCTGCTACAGAAGAGGACTGAGGAGGATTAGGGCAAGGAACAGGTATATATTTTGTCATAAGCATTTTGGTAGTTTTAGACCAGACATAGTTCCTTTGCAATAATAAAAATTAATTTTATAATAAAAAATATAAGACTTATTAATAAGTGATGCTATAGCCAGACTTTTTTAAAAAAACAAGGTAAATCTAATGTATTAATATGGATAATATCCATGATACATCCTTATGTTAAAAGAGTGAGTCACAAAAGAGTGTAAATAATGTGACTGTATTTGTGTATCAGTGTTTGCTTTTTGTTAAAGGAACTATTTCTTTCTTTTTTTTTTTTTT
>NW_012149618.1:3364848-3371207 GCF_000956105.1 Propithecus coquereli | reverse complement strand
CACTCTAGCCAGGGCAACAGAGTGAGACTCTGCCCCAAAAAAAAAAAAAAAAAGAATCAAAACCAGTTACATCCAACAAATAAATAATGAAATCAGAGCACTGTTCCATGAGGCTTTGGTAGGTTCAGCTTGCAGGTTGGGTTCTACTTAAAATAAAATATAGCCTATCTCTCTTTTCCCTTTATACAAGAAATCATGGCAACCACATTTATTACATTCTCCTTGTTTCTTCGGTCCTGCTTCTTTTTTTTTTTTTTTTTTATTCCAGGGTAATGTGAGGGTACAAACATTATAGTTACACTTTATGTCTTTGCCTCACCCAAGTGCAGGTTAAAGGCATGCCCTTCCCTCCCTTTAGTGCTCCCCGTGTCCTTTAGTTGTAGATTTGCCCCCCATCCCCCTAATCCCTAGAGAGTATTTCTGCCATGTGATCACCCTAGTGTTGATCAGTTAGTACCAATTTGATGGCGAGTACAAATGGATCCCGTTCTTCTGCTCTTATGGAGCCTGACTTTGGATAATGGGCTTAAGTCTAATCCAGGAAATACCTTCCACCTCTTAGCCATCCCACCTGACTCCTCAATAACATAAGTGTTACTAAGCTATCAAGGCCCAAAGTTAGGAAGAGCCTAAAATTTAGACTAAAGTTACTCTTTGAGTTGTTGTCTATAACTATAAATTAAACCTGAAATTGGCTACTTTCCAGAAATGGACATTAATAAGAAAAGAACATACCTCACCCTGCAGAGCCAAGTGCTATGTCCCTGTTCATCAAATTCATATTCTAATTCTTCTCCTGTGGGAGAAAAAAACACAAAACAATTTTAATAGGATATGAAAATTACTAGTTGATATGAGAAATGAGAACAAAGGTTAAATAAGTTCCCAAACCACACTGAATAATAAATCTCAATGCATTTCACTTATCATTCCTAGAGATTATAATCTGATAATAAAACTAGAATGAACTTGAAGTAAAGAAAAAAGCAAACTGAGATCAAAACAGTCAACTCTCCAACATAGCTTTTTTCACTGTATAGTAGCTTTCACACTTTTTACAAGCTATAGACTTAAGTGGTTATTTTATCACAGTTGCCTAGTTTTTAGAAGCATAAGTATTAAGTATAAAAAGCAGCCAGTTCATATATTATTCACATATATAAAATATATATATATATGCATATATACACATAAATGTTCTCTCAAAGTATTTCTACTGAAACAATCCTCTGTAGAAACATTTTTAAAAATCATATAAAGTCAAAATCCATGTTAGGAATTACAAAAGATCAGGTAAATTAGGAATAACAAATTATAGGAAGTTGGCTCAATTTCCTCACCACCGAAGCCCAGGATATTTTGAGAAGAATGAAATGAGTCAGGAAAAAATAGTTCCTTTTTTCCGAGAAGAAAGACTAAAAAGATTTTTGTGATTTTCTTTTTTTCTACCACTAAAATAATAAGGAATGATTTTAAAACAAACCTGAAGCAAATGACCACAAATGCAAGAACTGAACAAAGAGGACAGCAGATAAAATGTAGCATTTCTAAGTATAATGCTCTACCTGAAGCTCTAGAAAACAACATTGCTGTGGATATATTTTACTGGCAGGGTCAGAATCTGTTTACATACCTTCTCGGTCAAAAAAACCTTGGAGAGCCTTTTTTGGATCCTTTATATAAAAGGCCTCCCTTTCTTGCTGAAACTCTAAGACAATGGGGTTCTCTTCAGCCTCATCCTCTACAGCATCTTCTCCTACAGGATATGGGAAAGAAAGGAAAGATAATCAGACATGAGAAGAGACTATGTGAAGGACACCCACTATCCTTTCAGGCTGCATAAAGATACAGTTATCTGGAATGAAAAGAAAAATACATATTTGGGGAGCGGGGGGTGGGTGAAACAACCACAAAACCACCAGTATGAGCATCTTCAGGTTTTCTAGATTATATGACAAGTCAAAACTTGTTTTCATGGCATCTTAATTTTTTTTTCCTCCATCACTATATTTTAAAAGCAAAATTACCTACCACATTGTGAAAAATAATCTGAGCTCCTCAACCTGGCATTCTCCTCCTCTCACATTCAGATCTAATACTTTGTTTCCAATATAATTTCCCAATACTTTTTATATCTGCCAAATAGAATGGTCTACTCATTACTCCCTTAAAATCATCAATTCCTATCCTGAATACCAATCCCAATGCTCAACTTCATAACAGCTTTTCTTTTCCTTCAAGTTCCAGCGCAAAACTCTTCTCCTTATAAAGTTCCCCAAAGACCTAAGTCAGTGTTGTCCAATGGAAACATAATGAAAGACAATATATGTAATCTTAAATTTTCTATTAGCCACATTAAAAAATGAATAAGAGAAAAAATTATTGTCATTTCAACATGTAATCAATATAAAAATATTGGGCCAGGGAGGGTGGCTCATGCCTGTAATCCTAGCACTTCGGGAGGCCAAGGCAGGAAGATCACTTGAGGCCAGGAGTTGGAGACCAGCCTGAGCAATACAGTGAGACCCCAACTCTACAAAAAAATAGGAAAAATTAGACAGGCATGATGGTGCATGCCTATAGTCCCAGCTATGTGGGAGCCTGAGGCAGGAGGATCACTTGAGCTCAGGAGTTCAAGGTTGCAGTCAACTATGATGATGCCACTGCACCTTAGCCCAGGCAACAGAGCAAGACCCTGTCTCAAAAAAGAAACAAGAAAGAGAAGAAAGAAAGAGAGAGGGCGAGAGGGAAAGAAAAGAAAAGAGAAAGAAAGAAAGGATATATATAAAAAATGAATGAGATATTTTTCATTCTTTTTTCAGACTAAATCTTCGAAATTCAGTGTGTATTTTGCACTTACAGCACATGTCAATTTCGACTCGCCACAGTGCAAGTGCTCAGTAACCACATGTGGCTAGTGGCTACCATATTAGATAGCACAAGTCTAAGTCCTCAGTGATTGCTCCCTTCTCTGAACCTTTACTCTAGCATATGTATGGTTTCTAGCTTTTGTTTGGTACTTCAAGTAATTTCATAATACTTATCCTGTCTTCCCAGCTACATCTTCTATATTTTTATAGTCCTATCTCCTGAATATCCATCCTTCAAAATGTCTGGTGTTATAGAAAATTCAATTTATTCTTTTTGCTAAGGGACCAGCTTTCTCTGATTAGATATTATAAATTTCAGGATATTTTCACAAAGTACGAAAAATCAAAAATATTGATTAATATCCCATTTATTTGATTGAATGTAATTCCACCCCTTCAGTGATAATCATATAGCACAAGGCAGCATTTAATAAATATTAATAAATAAATATTTTTACCATTAAATGGTAAAAAATAATAAGTTAATTGTATGCTGAGGATGAGTTTTGAACAAGAGTGCATTAAGAACAAGTTAAAAGAACTCCATAGTGACCATATTCAATTTTTTTACATCAGTAAAGTGCAAATTATGTTTGCCCTATCTCAAAGAGTCATGAAAAATTGTATGAAAAAAACATTCAAGGGTACCGCTAGTAATGAATTCAAAATGTCAGCAATTTTAATTTCTTACCCATTCCCCAGGTGCAACCCATCTCATCATCTTGGCTACTAGTATTTCTGTTCCTTTCAGTGGTATCCATTTCCTCCTCTTCATCTGAGTCTTCTCCTAGCATCTTCTTCTCCAACATTTGTTGCTGCTTGCGCAATTCCTTCAACTGTGTCACCGTTAACTCGGATTCTGCCTCTCGGTCTTCCTCTGGTCCCTTATAAACCAAGCAAAAAAGTTCTTTCAGAGTTCAGGATTGTGGAAGTTACTTTCAGAAATACGGCAATGTGTACAGAGGTCTGGAGATGAGGGGCCAGACTGATTCCTCCGCTTTTGTAATCGCTGACTGGGAGAATTTCCTTCCTCAACAAAAGCTTAAGAAGCTCAGGAGCGCAGCCCGGTGAGCTTCTGAATTTCCAAGTCTAGATTTTTCCACTTACCTGAAGGATGAAGAGCCGGGTGCTACCTCCAAAGCGAAGAACATGCCCGACGTGGACTCGACAATAGGTGCGGGGTGGGATGCGAGTTTTGTTCAGAAAAGTACCATGGGTGCTTCCCAGATCGTAGAGATAGAAGCCCGGCCCGTGGCTGTCGCATTCTTTGTCTGGGCCGGACGCCCTGTGCTGCAGCACGGCATGGTAACGAGACACAGAAGGGTGCTCCAGGCACACGTCGCAGCTAGATAGCCTCCCGAAAAGGCAGTAACTCGTCCCTTTCAAGCTACGGGTGCCAAGGATGGTGCCGCCCTTCAGGGTCTCTAGGCTGTAGGGGGCCGTGGTTGGGCCACCCCATGGCGGCTCTTGGTAGGGGGGAGCCCGGGCCGGACCGCCAGGGGAAGAAGATGCTGTGGGGGGACGTGGCTGCTCCTCCTGTGGACTCCTGGTGTCCCCGCTGTCCAGCAGAGGTGGCGGGACGTCGGGCCCCCCAGAATCGGGGTCCCGCAGCGCCGTGGGCCTTTCTTTCTTTACCTCCTCAGGGTCTGAGGGATTGGTAGCCGGGGCTTTATCCCGCACCGCCGGGGGCACGGGCAGAGCTGGCTTCTTGAAGTCGTCACTGACTTCTTGCGATGTCGCCGGCTCCGACTGAGGAGGAATATCAGCCATCCTAAACCGCGTGCAGCCTCGAAATCTGTTCCTAGAAACCTCACCCTTTGGTCTCTTCGTTCCTCTCCACGTCTCCCTCTCCCAAACTCTCAGTGACTCCTCTGAGTAGCAATGGTGGAGTTGCTCCTTCACGACCCAGAGCGCTGTGAAGTGGTGCGTAACCCGGGAAAGTCATAGTAAGAGAAAAACAGAAAAAGGCTGTCGGGGTGCTGGGCAGAATGGGGACATCTTTAGAGGTTGCAACAGGATTGTAATAACTTCCTGTGGCATAGCCTGATTGAGAGGAAGCGCTTCCGGCAGTCTTGGACCACTAACCACCAAACAGCCTTCCGGGCCTGACGCGACCCTTGCCCCAGGCCTCTCGGGGTCCGACAGCTGCCCAGCCCGCTTCTGCGACGCAGCAGTGCATAGTGGCACCACCTCGCGTCGATTCTGGTCCAGACCTCCCCATCTTCCGGCTGCCCTGGACATCGGGCAACCTCAGGATCCTGTGATTGGTGCCTGCGCCTGCTGGCCGTGACTGAGGACCCCTCCCTCCCCCGAGCATTTTAGACATTCCTTAGGTTCGGTGTTTGTCCTTCGTGTGCCCTTCAGTGAAATTAGGAAGAGGGAGATTTTTTCTGTTATTTCTCTCATTCATTTATTCGTTTCGAGACAAATTACTGAGGCAGCATAGTTTAGTGCTGAAGAGTGCAGACCCTGGAGCTTGTCTTGATTTTCACCCTCATCGTTTGTGACATTGGGCAAGACACTGGGCCTCAGCTCTCCCATCTGAAAAATGGGGATAGTAATAGTATCTGCTTCGTAGGGTTGTCAGGAGAATTGAATTAAACAATAAAAGTGAAGCCTGGCATAGAGTAAGTATTCAATAAAATGGCAGACAATAAACACTGTGTGCCAAGATCATGACCGTAATGAGTAAATGAGAGAATAAAATTGATTAAGATAAGTGCTAGTTAAAATCCAAGGATAAATGCTGTGACAGAGACACGGTAAGTGCTGTGAGAATATAGAAAGGGAGATGTACTGGGGAAGCGATGGAGGGTGGTGACTTAAGTTGTACTTAAGAATGAATATCAGATTGCCAGGGATGTGGGGGTTGACAGGGCGTTTCTGGCAGAGATCACACACAGCCTAAAAGGTTAACTGTGGAAATGCATGTTGTTCTCAAGAAACTGAGTAGTATGATATTGTTAGAACTAAGGTGGTCATTTCTACCAGGAGGCTCCTCCTTTGTGCTTCCACTGCACTAGTTGTATATGCCTCTAGAATGGCACTTACCACACACTTTCATGTTGAAATACTCTGTTTCTGTTTCTCTCCCTCACCTCAGGACAGGAATCTTGCATTATTGGTCTTTGTCTCCTCACATAGTGCCTGGCATTTAACAAATGTTTGTTGAACTTGAAGAGCTATATGGGCAATGAATCTGCGAAGGTGGGTTGAAGCCAGATTGTGTATTTTGTTGAATGGTAAGCCAAAGAGTTCTGACTTTTTCCAAAAGGCCATGGGAAGCCATCAGATTTGATTTTTAAAAAGAATAAGCTCCAGGAAGCAGGGCAAAAAATAAAAAATGAAATAAAATTAAAAATTTTAGCCTGGCGCCGTGGCTCACGCCTGTAATCCTAGCACTCTGGGAGGCTGAGGCGGGCGGATTGTTCGAAACCAACCTGAGCAAGAGCGAGACCCCGTCTCTACTAAAAATAGAAAGAAATTAAT
>NW_012149618.1:3362934-3364698 GCF_000956105.1 Propithecus coquereli | reverse complement strand
CACAAAAAAAAAAAAAAAAAAATTTTTTTTAAAAAGAGTAAGTCTAGCAGCAGTATGGAGAATAGATTGGATACAAAGAGAGACTGGAGGAAGGAATACCAATTAGAAAGCGGCAGAAATCTCTGAAATCTCTGATTCTTCTGTACATGTGTCAGAAGTTTAAAGCATAAGACCATTTAGATTAGTGGTTCACAAATTTTTCTACCAGGACTATGCCTGAGATAGAGAACACGAACTACCTCCTAGTATCTTTAACTCTACTCCCTTTCTAGTATTCATCCAGCACAGATATGTCAAGATACCCTGAGAAATACTCACACCTCATATTTACATCATGCCTTGCAAATTGTTCAGGATTGGGCATAATGGTAGTTTGGTAATGAGTTAGTGAGATGAGATGGAAAATATGGATACTAGAGCCCCAGATACTACTGGAGCTATTAGTCTACCCAAATTCTACCTTGTGGTTCAGTCCAATAAGAATCGTCATTGTGTGACAATGACAATCATCTAACAGTTATATTTCTCTTAATTTCTTTAGGGAGAACATCTTTGGACCTACAGTTTTGCTGACACTGACATTTTCCTAAGTGGTCTTGAATAGCCTGCTTTTTATTTAAACAACTGGCTAGACTTCATATTTTTCACTGCAGAAGCCTATAACCTACAGTTGCCAGATATTTAAACACATTACTTTTAGGATATCATCTACATTTAACCTGAGACCTCTTCTTATTCCAAAATGTTGAGATACTGGGGAGAGATACCAATATCATCAAACCAGACCAATAGAAGTTCCTTTGATTTGCTTCCACGGGAGTTCCGTCTGGTAGAAGTCCATGACCCACCCCTGCACCAACCCTCAGCCAACAAGCCCAAGCCTCCTACCATGTTGGACATCCCCTCAGAGCCATGCAGCCTCACCATCCATACCATTCAGTTGATCCAGCACAACCGACGTCTTCGCAACCTTATTGCCACAGCTCAGGCCCAGAATCAGCAGCAGACAGAAGGTGTAAAGACTGAAGAGAGTGAACCTCTTCCTTCCTGCCCTGGGTCACCTCCTCTCCCTGATGACCTCCTACCTTTAGACTGTAAGAATCCTAATGCACTGTTCCAGATCCGGCACAGTGACCCAGAGAGTGACTTTTATCGGTAAGGCAAGGCTTTGCTATATCTTACTTTTCTCAAGTAATCGTCCCAACAACCCTGTTAAGACTGTAATAGCATTTCCATATCCACATGAGAGAACTGAGGATAAGAGTAATTGACTTGGCCAGGGTTTCTCAGGTAATTAGTGGGAAGTCTAAGTTTTGAACCCCAATCTTCAGAATCCAGAGTCTGTATTTTATTTTTTTATTTTTTGTTGAGACAGTCTCACTAAGTTGCCCAGGCTGGTCTCGAACTCTTGGCCTCAAGTGATCCTCCCGCCTCAGCCTCCCAAAGTGCTGGGATTACAGGTATGAGCCACTGCGCCTGGCCCAGAGTGTGTATTTTTAAATTTTCTGATGCAACAAATATTTATTGAGTACCTACTATGTGGTAAGCACTTTACTAGGAGCAAGGAAATACACTGGCATGTTAAAAAGGGCATGGCCTCATAGATCTTAGAGTCTTGTCTTTCTCTTTAATGTAAAATTTATACTATGGGTTTAGTTCAGTGTCTTCAAATTGGAATTCATGGCCGGGCGCGGTGGCTCACGCCTGTAATCCTAGCACTCTGGGAGGCCGAGGCGGGCGGATTGTTTGAGCTCAGGAGTTCGA
>NW_012149618.1:3321269-3362749 GCF_000956105.1 Propithecus coquereli | reverse complement strand
ATGGGCTTATTCTGATATTATTAGGAATCCACAAGTCTATACAAAAATTTTTAAATGGTGTATTTTCATTTTGGTAACAGTTTAAGAAATATAAAAATGTTCTTGCTCCTTGCTACTCAATATCTGGTCCAAGACCAACAGCATCAACATCACCTGGAAGCTTGTTAGAGATGCAGAATCTCAGGTCTCACCCAGACGTGCTGAATCAGAATTTGCATTTTAACAAGACCTCTAGGAGATGCATAAGTGAATTTAAGTTTCAGAAGCACTGCTCCAGATCCTCTGAATGACTGCCTTATAACCTAGTGCTCCTATTGTATTTAATGCCAAATAATTACTTTTTTCCTTTTCGTTTTGAAATTTGTCAAACCTACAGAAAAGTTTAAATAATTATATAATGAACCTCCAAATACCCTTCACCTGCACTCACCAATGATTAATATTTTGCCACATTTGCTTTATCACATATGTATGTGTGTATATACACACATATACACACGAATATACAAACATATATATATTAATACATACTTATATACACATACTTTTTTTGGCCAAATATTTTAAAGTAAGTGGCAGACATCACAATATTTCACCCCTAAATTCCTCAGCATGTATATCCTAAGAATAAGAAAATTATCCTACATAATCACAATACCATTATCATACCAAAGTAAATGAATACTAACTAAATGTCACTTAATAAGTCCATATTCATATTCCTCTAATTGTCCCCAAAATGTCCTTTATAAATGTATTTTCCCCCATCTAGGATCTAACAGAGATTCATGCATTGCATCTGGTTGTTCTGCCTCTTTAGTGTCTTTACAAGTTCAGATCACTTGTATTACAGAATGTCCCACCTACCGAATTTGCTTATTATTTCATCAAGATTAGAGTCAGATTAAATATGTTCAGGGCTGGATGCAGTGACTCATGCCTATTATCCCAGTGCTTTGGGAACCTGAGGTAGGAGGATTGCTCGAGGCCAAGAGTTGGAGACCAGCCTGGGCAACATAGCAAGACCTCATCTCTACAAAACATGAAAAATTAACCAAGCATGGTGGCATGCACCTGTAGTCCCAGCTACTCAGAAGGCTGAGGCAGGAGGATTGCTTGAGCCCAGGCGTTGGAGGTTACGCTGAGCTATGATCGTACCTCTGCACTCCAGCCTGAGTGACGTAGCAAGACCCTGTCTCTAGAAAAATAATAATAAAAAAATGTTTGGCAAGAATACTACAGAAGTAATATTATACATAATTTATTATATCTCCCTACTGGTGGTAATAGTTACTATTTTAGTGGTCCTAAACTAATGAGAAAGGAACAGAAATAGACTAAATACGTAAGGCTTGCAGTTGGGCCAGATGATGGCCAGCTGATGTCAAGGTGCATTATATAATTGAAGGTTCTGAAATCATTAGAATAGTGAAAAGGGGAGGGATAACTGTGTTATTACGTGTATGGCACATGCTAGTATGGATATGCCCAACTCAAAAAACTTGCTCTGTATCAATCAATACCGTATTCACATTTTGAGGGCAATTTAGTTTTCAAGAAAATAATATTTTCCACCATATTAAATTGATGCTATTTATAATTTTGTAGTTTTTGAGTCAAATTTCTATTGTTAGCAAGAGCTATAATCATCAAAAGTTTATGCCTAGTTTTGTTTAATACATATTTAAGAAACTGTATAACAAAAATAATTTGCATCAGCTATGGGGGTTCCAAAAAATTATTTTCCTTTGAAAGAGGCCCAAATATTACTCTAGTAAAGCGATATTGGTTTAGCTCTCTCTGTTAAACCATGGAAATAATGATACAAATATTAAATGAAAAGTTATTTGGCCATTGGTTGTCTTATTTTCAAACTATTATGTGATTTGTAATAATAGCTACTGAACAGATAATAGTTAAATGGGTAGATAGCTCCTCCGGCACTTTTGTACAGTACGTGGTGACACGTGTCAAATATGAACCAAGGAAATGGGATTTTCTGTGCTCTGTTTTATTTTTATCTATAAAATAAATTCCCTTGTCTGGGGGAGGCAAAAGCCAGATAGGAAATTTCAGGAAACAAGTAAATTATTAAAAGCTTGTTAAAAGTTATTTTAGGATATCAGACAGCTTTTTGAAGTTTTTTCTTGGAAAGATGAAGATTTTTGCAGTAGCGATTTAGGGGCAAAAAAAAAAAAAATGGTGTATTATGAAGAATATAGGACCCTGTGTCAGAAATTCCACTGCTTACTAATAATAGCTACACAACTTTTGGCAAGTCAGCCCCTCTGAACCTCAATATCCTCTCCTGGAAAATAGGACTGTTAATAATATGAACCCTACACATTTTATAGCATAGGATAGGATGAAAATGCTTTGTAAGCTATGTATGCTTTAAATTGCTTTCATAAAAATTGAGTTGCCTTCCAGTTTTAAAAATGGTCCTTTGTAGGTATATAAGAATCTCCTGATTGGAACTGTGAATTTTTGAAAGTCCATATATCGCCCAGCATGTGTGGAAACTGTGTTGTGGTGAAATAACTAGGGCATCATTGAGCAGTGTCTGAGCTATACTGTTAAACTTAATCCTAAAAGTGATCAAAATTGAGCAATTGCTGGAAGGAAACCTTCTTTTTACTAGATATCCTTTGTACTGGTTATCATAGATATGTATTGCCTGTTCAACACTGGGCATTGCTGAGACATGCCCTGATAGCAGCCGTATGAAACTGAGCTATCTAACCGGGCTAGAATTTCCCTGAAAAGCAGGGCCAGTGGCTTGATTGGACTGGGAAACTCTTGGGGAGACAGAACGGTGGGTCACCCCTTGAAAGAGCACTAACAACACTACCACGTCTCCACTTTCAGTGGGAAGGGGGAACCTGTGACTGAACTCAGCTGGCACTCCTGTCGACAGCTCCTCTACCAGGCAGTAGCCACAATCCTGGCCCACGCAGGCTTTGAGTGTGCTAACGAAAGTGTCCTGGAGACCCTCACTGACGTGGCACATGAGTATTGCCTCAAGTTCACCAAGTTGCTGCGCTTTGCTGTGGATCGGGAGGCCCGGCTGGGTCAGACTCCTTTCCCTGATGTTATGGAGCAGGTATTCCATGAAGTGGGTATTGGCAGTGTGCTCTCCCTCCAGAAGTTCTGGCAGCATCGCATCAAGGACTATCACACTTACATGCTACAGGTGAGGTGATCCTGTGGAGAAGTGGGAATAGGTATCTATCCAATCTAGGGGTGTTCATCAGAATCCCCCAACACTTGCTCTAGAGTGCAGAGCACAGGGTCTTGGAACCAAGTGAACTTAACATCCCCTTTTCTCATGGCTCTAGCTGTGTTTCTGGCCAGACACAAAGGACCTCCTTTAGTCAGTGAACAGCCTCATTCATTAATAATTCCTCTGGAAGAAATTATACACAGGTATATGGAATCTGAGAGATGCAGTTAGTATGCTTTTATTCGACAAGTGTTTATTAAGTGGCTACTGTGAGTCAGGAATTGTGGAATACAGCAGTTAAGACAGGTTCCTTAAGCTTGCATTCTTGTTGGGGGGAAACAAAAACAAGTAAACAAATAATGATTAAAACAATTTCAGGAGCCAGTACAGTGGTGCACGTGCCTGTAAACCCTGCTACTTGAGAGACTGAGGCAGGAGGATGGCCTGAGCCCAGGAGTTCAAGGCCAGCCTGGGCAACATAGCAAGACTCTGTCTCTAAAAAACAAACAAACAAAAAAACCAATTTCAGATAGTGTTAAGTGCTATGAAAACCAAGACAGAGTTAGGTGATACTGCCTGGAGGATTGCGGGTGGGGTACCATTTTTGGTTAGAACGAGAAATATCTAATCTCTTCAACCTTTGTGATCTTAACCAAGTCTTTTATTCACTGTATCAGTCCCCAAATCTAGAATGTTAGGAATTTTTTAACACCCAACCAAAAAAATCTTTGCTAAATGATCCAGATTTCCCACACCATTCATTATCCACCTGAGGTACACATGTCAACTGTTATTTTACCCAAATATGTAATCTTCTGTCCCAGTTCTATCTTTAACACAATCTAACTTGATTTTTTACCTTTCTATAACTGTTAATGACATATACATTCTCTGCCAAACACATTTTCTTTATGTCTCTATCACTCATAAATGCAAACTCAGTACCTTAAACCAATCGCTTTCATTGGCAGTAGATGTATTAAAACTCGTCTGTTACTCATATTCTATTGGCTTTCCCATGGGACAGTGCAAGCTGACTATCCAACTTTTAACACATCCTTGGAAAATTGACTCTTGCTTGCCAACAGATTAGTAAGCAACTCTCTGAAGAATATGAAAGGATTGTCAATCCTGAGAAGGCCACAGAGGACACTAAACCTGTGAAGATCAAGGAGGAACCTGTGAGCGACATCACCTTCCCTGTCAGTGAGGAACTGGAGGCCGACCTTGCTTCTGGAGACCAGTCACTGCCCATGGGAGTCCTTGGAGCTCAGAGTGAGCGCTTCCCATCTAACCTGGAGGTTGAAGCGTCACCACAGGCTTCAAGTAAGAGAAATAAACTTTGATTCTGGGAGATCTGCTGATCTCCATACTTTCTCCTTTTTTGGAATCAAACTCTGGAGGTAGGAGAACAAAAGTGGGAGTGGGCAGAATGGGAAGTCTTAAAACAAATATGGCTTCACTGATGTAGAGATACCAGCATTCTTCTTTTTCTAATTTGTGAAGAGAGCACTAGCACAGCTTTACAGGCCTTCTTTAAAATAATCCCTCGTTAAGATATAGATGCGATATATGTTGTCCTGTTGATTACCAAGGTTGGATTTCAGCTGACCCAGCTGGTTGGGCAGATATCCCCGTCTTCCTTTAGTATTCTGTATTGGTCCTTCCTGATGTTTTTACTTAACTGGATAAGACAGCTGCCAGATAGATGGAGCAGTGTTAATTGCTCAAGGATATTTGAATAGTTGGACTTCCTTGCTAGAGTACGCCAACAAATCAGAGATGAAAGAGACTGAAATAGGGCTTCCGAGTTAGAGGCAGCTGGCATCTTCTTCCAGATAGACTCTGTGATTACCTTAGGAACCAGACAGCTGACTCATTACTTAGTTAGGTTGCAAATTAGTCTGAGCACTTAGTTGTTTACAAATATAAATTGTCATTTCATCAATGCACAGATAACTCAAATAGCAAATCTTCAAATGTGGTCTAAATGGAATTAGGCCACACTTTAAAAGTGTTGGGCAGGAAGCCTTTCACCATGGAACAGCAGAACAGCATTGCTAGAATACTTAGAGATGGGAGGGCCAAAGAGAAATTGTTGCACTTTTCAGTGGAGATCACAGAAGGAACTGCTATCAGTATGATGTAGTGTTCATTAACTTTCATGAGAGAGGGCCAGAGATCCAAACAAAAGGCAGGAAAACAAGACAGCCCCAAAGAAGAAGGAAGGAAGCATAGGCAAACTAAACAGCTGAACAAGACCCATGGTTGTGCCTGCTTTTGGGCAGTGAGACAGGGAATCTTTCCACTTGCACAGTTTTACTTCTCTGGTTTAGGAAAATGGGGGTGAGTGAGGCAGAGGAAAGGTGGAAGAATTGGAAGGGAAGATATTCAGAGTTGGTAATTTTTTTATGTTAACTTTTTGAAGCAGAGAATAACCATCATACTCTGCAGCCAAGTATAAACTCAGTGAAAACTGAGTTCAAAGCACACTAGTCAGGCCTGGGTGGTATATTTACTTTGTTCTACACTTAGCTTACTACCAGGTGTATGTTCTTTCCTCTATTTCTAGGTGCAGAGGTAAATGCTTCTCCTCTTTGGAATCTGGCCCATGTGAAAATGGAGCCTCAAGAGAGCGAAGAAGGCAATGTCTCTGGGCATGGTGTGCTGGGCAGCGATGTCTTCGAAGAGCCCATGTCAGGCATGAGTGAAGCCGGGATCCCTCAGAGCCCTGATGACTCAGACAGCAGCTATGGTTCCCACTCCACTGACAGCCTCATGGGGTCCTCGCCTGTTTTCAACCAGCGCTGTAAGAAGAGGATGAGGAAGATATAAAAAGAACAAAAGGAGATTTTTGTCCAGATCTACTATAGAAAACCTTGATATATTAGAATTTGTTTCCATAAACAGTGATTTGATTCTTATTCTTAAATACAGCAGGCTTTCCTAATTTCAGAGGAACTGGACTTAACCAAACAAGGTTGCATTTTACTTTTGCATCCAGTTTTTATAGTTTTCCACAACCAAGCCACTGTTCACAGATGAAACATGATGCTGGCACGGTAATCAGACTAAAGCACTATCCCCGACTATTGTTTTTTCTGTGACTAGACACGTTACTTAGCTTCGCTACAGCCATTTCTCTTGTACAGCTGAGAATCATCCTCTTTGACCAACCTTGCAGAGATGTGAAGATTGAGATGTTTGCTGAACTTCAAAACTGTGTTTGAATAGACTTATAAGTAAATATATGCTGATATCAGATGTCAGTTTTTTTCATTTAACTGGATTCATTTTTGGTTCAAGTCATGGGAATCCAGTACTAATACCTAACAGGAAATAGCTAAACACAACCCAGCTTATCTGTCAGTCACCTTCTTGAAACTCTCTTGGCTGCTTCTGAAGTCTCATAAAATCAGAGGTCTGTGGTGACCACAGCCTTTATGCTTATTCAGACAGCCCTCTCCTCTTGCATCCACGTATTTTTTCTTTCTTCTCTAGACTTATTCCATGTATCCTCAGCCCTTTTGCTTTTATTTTGTTATTTCTGCTGACTCAGACTTTTAAATATTTTCACCATGTACAGTTTTTCAATTGTTTCTTCCACTTTCTCCTTTGGTAATAAAGCAAACAGGTCCTGTCCAAAGACAGGCTTGTGCTTATTTCACTTGTTGCATCTGTTTGGTCATCAGAGGACAGCAGTCCATTCCTCTGCCAGAGTTCTACACTGCTTCTGTTACTCAATGGGCAACCTTTCAAAGGATAGCAATACATACCTTTCAACTTTACGTCATGTCCTGAACAACATTACTGTTGTTATTCATCCATCCCGTTATCATCTTGCTTGGCATCTGATAGTCTCAATCAGTATTTAATTAAGTAAATGATGTAGCACTGTAGTGATTAGGAGTAATTAGCAGATGTGTACTTCATGGCTTGGTAATGGATGCCAGCATGTTAAACTGCTAAAATTTGGTTTTTTGATGCAGAATATAAGTCTTATAAAATTTAGAATATTCCTTTAATAGAAACCAAAAATACGGCACAGGTTTAATTAGTACATTATTGAGTGCCTTAAGTGTTCCAGGCATTGAGAATAAAGATGAATATGATAGCAATAAAATCAGGTTATTAACTGTTAACAGATAATTTATAATTGTAAATCCTTAGCACACTTACCTAAACCCTTCCTGTTCCAGTCTTAGCTTCATTTTCCTTTGTTTATTAACGAAAGTGGCCATCTGGGTATTTAATTCATTCATTTAGCAAACACTTATTAAGTACCTATTATTTTCTAGGTCCTTTGCAAGGGATACAAAGATGACTAAGACTTAGTCCTTACCCTTATGGCGCTTACAGCATAGTAGATGGAAACAAATTATTTTTTAAGGAAAATAAAGTGTTCAAAGGCACTACAGAGAAATACCAAGTATGTTCAGAGTTTTGCTTTGTAAATGGTTCCTCTTAAAGAATAGGCTCAAATTTTTAGACCAGTGGTTCCCACTAAGTGTAGAATACTGAAATTAATATTTCATGGTAATTTTATTGCTTTAGAATGTTAAATTTGAGAACAGGCACCAGATGGTCAAGATAAGGGTACTTTTGATAAGGCAAGTCCATGTGAGTACTGGTACCTGAGATTCACGAGGCCTGGAATTATAACATAAGCTGTCTGAGTTGAAGCAGTGGTTCTCAAACTAGCATGCCCCAAAGTCATATGAAGGGCTCACTAAAATGGATTGCTGGGCTTTACCCCCAGAGTTTCTGATTCAGTACGTTTTGAGAGGTACATTTAACAATTTTCCAAGTGATGTGATGTTTCTGGTCCAGAGACCATACTCTGAGAACCACTAAGTTGGAGTATAGACTAGGCAGGGATAAAATTCCTTGAGAGAAATGTACTATGTTTTAAGATACTGTAAAGAATGTGGAGGCAGGGCAAACCTTATAATGGCTGTTATATATGGAATGTGCACCAGACCCAAATCCATGGCCTCTGAGTAAATCACCAAGGAGGCTTTGCATTAAGTTCAAAGTACAATACAAACAGGGCCTGGCATAGTACTTGGTCACTAGGTATGTGTACATGGGAAACTTTAGTAAACATCACTTTCTTACTGAGACAAGTTTGGACATCTGGCTTTAAGCCTCTCTGTTGAACAAAAGTGAATCTATGTGTGATTATATAATTTTCTAATTTGAAATCATAATAGGCAGGCTTACAACAAAGTTAAAATTAAAAACTTTTTATCCAAGTCACCAATGAAACAGGATTCTCATTCATTAATCATGTTTTGCCCACTTTCTTCAGCAAACCCAGTGTCCTATGACGAGCTATCCAGTGTGAGGCAAACTTCATATCAACATTGACTGGTTGCCAAGGAGACACCACTGCCACTCTGGACGAGTTCATGTTTCCCCTCTCCCTTTCTGCTAAACGGGCAACTCACACTATAGAGTCGAGGGCAAGATGCCGGGAAGTAGAGGCTACAGATCTAGCCTAATAAGAGACTTGAAGTGGTCACCAGGAGACTAAGTTCTCTCTCTATTCCATCCATAAGCAGCAAAGGTACTTGAGTTCAAATAATAAAACTTGAAGTCTTAGGCTTGAAGGGATATCAGCTTCCAAGAACAGTCAATATATCCATCCCTGTATAAATACAAGGGAAAGCCCAAAGAAGAATCAGCATCTACCTGCCACGTCCAAGGGTCTTCTATCCCCGACTTCATCTTAGTCATGAGATGCCTCTAATAAGACAAACAGCTATTCTGAAGAAAATTGTCCTTTATAAAGTAGCCCCCAATCAGAGGTAAGGATAGTAGTTCTGTTACATGGTGTTCCAAAATTTTGGACTTCTAAGAACACGTGAAGTGTCCTAAAGTCTCCTATTTGTTATTTCTCTTCCAATACTGTGCCATCGATTCTTGCATAAAATTCTGGAATGCTGGCTCTTCCTGGCTTTCCTCTGTAACTGCAAGGAAAAAAGACGGGCAATTCTTTTAAAACTCTCTCTCATTAGAAAAGCAGATTAGAGCTCTTGACACCCATCCATCAGAAACAGTACTTTATTTCTAAGAAACTAAGTACTCCTTCCAATAAGGAAACGTCTCCCAGAAGTATGCTCTATTTATCATGTTGTCCAAAATGTATGATGTCTTTATAAATGAGGAGAATAACTTCCTCATAAAGTAGTTAAAATGAGGTCCCACTCCTAGGTATTTTTAACCAAGAGAAATGAAAACATATGTCCACACAAAGACCTATTTGCAAATATTTATAGTGGCTTTACTCATAACAGCCAAAATCAACCTAAATGTCAATCAGTTGGGGAATAAAAAAACTGTGATACATCCACATAATGGAACATCACACAGCAATAAGAAAGAACACACTACTGATAAATGCAACAACATGGATAGATTACAAAGTCTTATATTGAATGAAAAAAGTCAAACGTACAAGCCTAAATACTGTGATTCCATTTATATGGCATTCTGGAAAAGGTAGAAGTACAGGAACAGAATCAGTCAGTGGTTGCCAAGAACTAGGTGTTCAGGAAGGGAACAGAATAAAAGGGCATGAGGAAGCTTTTGGGGATGATGGAAGTGTTCTACATCTTGATTCTAATAGTGGTTATAAGACTGTATATATTTTCTAAAACTCATCAAACTATATGCTTAAAAAGGGTGAGCTTTACTGTTTATAAATTACATCTCCATAAATCTGATTAAATGAGGTAATTTATACATTAGCACTCTGCTAAAGAGTAAAAAGAGTTTTGCTCTTGGTCATTGCTAAGACATAAATCCTGGGGTTGTTTCAAGAATTAGATTCTGCTCACAGTCCATAAAACCATGCCAAGCAGAATTTAGGTTTCCAGAGCCATCCTATCCTCACTGTTACAGTTCTTTCTAACTGGTTTAGGCCTCTGCTAAGTAACCTCCTTATGTATTCTTAAAACACTAATAACAACAGACAAAAATCCCAGATTCCCCAAACCAAGTTTGGACGTAAGGATGAGAAGACTCAAGACCAATAGAAGGCCTTAATCGGCTTAATACTAGCCAATCAGTAGGAAAGCCAGAAACTCTCTCAATTTGGGAAACATTCTTATATCCTTCCCCATCTCCCCTCTCCCCTATTACTGGCTGCATGTTCAACAGTAAGAAACTCCTGAACAAACAACGTGAGGACAAGCAGCTGTTCTGTTTTCACAAGCCACCTCAGCTACCTCTCACCTCTGTGGTCAATGTCATCAGTATCACTGTCTGCTTCCTCATCCTCTTCATCCAAGGTTCCTCGAGTCAGGATCAAATCAGAAGGGTCCAGCACAGGAGATAAGCTGTCTACAATGAAAACACCTATCAGTACATATGCCTCCTCAAAAAAGGGATTTTGAATCAATAAGTAACTATGATTATACATTGGCAGGATCAAAGTGTTCATGATAAATATAAATGCATGATGTTACCTCTTCTAAACGTATTGCTAATACCACTTACCATGTCTACAGCAGTTTAGTTCACAAAGTGTTTTCATGAGCCCAATAGCCCAAGAAGTCCCATTTTTTTTAAGCTGAAGCTTGTCTTAGTAGTAGCATTGTTCTTTTTTACTAGCTCCTAGCTAGGAAGAGGTTATGGTTTTTCCTAAGAAAGCTAACGACATTTGAGCAGATCTAGTGCGCTGGTGAGTCAAAGTGTGGAGTGCTCAGGAAGCTTCGTGGTGGCAATATAAGTTCAGAAAGGGTCTGCAGAAAATACAGGGTGAAATGATGTAGAGGAGAGGAGCCAGAGTAGGGGAAAAAATGGAAAATCAAATATACTAATAGAAGTAAAATTCCTCACTCAGGGAAACTAATAAGGGTTGAGCTCTAGTAATAAGAAAGTCTAATCAAGTAATTACTGGCAGGGGATTCAGCCTGGTGGTGGGGGGTGGTTAGTCTCTATGAGAACCTAAAACTATGCCAAGTACCCTTAAGCCATGGGAGGACATGGCCACTCTCTCTTCAGGAGCCCATGAGGCTTGCAAGAGGCCAGGTAGGGAATAAAGGTGGCCAAAGGCAGCAACATCAAGGTAGACAAATCTCAAGGGGCCTGTGGCCCTGAAAAAGCATAATCACAGGATGTGCTGCCAGTAAATGCTTCATTCCGAGCCCTACTAAGAATTATGCAACTATACTTGTAATTTTCCTCAAATGATTACTGAAACTCCCACAGCCTTCAACAGGTTATCTGAGTACAGCAGACCCTTTGCTTGTAGACCCTTGTAGATTTAACATTTGCTGTTTCACATATTCATGACTATAAAGGACCACGGCACATAGAAATTTACATTGCTGAGGTGTGCAACAAAGATGGCACAAGTTAAGTTCACTTAACTGGTAAGCCCAGGCAGCTTCCAGGTTTGCTGTCCTCTACTAGACACAGCAATAGCTTTCATGAATAGAAATGTCATTCCTTTAAGATGTCCCAGAAAAGAAAAATGATCACGTTGCTGATAAGAAATAATAAAAATATGTCCAATTTATTACAATAAATAAATAAAACGGAGCATATTATTTAAAAAAAAAAAGTACATCCAACTTGGTTGCAGGATCCCACTGAGCTGCAACAGATTTGCACCAGTCATCTTGAAGGCAATCTATCAATATGTATGCATAGGTGGTCAGGCGTATATTATTATTATGCATATTTAAATACGGGCACTAACCTAAACACCCCTGGACAGTCAATGATAAAACTAACTCATCAGGTGTGGTGGCTCATGCCTGTAATCCCAGCACTTTGGGAGGATCGCTTGAGCCCAGGAGTTAGAAACCAACCTGGGCAACATAGCAAGACTCCATCTCTACAAAAAATAAATAAATGGAATTTTTTTTTAAAACCTCAAAGAATAAAAAAAATTCAGTAGCAGGATGAAAAGACTAATATACAAAAATCAAAAGGCTTCATACACACAAATATAAACCAGGTAGAAGATATTAATATAATGGTTCAGAAAATCCCACTTTCAACAGTAATACAGATAAAATAGGCTGGGCGTGGTGGCTCATTCCTGTAATCCTAGCACTCTGGGAGGCCAAGGCGGAAGGATCGCTCGAGGTCAGGAGTTCGAGATCAGCCTGAGCAAGAAACAAGACTCCGTCTCTACTAAAAATAGAAAGAAATTAGCTGGACAACTAAAAATATGTAGAAAAAATTAGCTGGGCATGGTGGCGCATGCCTGTAGTCCCAGCTACTCGGGAGGCTGAGGCAGAAGGATTGCTTGAGCCCAGGAGTTTGAGGTTGCTGTGAGCTAGCCTGATGCCACGGCACTCTAGTCCAGGCAACAGAGCAAGACTCTGTCTTTAAAAAAAAAAAAAAAAAGATAAAATATTTAGAATAAGTTTAACAAAGAATATGCAAAACCTATATAAGGAACACTCTAAACACTTCTGAAAGACACAAGTAGACCTGACAAATATAAAGATATTCCTTGGTCTTGGCTAGGAAGACTCAACATTATAGAGATATCAGTTCTTCCTAAATTAATTATGAATATAATATAATCCCCAGAAAGATACTAGAATGTTTTAATAAGCCAGATAAGTTGATACTAAAGTTCGTGTGGAAAAACATGCAAGAGCCAGAGAAATACTAAAATGAAAAGTATTGAGCGTGACTAGCCTTAGCAGATATTGAAACATAATTACACTATTAAAACAACATGATACAGGCCTAAAAGTATACAGTCCAGTGAAATAAAACGGAAAGCCAAGTACACATGGAATTTTAGTATATTATACTGGTAGCATCTCAAATCACCAAGGCAAGCCGAGCACAGTGGCATGTGCCTATAATCGCAGCTACTCAAGAGACTGAGGCAGAAGGATCACTTGAGCCCAGGAGTTCAAGGCCAGTCTGGGCAAGATAGCAAGACTCCGTCTCAAAAAAAAAAAAAAAAAAAATAAGACCCTACAAAAATAATCTTTGAGGCGAAGATTGCTTTCTAATAAATAGTGCAGACACAACTATTTATGAAAAAGATAAAAAAGGCCCATAACTCATACCATACCCAGGAAAAAACTCCAAATGTATCAGTGATCTAAATTTAGAAAATAAAACCATATAAATAGTACAATAAAACATTGGTGAATTCCTTTTTAACATAGATATAGGTAAAGGCTAACAATGACTTAAAGTCCAGATGTAATAAAAGAGAAGATAAATAAATATGACTACATCAAAACAAAATAAAAACTTTTGCATGTCAAAAGAACACAATGAACAAAGCTAAAGAACAAATAACAGGGAGAAAATATTTGTAACATACATCCCAGAAAAATGGATAATACCCCTACTATATCAATGCATATTAAAGGTAATGGGTAAACATTTGAAAACTAAAAGGATAGTTAATAGTCTCAAAGCACCACCCCACAAAATCCTTATTACAAGGGGAAAAAAATAATCTTTAAAAATATTAATTCCATCAGATTTATTGAAGGTTAGCACCATAAAAAAAAAAGAAAGAAAAATGTTAATTCTTTATAAGGAGAAAACCTGGCAGACACCACTTTACACAAATAATCAAAGTTAACATCACCAGTAATGGGACAAATCAACAGGTGCCTCCTGATGTGATGCACTGAACAAACACAACTTATGTAAAGTTCTGCCAAAAATCAGTCACCTGAATCAAATGGTAAAGAAACTCAGACAAACCTAAATTGAAGAATGTTCTATAAAATAACTGTCCTTATCTGCTTAAAAAAGGTCAATGTCATGAAACACAAAGACTAAGGAACCATTCTAGCCTGAAGACCTTTAAGACACATCAGAATTAATGCAATGCATGTCCAGGATTTTCTGCTGCTACAAAGGGCAAATGGCTCCATCTAAATAAGGTCTCTACATTAGGTAACAGTATTATGTCAATGTTAATTTTCTAATTTTTGATAACTACACTGAAGTTATATAAAATAATAGTCTTAGGAAATAGACATTCAAGTATTCAAGGCAAAGGAGTGTCATATCTGTAACTTACTCTTAAATGATTCAGGAAAAAGAAATATATTTATGTAATACATAAAGTCATATATAGAGAAAGAAGAAAATAAATGTGTAAAATGTTAACATTTTAGGAATCTGATCGAAGAGTTATAGTAATTCTTTGTATTCTTTGTGCAACTTTTCTGTAAATCTGAAATTAGGTCAAACTAAAAAATGGGGGGGGAGGGACTAGTTTAAAAGTTTTAAAAGAAATAATAACAAAGTAGACATCAAGTATCTTGCTAAAGTAAAGCAAAAACTTCCTCAAGGAAGATCCCAAAGTGGTACAGTTGTATACAATTTTCAATTGTTTGCCTTTCCAAATTATTTTTTATATGTGTGTGTGTATATATAAAAATATTATATATATATGAAACCACATTTTATTTATCCTTTTCTCTCTCTCTTTCTCTCATATATAAATACATCCCTGCTGAGTAGAAATAAGTGTAACCTCTTTTTAGTTCCTAACACCAGAGACCCTCTGATACCTTTGGCAGCGCCTGTGTCCAAGGCTACAGAGCCCATATCTTTCCGAAGTCGTTCCAATTGTTCTTTCTGCTGTTGGCTCTGTGCACTAGCCTGTACATAGAGAGCAAAATGTCATCATATTCAAAAAGGAGCCCGAATTAGATGCCACACTTCTCAAGGGAGATGAGGAATTATACAGATACTAGCTACTTAAACATTGAGGCGGATAAGGGATAGCTGACATGGGGACAGAAACTCTTAAGTAGTGTGGGCCCAGATTATAGCAGAAGCTCAGCCTGAACTAGAAGATTCAGAAATTGGACACACAAACATATCAAAAGAACCCTCAGATAGACATAGCAGGAAGGCTCAGTCATGAAGAACCCAGTGCAGCCTATGTGAGCAGGACATTTGATTATGTGGGATAAGAGTTGTGAACCACCTCTGTATTCTTAAAACGAAATTCTACAACTAGCCTTTAAATTGACCTTGGAGTTGGGGTGGAAGAGGGGCACAAGAAGGACTCAGCTTATATAACAAGAAAACTGATTCTTAAAAATTCAAATACAAAAAGAAAAACATATGTAAGGGGACTTTCTGCATCCAGATGACATATATATAAATTTACAAAGTTAGATTAACAAGAATTTAAAGTATACCCCGAAATTTGATTAGTCAATTACACTACAATAAAGCTGGAAACATTTTTTAAATTAAATAAAATAAGATACATTGATAGCCAAAACAAAAATATATATGTCATCAGGATTGAGGTTGGTTTTTGTTGTTTTTGTTTTAAATAGAGACAGGGTCTTATGCAGTCGCTCAGGCTATAGTGTAGTGGCACCATGATAGCTCACTGTAGCCTCAAACTACTGGGCTCAAGCCATCTTCCTGCCTCAGCAGTTTGAGTAGCTGGGAGTCCGGGTGTACTGGCAAGGCTGTTTTTTTCAACAGCCCTAAAATACAAAAACAGCCTCCTTTCTTACCAACGATTTCTTCAGACGTTCATATTCAGGACGATATTCCCTGAAAAGAGAAACACTTTCTAAATTCCTTTGCTTAATAATCTTTTGCCCACCCCCCACCCGTATCACTTATATTGTCATAAGACTCTGACAATAACATAACATCTTACTTTACCAAACATCAGATGTAACAAGTCTTGGACAGTGACTAAGAGTCTACCCCATGGAATTAAAAGCCAAGGGAGCTGCCCCTAACCCCCTAACCAGGAAAGAGACAAAATCTGACTGGAGAGATTGAGACTAATGAACACATCATTCATTTGAGATAAATAGCTGCGATAAGGAAAGGTAGATAAGCCTGTGGAGCTCAGGATATCCAATATATAATTATGTGCTTTACCTGAGCAACAACAGTGAAAGGATACAGAGAAGAGTCTACCCTGAGGCTTTTTAAAAATTTTTTTGAGACAGGGTTTCGCTCTGTAGCCCTGGCTAATGCATAGTGGTGTCATCATAGCTCACTGCAACCTCCAACTCCTGGGCTCAAGTGATCCTCCTGCCTCAGCCTTCTGAGTAGCTGAGTACTATATGCACGTGCTACCACACCAAGCTAATTTTTCTATTTTGTACAGAGATGGGGTCTCGCTCTTACTCAGGCTGGTCTCAAACTCCTGAGCTCAAGTGATCCTCCCACCTTAACCTCCCGGAGTGCTACTATTACAGGTGTGAGCCACTGTGCCTGGCCTATCCTGAGGCTTTGGTAACATCCTTATCTGATGAATTAAAATCAAAATAATGTGTCTGAAAACCCAAATGTGGTTGTGAGGATCTTGCAAAATATGAAGCCAAAGAAGCATGTTAATTAGCAGCCTATGAGGCCATGGGCCTAAGGAAAGTGTACAGGTGCTCTGACTCCTTTTCTTTACGCAAATGGAATTCCAGTATTAACAATGACAATAGTTGTAACATCATTTATTATAAAATGTGCTTATTATTAGTATGAGTCAGCAATTGTGCTAAATGCTTTACACATATTTTCTCAAATAATCCTCACAGTGACCTTAACACCAATGTTTTACTGGAACACAGCTGTGCCCATTCATTTACAAATGGTCTATGGATGCTTTTGTCCTACAAGGGCAGAGGAAAATAGTTGCAACAGAGATTGTCTTGGCCCACAAGGCCTAAAATATTTACTACCTGGCTCTTTACAGGAAAAGTCTGGAGACCTCTGCTCTTAATCACTCAATACAGTGAAGATTTACACCTTTATTTTTTAAAAAAGTTAATGGAGACTTGTTACCCCTAAGTGTGATCAGATCCAGTACATGTACGCAAGGCAAATATAATACAAATACGATGAAAACCTGAATGCTCTGCCTGGAAAAACTGCTATCTTATCAGAATTGTGGGTTGCTAATAATGTCATCAGTAGAATCTTCCTTTATCCTCACCTTTCATATTCTTCTGCAGCACTGGTGACTTGCACAAAGAATTCATCTAAGCCGGTACCCAGAACAGCAGAGACACCTACTACCTGCCAAAAAGCATCATAAATGCCTCTAAGAAAACTACTATATATTTTTAAATGGTGTACATTATTTTGTTCAAATGCCATAAAATCTTCATAAAAAGACGTTTGGAAACTTTAAGAAGTCTCTGGCAAAAAGCTAAGCTACAACAGAACAAAACAGAACATCTAGTTGAAAGTCATGGAAATAAGCCTATGGACAATAAAGAATTTAAAGATATAATTAGGGCCAAACAAGTACAGGACTTATTATCTATTCCCTAACAAAGCAAACTAACCACTTTCTGTTCTCTTGTTGCATTTGCTTGGACAATTAACATAATTCCTGCAACCTGTAAGCTTTTGCTTACATAAATCTTACCCTTCCTTCATACCTCTAACACTATACCCACCAAAATCCCTCATTATGATCTGTCCACCTTACAACCATCAGGCCCAACTTCCAGTCTTTCTTAAGGTGCTTACCACAAGATACCATGTTTCTATTCTGTGTATAGCCTTCTCTCCTAACTAGACCATAAACTCTCTGAAGGTAAGGTCCCTATCTTATTCATCTTATAAACTCTCCAGGATTTTTTGTTTTCTTTCTTATTTTTATTTTTATTTAGAGACAGGGTCTTGCTGTGTCACCCAGGCTTGAGTGCAGTAGAGCAGTTATAGCTTACTGCAGCCTACAACTCCTGGGCTCAAGTGATCCTCCCACCTCAGGCTCCCCACAGTAGCTAGGACAGAAGCACATGCCCGGCTAATTTTTAAACAATTTTTTTGCTGAGACAAAGATCTTGCTGTTTCCCCAGCTGGTCTCAAACTTCTGGGCTCAAGTGATCCTCCCACCTTGGCTTACAGGTGTGAACCACTGTGCCCAGCCACCACAATTTTTAATAAGCAATGCTTTAAAAGTACATTTCAGAAGGTAATGAACTTCCTTTCTAAGCTAAGTTCAAAACCAGTCTTACAGGTTAAGAGGTTATCTGGAGAGGTTGTCAGTGTGAACAGGAGAGAATTTACCCTGAGTGAGCTGTAAAACTCATCTAACACCAGGCTCATTGAACGGGTCAGGTTACTGATGTATGTAGTCTCTTGATTCAAGGCATCTTGGAATGCCTCAAAATCCTGCATCCATTCCACTGCAAAGCTGTGATCAATGATGTCAGTCTGTACCAGAGAGAAATCAACTATCAGCAACGAGAGACGAGGTTAGACACTAAACAATGGCAAAATTTATTTTTCAATTAAGTGGTGACGGCAAAGAGTGTATCATCCACACATTTTCTTTCTCTGCTTCCCCCATTTCCTCCTCCATTGCAACAAGCCACAAAGAAGCAAGACTGCTGTGTAGTGTATATAATTAAATGAAGAAGATGTGTTCTCTTGGTCAAAGCAGACCCTTCATTATCCACTACCAATAACCAGGACCACAGTGGATGCAAGCATATACCAGGCTCTGAAGTCAAGCACTCTCTTGCATTCTAGACATCAAGCAACAGCAGGGAAGCTTTGTTCTTTTTTAATTGCCACTTCCAATAGACTAGATGTCCCTCTTCTATTTACACAGTCCTGATTCTAGGGAATAACCTATACACCATGGTTGAGGAGCTACTCTATCTGGCCTAAAATGATTTTGGATAAGAGTCAGTGATAAATATTCATTCAGTTTGATTTAATTCATTTCTTAGAAATGCCTATGACCTTGTTTGAGGAAAGCCTGAATTTGCTCTCTAGCATCTGAAATAACCCTCACTCACCCAAACCTTCCAAGAACCACAAGGTTCTGCTGAAAAAAGCTGAATCACAACAGAAAGGATCCACTTACTTTATTCATGACCACAATGAAAGGCAGCTTGGTTTTGTACAATATGCTGAAAATCAAACATTGAGACATTATTAGTAAAAGCACTTAAGCCCTTGCTCGCCCAATGTTAGTCTGTTGGGACTAAGGAGAATGAGTTCAGAATCTACAAGACAGGTACCCATTTTCACATGGCACTCACATATTCCCCTCTCCCAAGAAGAAAATGACCACCACCAAGCAAATAACACACACACTCACTCTTAGAGTAACAATGCTTTGATATTAATACTGGTTTTTGTTTTGTTTTTAATAAATAATTGTCTTTTTCTCAGAGAAGGAAATAAACATTTATTGAATATCTATTACAGGTGGAGTATCCCTTATCTGAAATGCTTGGGACCAGAAGTGTTTCGGATTTCAGATTTTTTTTCAGAGTCTGGAACATTTGCAAATACTTACTGGTTGAGCATCCCAAATCCAAAAATCCAAAATGATCTAATGAGCATTTCCTTTGAGCATCATGTCAGTGTTCCATAAGTTTCAGGTTTTGGACCATTTCAGATTTCAGATTTTTGGATTTGGAATGCTCAACTTTGTAGTCCAGGCATCATGCTGAGCACTTTTATATGTATTATCTCCTTTGTTCCTTACAAATGCCATGTAAATGCATACAATTTTCATTTGTCAATTACACCTCCATAAAATTGGGGGGGAAATTTTTTTAAATGTTATTTTATAGATTGAAAAACTTTTAAATCATTTTTCCCAGCTTTATAGTAATGTATAATTGACAAATAAATTCTTTACATATTTAAAGTGTACGACATGGTGTTTTGATATACAGTTGACGTTTGATCTGCATGGTCCGCTTACACACAGATTTCCTTTCACCTCTGCCACCCTTGAGACAGCAAGACCAACCCTTCCTCTTCCTCAGCCTACTCAACATGAAGATAATGAGGACCTTTATAATGACCTACTTCCACTTCATGAATAGTAAATGCATTTTCTCCTCTTTATGATTTTCCTAATAACACGTTCTTCTCTTTTAGCTTACTTTATTCTAAGAATAAAGTATATAATACATATTACATATAAAACGTGTGTTAATCAACTATTTATGTTATCATTAAGGTTTCTGTCAACAGTAGGCCAGTAGTAGTTAAGTCTTTGGGGAGTCAAAAATGATATGGCAGGTTTTTGACTGCGGGGTTGGCAACCCAACACCCACGTTGTTCAAGGGTCAACTATATGTATACACTGTAAAATGATTACTAGAATCAGGCCAATAATTGTCTTTTAAACAATTAACATGAAAATGAAATAATGTTGTCAATCATCAGATTTCTATTTGGCTGAAGATTTCTTATGTCCAACAAGAAGGGACATCCTTCGTCATATCAGAAGATACAAATGTTGGTGATGGTTTTTGTGTACCCCCAACATTAAATTCTCTCAGCTTTAATAATGTTCTACCTTGCTCCTCAGTCTTAATGCATTAACACAGCTGAGTGAGGCATGTCCTACCTCTGCTAATGACAGCACATTTGGGAATTTTAGAATCACAGATAAATGTTTTATTCATAGCATCTCTTCATGTAACAATTTCACTCTATCCACCATAACACAAAAAAGCAGAATTTAGATCAGAGGGCTCTATTCTGTTTAGACGTGGGTTTCATTCAACTGGGAGCAACTGCTGGAAAATTCATATCCACATACTACCTATTTCTGCGACAAGCAGGGGAGGAAGATCAGAAGATGCAGAGAGAGAATGCCAACAGCACTCGTGCCTCTTTTCTCCTCTAACCTTCCCTCAACTCACAGCCACTCACCTGAGTAGCAAATCTGAATAAGCACAAATCTAGGAATAAGCAACCAGGACTCAAAAGCCAAGGGGTAGAAGAGGAGAAGAGAAGAAGGACTTATACCTTGACGGAACACCATGCCCACCAATAACCAATTACCTGCAGGCATAGAGCATGTTCGACATAAAGGTCACTGGGTTGGTACTTCGAGATGTGTCCATTACATAGATGACAACTGTTGGAAATGAGGATGCCTAAAGCCACAAAATAATCAAAGCCTTGGTCAGAGGGCTCATGATTTGTCCCAAATCTCTTTTCCCACCATCCTTAGCAAGGGAAAACCATTTTTACGCAGGATGAGCAGAGCTTCTACAACTCCCTCCCATATAAAGTCTGAGACAATAAAAAAGATGCTGATCCAGTCCAGCCCTCTAGCTACTCTTTAATAACGAGCCCTAGAATACTCACCAGGGCCTCAGTGATGATTGTTCCAGAAGCTGACCAGGTGAATACCTCAATCTGTCCAGGTGTGTCAATGAGGACATATCTATGTCAAGAAAGATCATTAAAAAAGTGTTATACTTGTACAATACTAAAAGACATGCCACCATATAAAACACTAAACATCTCATTATCCAAGATTAGAATAATCTCTGCACACTACTAAATCTAACTTCCTCCCATTACCCTTAAACTGCATACTATATTCCCCCAGACTTTGTTCAATGTCCAATATTCATGCTAATGGGCAGAAGCAAGCGATCATGAAATGCTGCAAATGATCACAGGGGAAACTATGATAGTTATAGAAACATACTGCATTAAAAATGAGAGATACGGGCAGGTCGCAGTGGCCTGTAATTCTAGCACTTTGGGAGGCGAAAGTGGGAGGATCACTTGAGCCCAGGAGTTCCAGACCTGCCTGGGCAACACAACAAGACCCCATCTCTACAAAAAAATAGAAAAATTAGCCAGGCATGGTAGCACACACGCCTGTAGTCCCAGCTACTTGGGAGGCTGAGGCAGGAGGATCGCTTGAGCCCAGGAGTTTGAGGTTGCTGTGAGCTACAATGACACCACTGCACTTTAGCCCAGGTGACAAAGTGAGATCCTGTCTCAAAAAAAAAAAAAAGAATATGGATTTTCTTGAAGTGATGAAATTGCATAATTCTATGAATATACTAAAAGCTACTCTAAATTATATACTTTAAATGGATGAGTTGTATGGTATGTGAAGTATCTCAATAAAGCTATTTTTAAAAATGGGTAAAGATGTGTTGCCAAAAAAAAAAAGGGGGCGAAGATGTGAAAAAAGCAGGGAAGAAGAAAAAAGAGAGAGAAAAAAATTGGCAAAGAATTTTATTAGATATTTCTCCAAATAAATATATGCCAATGGCCAATAAGTACATGAAAAGATGCTTGACATCATTAGTCATTAAGGAAATACAAATCAAAATCACAATGAGACACCATTTCACACATTCTATAACTAGAATGGTTATAATCAAAAACAAGGACAATAACAAGTGCTGGCAAAGCTGTGGAGACATCACTGCTGGTGAGAATGTAAAATGCAGTAGCCACTAGGGGCTGAGGGAAAAGGAAAATAAGGAGTGACTGAGAGTGAGGATAGGGTTTCTTTTTGGGATGATGAAAATGTTCTGAAATTAGATAGTGGTTATCAATGCACAACTTTGTGAACATATTAAAGCAATTATATATTTTAAAAGAGTGAACTTCATGGTATGTAAGTTATATCTCAATAAAGCTGTTCTAAAAATTACCTCTAGCATAATCCCATTTTCATAAAAACACCTTTATCCATCCATCCTTCTACGTATATTTACATAGAAACAAGTGGAATGCTAGTCACTGAATAATGATAGTTATTACTAGTGGGAATGGGTGATAGCTTCATCTTTTAAATGTTACGCACCATTTGAATTTTTTTTTTTTTAATTGAGACAAGAGTCTCGCATTGTTGCCCCAACTCGAGTGCAGTGGTGTCATCATAGCTCACTGTAATCTCAAACTCCTAGGCTCAAGCAATCCTCCTGCCTCAGCCTCCCATGTAGCTGGGACTACAGGCGTGCACCACCACCCCCCGCTAGTTTTTTCTATTTTTGGTAGAGATGGGGTCTCGCTCTTGCTCAGGCTGGTCTTAAACTCCTGAGCTCAAGTGGTGATTGTCCTGCCTCGGCCTCCCAGAGTGCTTGGATTACAGGTGTGGGCCACCACACCCAGCCTGTTTGAATTCTTTATAATAAGCATATGTCCTTTTTTATAAAACAATAAATTATCTTTTTTTTAAAAAAGAAAACTTATTAAAAATTTAACAACAGTTAATTGTGGGTAATAAAAATAATTTTTAAAATATTATTTTAAATTTTGATAGTTTTAAAAGTGAAAATTTTTCTGAGTCATGTGGATTACATTTATTTAAACAAGAGTTAGAAAGGTGTTTCAGAGGCTTTAATGCCAGCAAGCATGATTTCCCAAGAGAAGACAGGTAGACAACTGAATTTGGATAAAGTCTCAAAATAACTACTAAGAAGCCATGTACATTGGGGGCCAAAGTAACTGGCGGTAAGATAATATTAAATTTAGCTCTGTACTCCACAGCATCTTAATGATTTTCTTGCCCACTTTCTTTTACTTCTGATGGTTTCATCTTAATCTATACCATTTCAGAGGCTGATGGTATCCCAGACCATCCCAAAAGCCTAGAAATGTGTCAACTACAGAGTAATAAATGTTAAAATGAAATCACTTACTTAGACGTGCTTTGGGCCTTCTCGATAAATTTCATCACCTAAAAGAAAAGGAAGCCAATTAGAACAGGATATTATTTCAACACAAAATCACAGGGCTCTCTCCAGGGTGGCATGCCTCATAGGCACCATCACCTACTGAACCTCTATGTTCTCAGTCTTAGGACACCAATGAATAAACTCAATGAACTGAAGAAGCACTGCCACATCACAGCATTGCAACCACATCCTGGGGCACAGCGCAAGGACCTGAGAAGCTGAATACCCGACTCGTCACCATTGAGTCATATCTCTCAGTGCTCCGGAAAAATGTTAATTGCCTGTCCCCCGGAGTGACATCAGAGTAAAAAAACCAATGATTATAAAACACTCTTACGGAAGTAGGTGACAAAGAAAATCTAAAGGGCGACAAATATTTGTCACAAGTAAAATGCCCCATTATCTTTCTATTCCATGCCTGCTAGTCCAACCCTATCCCATCCTCAGGGTAGTACCATAAGCAAGCAATAGGTCCAGAAAAAAAGCCAGGTCTCTTGGATTTTTGTTTTATTGGCTGTTACAAATATTAAATGTATAGTGTCTCAAAACACTAATCATCTTCTCCTAGTCTACTTCTCTGTTTACCAAAATGCCTACTTATTTTCTATATTTATGTTCAGGTTTGCTGCTCTTCTTACCAATGTAATCAAGCTAAGATACTTAAGAGTCACAGATTTTCACACAGCTATGTTGACATACGTAAAGACAAACATACCTGATCAAACCTGGTAGCAAAAAGATTGAGTGATGTCACTATGCCACCATTGGGCCCAAGTCCATATCTATGCACTAAGTTGAGGACTTAAATTGTTTATAGATTAGATTATAAAGTTCATAACTAGGTTCTCACTCACACAAATAACATTATGACATTGGTGTTCCATTAATGGATATTGGCCACCTAATCCTTGACTACCATGCAACCTTAACCAACACAGGGAAACATTCACTATTAAGGTCTTGTTCACTGATTTACTATTTTGGGGATGGCCAGGCAAAATAAAGAAAGCAAAGTGGGTCGGACACAGTGGCTCAAGCCTATAATCCTAGCACTTTGGGAGGCCAAAGTGGGAGGATTACTTGAGGCCAAGAGTTTAAGACCAGCCTGGGCAACATAGTGAGACCCTGTCTCTATGAAAAAAAAAAAAAAAAAAAATTAGCCAGACATGGTGGCATGCACTTGTAGTCTTAGCCACTAGGGAGGCTGAGGCAGGAGGACTGCTTGAGCCTGGGAGTTCGAGGCTGCAGTGAGCTATGACTGTGCCACTGCACTCAGCAGTAAGACACTGTCTCTTAAAAAATAAAAAAATTTCAAAAACTAAAAATAAATACAAAGAAAGCAAAGTGAACAGAATGTAATAGATGCATCAGGCAATGACAGCCTGGTGGCTTTAGCCATTAAGATTACCTATATTGCCTATGAAAGATTTAGTGGGAAAAAAAAATAAAGATTACCTATATAACACTCCTTGCTCTGATCCTCACTAATCAATGAAGCAACCTGCTGATTATAATTGTCCTCCTAGATTTACCCACTGGGAAAGTACACAGTTCACACAGCAATGTACTAAGAATTAATTAATCCAGCTAATAAACACATGCATTTCTGAGTTTCCCTGTGCAAAGAAGTGGTGACCAACGGATGATCCTCCACGGCAATACTACCTTGTGGGACCCAGGCAGGTGTCAGTTATTCTCTCATTCTCTCTGCTCTCTAATTACAACAGCCTGCAGTCTGGGGAGATGGTAATAAAACTGAAATCACAAGCTGAAATAGTATTTCTGATCACCTATAATACCTCTCCCACATTCATCTTCCATCCTTCTAATAAAATTAAAGCAATCAATGTTTTTGCTTGTATATTTCATAAGGAAACGGCAAAAACACTTTTTCAAAGCCATAAAATATACAGACAACAACTACCTAGCAATGAGTCAACACCAAAGTAGATGTGGAAAAGGATACTGTTTCATGACTTCTTTATATTTCACAGTGTCACGAATATCTGAAGGGGGACAAAAAAGAAAATTAACTGAAATTTAATACATACACCTTTAATTGCCTACTGGTGACAAAGGCAATGCAGAATGATTTTTAAAAAGGAATTAATCTGTCCAGTAATATTGACCTAAACCTATCCACCAATCTGTAGACTTCCCCCATCAACTGTTAGAATTCCATCCTTTAAGTGAAAAGATGAGAAATTTTTTCCAAACTCTTCCCCAAATGATCCTTGCTTCTTAATAGATCTTCCTTTTATTAGCACGTCTAGGGCACAAGAAACTTATTAGAATTAAGATTAAGAGGAAGAGGATTAGCACACAGTGACAGCCTAGAAATCAGAAAGCCTAGATCCTATCAAGAATCACACTGGATCACACCCATTCTTCCATTCTTTTTTTTTTTTGGAGACAGAGTCTTGCTCCGTTGCCTGGGCTAGAGTGCCGTGGTGTCAGCCTAGCTCATAGCAACCTCAAACTCCTGGGGTTAAGCAATCCTTCTGCCTCAACCTCCTGAGTAGCTGGGACTACAGGCATGTGCCACCATGCTCGGCTAATTTTTTCTATATATTTTTAGCTGTTCAGCTAATTTGTTTCTATTTTTAGTAGAGATGGGGTCTCACTCTTGCTCAGGCTAGTCTTGAACTCCTGACCTCGAGCAATCCTCCTGCCTCAGCCTCCCAGAGCGCTTGGATTACAGGCGGTGCCACTGTGCCCGGCCCACATCCATTCTTAATCTTTTTTATAGTCACAGATTCTTCTTAAAGTCTGATGAAAATTAGGAACCTCCTGTCAGAACATTGCACATATGCATTATACACACATCTTCCCATGTGCCTGGGTGTGGAAGTAAGATTCCTACATATCAATGAGTAAACTACAGCACAAGAACCCTATACTCTGACTAAACTTTGAGAAAAGAAACTAAATGAAAAAAGTTTATGTATCAGAGTTTGCTGAAGAGTTTACGGCCTAGAAGTGAGAGGACTTTCTGTCACTTCACTTTCCCAGATAAAAATTGCATGACACACTAGGGTCAGAAAGAGGGGAGAGATAAAAGTGAATGGATAAGAAACAAAGAAATTTAGGAAAGAGGAAGGAGTAAATAGAGAGAAAATTAGAATAAGAGAGATGCCTGTTTAGGGACTCAAGCAAATCTAAGGGAAATGAAAGTATAGTTAAGAAAAAAAATGCAGCTGGGCATGGTGGCTCACGCCTATAATCCTAGCACTCTGGGAGGCTGAGGCAGGAGGATCGCTTGAGCCCAGGAGTTTTTAGGTTGCAGTGAGCTATGATGACGCCACTGCACTTTAGCCAGTGCAACAACAGTGAGACTCTGTCTCAAAAAAAAAAAAAATGCAAAACGAAAGCACTAAAGACTGGCAGGCTGGAGGCTTTCCATTCTCTTTGAAGCACTTCACACAAGTTATGGTATGGTTTACTTACCAATATTGGCAGGAAAGGGAACTTCATGTACAGCTGGGTCCAGGTTGATCACATAAGGTGGAGAGCCTTGGCTATGCAGGTGTCCCGTGAGCCTCTGCAGAGATAAGGGGAGAGAGAAGGAGTCAAAGAGGGGACGATAAGGGGACAAGAGAGAACTTCCATTCCTTTATAGACCATCCTAAAGACTTTGCACTTAGATTTCCTTCTACCTGAAATATCCACCCCTTATGTCCTCCAACATTCAACTCTCAGTTCAAACGCTACCGTTCTTTATCACCCACGTAACAGAGCCTCCCCTACTCTTACTTGTTTTGTATGTTCGTATGTGGTGGACTTTTTCTATCTCCTTCGTTAAATATTTAGATCCGTGAATGCGAGAATCTAGTTAACTTCATTTTTGCTGTATTCCCAGTGCCTGGAGCACTAGGAATTGCCCTAGGCGGGCAAGAAATAATTCTTCGGCAAATCTTCATCGAAAACCTGCATACTAGCACTGCATTAATCTCTAGAGTTACTTGTAAGCCCCTTCCTCCAAGAAGCTGGCAATTTATCCACAAGACAATTCCTGAACAACGTGGTTAAGCTGTACCAAGTATGCACTGAGGGTGCGCAGAAGGAGCCTTAATTAACCTGGCGAGCGTCCTAGAAGGCTTGGTGGGAGAGAGAACCGGAGTTGATGGGAAGTCCATGAAACTCACGCGTCAGTACCCTCCAACTCCTCAAAGAGACCTCCCTCCGTTTCTCCTGGGCCTTCCATCTACCACAGACAACTTCTCACGCGCCTCTACTACGCCCGCGATTTGATTTTCACCTGCACAAAGGTGGTCTTCCCGGATCCTGCCATTCCCAACACCAAGAGACACACTGGGGGCCGAGGGCCCCCAGAAGCCTGTGGCTCAGCTTCAGCTGCGGGCGCCGCCATCTTCCACCTGGGCCCGCCCACCTACCATGGAGACGCCGCGTGGCTAGACAAACTTCCGCAACGCTCTGGGCTGCGAATGAAAATAGAACCTTAGGCGGGTGAAGGGAAGGGAGAAGGGCAGGGACGCCCGAGCATCTCCTTAGTGTCCGACCCGGCTAAGGGACCGACCAGTGACAGTGGCGGGGGCGTGGGGGTGCTGGGCAAGCGAGGGGAAGGCTGGAGGGATCAAGGAGATGGGCTCTGACCGCCGTACTGTAGTGCTTGGGAAGGGCAAACCCTGGTCCCCAGGAGGGCGAGAGAAGATGGGATTCCAAGGGCAGGGCTCACACAGTAAGAAAACAAGGAATGTGTCTGCCACTTTCGCCCCGCCAAGAGCCGGGAGCGGAGCCGCTGGAGAACCGGCTGCTAGGGCTTATTCAATAGCCGAGGCGGTGAGGGGCGCGACTGGGGCAGGGTACGACCCCCAGGGTTACTGGGCAGTGCCGAGACCCTCTGCACACCGACCAGAGAAACTACGAGAACTGTCCACGCTTGAACGCTGTTCCCACGAGTCGCAGGCCCTTGACACTAGTGCTCGCTCCTTGGCAATCACCCCCAGTGAACTACACAGTGGCCATGACGTTGGGGAGGAACGCTTGGATTCCAGGTGCAAGTAGGTACTGAAGGGCACCTTCCATCTCACTGAAGGGCTCTCAGAAACTAGAGGAAGATGATGAAAGAGTAGAGAAAACTATTCTTACTCTCCATCACCCTGTCTGTTTCTGTGGCCCTTTGTAGCTGCTACAGTGTTGGAGTAAGTCCTAAAATCTGGGTTTCATAGTCAGGCTCTGCCACTTGCTAGCGGTGTAAATCACAGGCAAGTCACTTAAACTCTCTGAAACTGTTTTCTCCTTTTTAAAATTGAGGTAGTACCTCGCGGTGTTGTAGTGAACCCATATTGTAAATTGTAAGCTACATACCTCATCTTTACCGCCAGCTGTATCCCCCATACCCCACTGCAAGGTGTCTGGAATATAATGGGTGCTCAAAAATATTTTCTTGTATGAATAAAGGACAATTGTGTATTTTTTATTTCCTAAATTTTTATTAAGAAGTGATAGAGGACTGTCTCATTTGTTCTTTCTTCAGGTTTGCTGAGGGCCTCAAGTCCCCTCCATCATGTCTTAGTCTAATAAATAATTTTTTCAAGCCAGGGAAGCTAAGAAAGGCGGAGAGGAACCTTAAAGAAAAAACATTGGTGGAAATGAGGGAACTGAACAAGCAAATAAAACAAGCTCGAATCCACCAGGAACCGCTGCTGAAGGACAACAGGCAGCTACAAACAGAAAAGTTACTTGTCCAGGCTGAGAACAAATTCTTCCTGGAATACCTGACTAACAAAACTGAGGAATACAGAAGGCAACCTGAGAAGCTGTGGAACAGCTATGTACAAAAGTGTGGCGAAATTGAACAAAGAAGACAAGAATCAGCCTCCAGATATGAACAACAAACTTCAGTGCTTAAAACAGAGCTCTTGCAAAAGGAAAAGATTCAATCCAATTTGAAACAGCAATTGCAGGCAATGAGGGACATTTCTATATTAAGGGAGACACAGGAACTAGAAATACGGACATTACAGGAGGAGGAGAAAAAAGTCCAAGCTGAGGCGGCTGCAAAGAAACAGAAAGTACAGGTCCAGTTCCTCCAGGAAAAAGCATTGCTGGAGAAACAACTGAGTGAGCCAGACATAAGGCAGCTGGGAAAGAGAAAAAGAAGGGAGCACAAGAGGAATGCCCAGGCCTTGGAGTTGGCAGCAAAGCAGTCTATTTTTGAGTTCTCCCTTGGCATCATCAGAGAGAACCAGCAGTTACAGAAGAAATTGCTGCAGCTAACTCAGCAATCCCAGAAGTTGGAGGCTACTCAAAGCCAGTTAAAAAATCGGAAGCAGCAGCTGCAGCAGGAACAGTGGTATGTGGAGTGCTTAATCCGGGGGAGGCAACGACTGCAAGGAAGGCATAATTGGTGCCTAAAAGAACAGGATGCTCCGAAGACCACATCCACTCCTCCCCCAGGCACCAAATCAAGAATTAATCCAAAGTAATTCTTAAAATAACACTGATAAAATAAGAACTGGAGTAAGTACTCTTAGGTACTACATTAACCTGGTTAGGAAGGCTTTTGGATTTCAGATTACTACTGTAAAATATCCATCATGGTGACTTCCTGTAAAGGATTAGGTGCTTTTTTCCAGCAGTCCTACTAGGTTATTTGTGTAACCAGCTTCCTTTAACTAGCTTTTTCTTTACTTAGCCCGTGTTAATAAACAAGATGTTCCACAAATCTCCAGTTAACCTAATATATGACCCTAATACCTAGCCATTTCCCAAACACCCATACATCAAACTAGCTCAAGAAAACCAACTTGAAGTAAAAGGAAAACAGTTGTGTGATTTATTTGGTTAAATTAGATTTCTCTATAGAGAAAGTACCTTTAAGGATAACATTTCAGATTGACTTTGAATAGTGCTTTCTGCTCAGTAAATAGCTAGTATCAGTTTATCCTCATTCCTTTTGATCAACTCAGCAGACAAAAGCAAAATGTTTATAAGCTGTTTTTAAAGTTTGTACCAGTGACCAGATAGCTCCTTCTATAGTTTTCTCATGAGTGAAAAAGTACTCTGGTAACAGCAAGTCCAGTGTTAGGCAGAATGACCTTTCATCTGATGCTAAGCCCCCTACAGTTTTAGCTTTGAATATATTGGAAAGGTAAGCAAAGATGAAGGGGACATTTAGTAAGTCAACTCTTACTTTTGAAAATGTTTTCTTTGAAGAAACACCTCTAGCATTAATGAGATGACTGAATGCCCCTGCTCGTTTCAGGAAAATGTATCAAAAGAAAATTTTAAAATATTTGGGCAACTCTTTTTGAGAGTCTTGTGCCATCCATTTCCCTAGCAACATTCTAAATTCTAAGATGGCAACTAAAATTACTTACCGTTTATTGTAGTAAGTACTTTAGTTTTAGTCATTTATTACATTTTCTTACATGTGTACTCTATAGCACATGAAGTGCCTTTTATAATTAATGTGTGCTATATATTTATGCCCATTTAATAGAACTTGGATAGTATTTTAACTTAGTATACTGATTTTTAGGGAAGTTGTATTTTTTTTGCATTCATGACATTGAGTTTAGATCAGTGATTTACTTGAATGCTGAATCCTAGTATAAGAATATAATCCCATATTTTAATTGCTCCTCTACAGGAAAATATAATTAACTATGTTTTTCAGTAATTATTAGTGATGAAGAACTTCAAAATTTTCCTGAATTTTCAACTCTGTATGTAAAGTTAATTCATTTAAAATTGGATTAAAAGAGGATTCTCCTTCAATGTGCCTTTACTTTCTAGCTTTAACAATTTTTATGTTAAATATTTTTATGTAGTTCCTTTGTTACTCAAAGAATTTTGTTATTAAAAATAAAAATATTCAAGTAGTTCTTTGGATTGAAAAAATAAAAAATAATAAAAGCATGATTATCCATTGATCTTATCACTGTTCCAATGTAATGAATTTTCTACTTCATCACTCTTCTTATTACCACTCATGTATGTCTTATACGAGTGTGCAAATAATAAAACTGTAGTTTTAATGCCAAAATTAGAACTTCAGACAGCATGCAGGTACTTTAACCTAAATACCTCAATTCATGAGCTGAAAACATAGAAAAGACTAAACTTGGAAAACATGGTATCCAAGACAGATTAAAGCCCTATTCTCTATGGATGCCCTATTCTCTATATATTTTCTGTAGGAAAATATATACCTACAGCTGATAAAGGTAGGAAGGATCTTAGACTCTTATTCTTCAGCTGTTAATTCCCCTCCTTCCATTGCTGTCTTGTCTAATTTAGGCGCGGGTAACTTCCATCTGATCTCAGTTTATTTTTACTTGCTATCATCCCAGATAATGGATGTGGTGTACACTGTTTATGGCTGTCCCTTTCAGGGTGAGGGCTTACAGACATTAAAGGATGAAACATATTTGATAAGGTACTTTGAAATCATCCATACCCCCAAGTGAGCAGTAGGTTGGCCAACTAAGATCTCAATCTACTTTTTGTCTGCTTTGCTATGAAGAAAATTAAGCAGGGTTGTTGTAGAAAGTGAGGATAAATGGAAAAGAGCTCTGAAGTGAAAGTTAAGACCTGAATGATAAAATGAAGCATACTGTGCAAAAACTGGGAAGAAACCATTCCAGGCAGAGGCAACAAGGAATGCAAAGTCCCTTAGACGGGAATAAGCATGGTAGGTTCAAGGAACAGAAAGAGGCATGTGGCTAAAGTGTATTCAGGGAATGGTGAGACAACATAGGTGGAGAAGATGAGGCTAGTAAGGTTGGCAGGAGTATGAGCACAGAGGCCTTGTAGGCCATGGGCTTTTAGAAGGTGAATGACTTACAATTTTAAAAACTCACTACAGCTGTTATGTGGAGTGTATCCAAGCCAGAAAAAAGTAAAAGATCAATTAGGAAGCTATTGTTGTAGCCTAGGCAAGAGGTGATGATGGCTTGGATTGGGGTGGGAGTAGAGTGAATAGATTAGAGATTTATTTGGTAGTAGACAAGACTTGCTAATGGATTTGCTAGAAGAAAGAATCAACGAAAACTGTTAATACATTTTTGGCCCAAGCCTCTTGATGCACAGCAGTGCTGTCTGCTCAAGTGGGGAAGAAGTTTATAGGATGAGTGAGGGACAATCAAAGATGAAGCAGAAGTAAAGTTTCTAGTGTTCCCTTTTAAGAAGGAGGTGAGCATAATATATTTTTTTCTGTGTTAACTTTTAAAAAAATATTTCAGGAAGCTCCAACAAACCCACTTTAAGAAATTACAAATTCAGTTGAAATCCCTCTGAATCTCAGAAGCACTAACTTAAATTTGGTGTTTATCATCCTGTGTGTGTATTCATGATATTTACATAAATATAGGTGAATACACAAACATATATCCACAGAGAGCATTGTTTCTGCACCTTAAATAGTATTTGATGTATTCTCTCACTTGCTTTTCTCTCACTTGCATTATTTTTGAGATATATTCATGATGATGATACAAGCCCTAGTTAATTTTATAGCTTTATAGTATTCTACTGTATGACTATATCACATATTTATCCATTCTCCTAAAGATGGACAATTAGGTTGTGTATCAGAGTACGCTAACAAAGAGACCTAAGAATGTATAATGTCTCAAATAACAGACATTTGTTGCTTGCTCACCTAAGTTTCAGATAGATGTTCCTGGTTGGGAAGTGGTTCTCCTTCACTAGGTGTTTCAGGGAGTCAACTATCTTCCATTTTGTGTTCCCCAATCCCTAGGGCCCCATCATCATGTGCATCTAGCCAGAAAAGGAGAAAGCAAGCATGGAGGTATACTCACTCCCTTAAAAGTTCTGGCCTGGAAGTGACACACATCACTTCCACTCACATTCCATAGGAGAGAAGTTAGCTTCTACCTCTTCACTATGGAGACTGGAGGTTGGGGGGACGACGGAAACTGGGAAATGTAGTCTAGCCATCTGCCCTACAGTCCTATAACTTTTGAAGGTGAAAGCAGATTTTGGTGGACAGCTACTAGTCTCTCATACACATTTCCAGTCTCTATCGTAAACTGTACTGTGATAATCACTCTTCTTTATGTCTCTTTGTACACCTAGGCAAAGGGAGTTTCTCTGTATATACCTAGGAGTGAAACTGCTGAGTCTTAAGGTATATATCTTCAACTTTACTATTATAAATATTGCCAAATCATTTTCAAAGTGATTGTACCAACTTACATTACAAACCATGTATGAAACTTCACATTGCTCCACAATCTAGATATACCTGATATTGTCAAACTTAGTTTGTTATTCTAATGAACTTTTTTTTAAAACTTAAAAATTCAACAGTGTGATCAAGATAGGCTATACTGAGTCCTGCTGAACCTTGGTAAGGAAAAAGAAAAGGAGTGCCTGCAAAGGCCCTGAATGAGACTGGGCAAGTTTCCTATACCAATTCATTTTAAACTCAGATTAATCATTTCAACCAGCAGATTTCAGAAGCTAAAGAACTACTGAGACAGCTGCATTTGGAGCTTGTATCAAACTCATCCCCAGCTCTAGCCATCTTTTTATCCCCACATAGTGTCAGCAAGGAGTCACGTAGCAGGTTGGAGTCAAAGAACAACTGGAAACATCATTCTAACTTAGAGTCATTTATTTCTTTTGTCATTGCCAAACATCCCCAGTTCTTACTCACCAGAAATTAACATAGCTTCTTCATTTCTCCTCCCTGACAATCCTCATCTACTGAAAGGGCTTTAAGGGTGCACTGCCAATGAAAATGTAGAGTGGATATGCCGTGTCCTTTGCTACCTATCCTGGCAGTATCCAAATCAGGTTTCAGTGCTCCCTTGTTTGAAAGTGGTCTTCACAAAAGCCCGCATTTTAAAGCTATTTGGAGGAGCACAAAGAAAAAAGAATTAAAGAGTCGTAATAGCCTTTCAGAATTTGAAAAGGTAGTACTTGTCCTTATCAGAGTTAATTTTTTGTATGGCATATGCCACAAGATAGGCAAGAATATATAAGACCAATATTTATGCAAAAGGGGGAAGAGAATCCAGAAACACGACAACAAAGCTGCTCTAACCAATGCTCCAGAGAAAGCCACCCTCAAAGAGAAATAGCCCATTAAACATTACCAGGTAGGCATGAGGTACAGAAAAAGAATTTTTCTTTCCAGCTCCAGATAAATATCTACATCTGGTGTCAAAGTCTCAGGATATAAAGAGGATAGAACTCCATATACAAAAGAGGATAGAAGGACAACATTCTCAGAAAATTCAAAGAGACAGAGGTTGGCCAAAGGGATGGATGAGGACTTACTGGGGTGCAGACTAACAAGTGAGGTAAAGTCCAGGGGAGAAGTAATGTGCACCTTGGTTTCCAGTCTTAGTGGCATTACCAGGGGCACTAGGAGACCATGTTAAAGCATCGGGGGCAATGTGATTATTTCTTAATCCTTAAAACCAAGGGAGCAAAAGTAAGCTTCAGGAGGGCACTGATCATGGTAACGGATGAGGCCTCAGGAAAGTTCGGGCAGTATTTATTGCTGCTTCTACTTTGTCTTTCCAGTCATTTCAATGGGACACATTACTCCTAAGGCTGCTTTTCATGTCTGTGGGTCTAGTCACTGCTACTTGGTACAAACAAAGCATTTCTCAGTATAACCAGTGTAGGGAGGTTCTGGTTTTTCCATCCTAAGTCCATTTTCTTACTTTCAATCCTAAAACCATATTGAGAAGACAAACAGCCTCCATAAAGTTTGTTTCCCAAGGAGACACGGGAACCATATTACATGAATGACAACAGTTCTAGCTTCTAGGCTTGTTATATCACAAATACAAAATGGTAAGTCAGTTATGGTTTAAAAAATTAGTTTGGAATGGTTTTTATAAGCTAGATGATAGAGTGGCTACTAAATCAATGGATCTTCCAAGAACATTCTATACCCCAGGAAGGAAAGGACAACCAAACAGGTTTCTTAGTCTTATACAGGGCAAGAGGGGCCTACGGTTGGCCTTAAGAGGGAACTCTTTGGGCATGATAAGAGGAAAAATAAGAGGGACTCCAATGAGGAATAGGAGGAAAACCTACTGAAAGGGGACAGGGGAATGAAAGTGAATAAGTAGGGAAGACAGTGAAATTTACACAGGAGGAAGGAACTGAGAAAGTCCCAGCCTTACACAAATAGCTGAAAGAATCTTCACTCAGCCCCATGACTCAGTCCTCCCAGCACACGTCCCCGTGACAACAGCATCACATCCGCTCTCCTAGGAGCGCTTTCACACTGACTGCCTATTTCCTTCCTCGTTTATGATTAGTCTTTGGGGGCTTTACTTTCTGGAACTGTGCTGGCACTGGCTCCTGCTCTGGTTCCTTACAGGAGGACACTACGAGTTCCTCATTATTCCTCCTCTGATCCTTCCCTACTCTAAGACTCAGCTCTGTCTCAGGAAGCTCAATGCCAGGCTGCTGCCGCCTTCTTAGAGACCTTCTGCTCCTGTGCTGCTGCCTCCGCTTTTCTTCTTCTTGCTGCCGCTGCTTTATCTTCATCAGCTTTTCAAAGCTTTTGGTTGTTGTTGGGTTTACAACAAACCAATCCTAGAGAGGCAAAATATAAACGTCATCCAGTCAAAAACATAGTGAAGAGCATAAAGAAGGGGTGTACGAAGAATGATAAAAAGGGGGCATGATAAGGGCAGAACACAGTAAGAAGGAAACAGACATGGGACCATACCTTAGAATTCCATATTTTAAACTGGAGAAATCCAATACAGAGCAGTTATTAGAAACATATATTAGTAAGGCATAACTCTGGGTACTTTAAATCTCTTTGAGCCTCACTTTAAAAAATTAAGGGGTGGGGGACATGAAACCCAATTATTTTTTTTTCTTTTCTTTTTTTTTTTCCCAGTAGACATTGTTCCTTTGCAGAAATCCAATTACTAAGTACTCTTGCCGCCCCCCCCCCGCCAAAAAACAACTTTGAATCTAATCAAGTGCTCTGATCAATCTTCTAGATCTATGAATTTATAGGAAATAGCCGGGATAGAGGAACACTACCACAGGATGCAATCAACAAAATTCAGAATGTGGGTAAATGTATTTGACAAATAACCTGGTTTCTTCAACAAATGGCAAGTTAAAAAAAAAAAAGGAAGGGGAAGCTTCTAGACGTATACTAAACAATAAGATAGCCACCGGTCACATGCGGTAAATGAGCTATTTAAATGTGGCTAGTCCAAATTGAGATATGCTTTCAGGGTAAAATACACACCAAATTTCAAAAATTTGGCATGAAAAAAATATAAAGTATTTCATTAATAATTTATTAACATGTTAATATTTTTTATATATTGGGTTAAATTATTCAAATTATTTCACCTGTTTTCTTTACACTTTTAAAAATGTGGCTACTGGTAAATTTTAAATTACATACATGGCTCACATTACATTTCTATTGGATAGCTTTGCTCTAGATTAAAATAGATAAATACAATATATGGACCTTTATTGATCCTGATTTGAACAAACCAACCCTGAGAAACAAATTAGGAGACTATCAAGGTAATTTAAATAATGACTGAATATATGATAATATTAAATAATCATTGTTAATTTTTTTAGGTATAATGTTTGTGGTTATATGCTTTCAAAAGTCCTTATCTGTTAGAGATACCTATCGAAAGAAGTATTTACAGGTGAAATAATTTGCTTTAAAATAAGCCTTTAAGGACGAAGAGGAGTGAATGAGGTTATAAAAGAAACAAGACTGGCCATACACTGGTGACTACTGAAGTTGGCCGATAGTATACTGGGTTCATTACCCTACTGTCTCTATTTTCATGTGTTTGAAATTTTCCATTAAAAAAAGTAATGTAAGAAAATGTGAGGCAGGGAGGAAGTAACAGGGTAAAGATGTTTCACCACCCATAAAATTCATAAATGTAGGCATTAATCAATGAACAAATGCCTGGGAGCTCGTTCCCAAACTAAGTGAAATTTGTTGGTTCCAACTTTTTAGGAAGAAACCACAGAAACCAATTATCTATATAAAGGCCAGATTCTGTCAGGAGATAATTATCTTTCAAATACTTCCTGAAGCATAAAAAGATATACTATTACTATAAAAAAGATATGACTGTCTTCCAGAAGAAATCTCAGATTTTGGTTAGGGATTCTCAAAGCTTAACCAGTAAAGCAACAGGAACCACATTTGATGAAATTAATTAAAGCCGACATTGTTAAAAGCTGTTAATTTGAGGGAAGAGAACAGCTGAAGCTTCTCCCTGTATTTTTTTTCATCAGGCAGTGATAGTTTATGCAGTAAGATATTCCAAGAGAATGCATATCTACTCCTTAAGCTTTTGTAGAAACGGTATTTAATTACATAATAAACAACTTCCCTGTTCACCTGTACCATGAAAAAAATTTCCCCAAGAGAAAACTCGACCTTCTGAACTTTAAAGCATTTTATATAGTTTTTTCTTACTTTTTAACTTTGAAAAATTACAAACCTTCAGAAAAGTTACAATAGTTCAATGAACACCTAGATTTACCATTGTTAATCTCTTTTCCTTTCTTTCTTCCTTCTTTTCTTCCTTCCTTCTTTCTCTTGCTGAACCATTTGCAAGTTAGTTGCAGACATCATTATACTTCATCCCTAAATACTTCAGCATGTATATACCTAAGAACAAGGGCATTCTCCTGCATAACTACAATACAATTATCACATTTGGGAATGTTAACATTGATACAACATTATAATTTAATATAGTCAATTTTCAGATTTTCCCAATTGTCTCAATAATGTCCCTCACGGTTGTTTGATGCAGTATTCTAAAGAACACTAAAAACAGGTTCCTGGAAGACATTAGAATGCTAGAAAGCATAGCAGTATAGAGATCACTGTGAAATAAGCATTTCAAACATGTAAACTCAACCTTCTTTCTAAATGCTTAATTTAATTAGATTTAAGAGAATTAGAAGAGCTCAAGGATGCTTAAAGCTACAGTGATTTCAAATGCGTTCACAGAAAAATATAATTATACATCTAATTTTAGAGAGCATTTTAACTCCAATGTCTCTGGTAACCACTTTATAGTTACTTTCCTTGACAATCCTAGCCCACAAAAACAGGGACAAAGGCCACCTCTCTTGTGGTTTACATAACAGGCCCACAGGATTGCAAAGACACTATGGGAAGGGAGAGACCTCACCTCAGCATGGACAGAGTTGATGTGATACTTGACACCACTCTCTGACACAAATTCTTTCTGACATAGAAGACACTTGTATTTTCCAGCCACAAAGTTTCCCTATTTCCAAGAGAGAAACAAAAGAAAATTATTGGTAAATTCAGGAACACATATCTGGGCCATGTATAGGGATTGTTAGGGATAAAAAGAGGGAATTCTACTTCAGCGAAGATAGAAGGAAGAAGATCCAAAACAGCAATATATTTAGGAAAACCAGCCTGGACTGACTATCACCAGGATCTATCTATCCTAATGTGATTCTGTACCAAACATCCACAACCTTAAACACAACCTGTCATTCTCCTACTCTTATTATATACCAGGCTATGGTTTTCTACCTTCCCATATTCCTTTCACTTCACTTTCAGATTCTCTTGGTTCCTCCCCAAAAATGATCAAACTCCCAAAGTTCACCAGAGGCACAATGTGCAGTTCTTCCCACTATGATCCACTGTTGCAAAGAGCGCCTTGGAAATCCAGAATTAGAAGAGTACCATCCATAATACCTAGTTTAAGGACTCAGAAACTAGGATCAAGATGACAAACTCCTAAGCATTCCTGGACAGATCTGGTTTAGATGCCTACAACTCCCTTGTTGCCTTGAACTGAGACTTCTGTCCCCTCCTGAAGCTTCAGGTTTCCATGGTGCTCATTTTGTGTGAGGAGATACTTCTGAATGGAATTGGAAAGTGGCAGCAATTCCCATGGCTGGTGGGTTGTAGGACACCTGGGTCAACATGGAAAAGATTCAGTGAGGTGAATGGCTATTAGCCTGACACCTATCCCACCTCCCACGCCCAGAGGCCAGTAAGTTCACATGGGTTCAGAGGATCTTCACTTGTCCAGATAAGCACATGTAAGTTGATTCTAGAAAGTCTATAAGGCCCAATAAAACAGGACAGGCCCAGTGTGGGAAAGGTTCAGGTGGAAGGAGCTAAATCTCTGGTAGGAACTCAGAACTAATATATTTTTCTCCGAATTCCTTTGATTGATATGACTTACAACTGTGTTGGTCTTATCTGAGTCTTAGACATACCCTGGCATCCCACCCAGTAACAGACCAAGAATCTTTGGGACATAGAAAAATAAAGCAGCCTCTGAATGTAACAGCAAACAGGACAACTAGCTGTTCACCTAAACTGAATTCTCTTCCATGTCAGACTAGTTTGGAGGACATATTTTAAGATATTAAGTTCAAAAGGTTACAAACCAATGTACAAGAGCCCAGGTGAGCTTTGAGGCCAGAAACACTACTGTAGACAGCCTCACAACCCTGAAAAAGAGAAGAAATAACGTGAAGACTATGTCAAATAGCTCCCTTCTCTTAGTAATCTGGCCATTTACATGACCAACTCTACATGGGAGGAAGATGACCAATAAATAGTGCCACAAACCAAACAAAAAAATAATTCACATGCAAGCCACAAAAGCAAGGAAAATCAAGGAAAGGTAAAAGAAGGAAACAGAAGGTGACTAAGGTGTTTACAAAATCATAAGCCATTCTCTTCGCTGGTACTTTCTCTGACACTGAAGAGAAACACAGAAAATTGTACGGTAAGATTTTTTTAATGTTCTTTATTTACCACAAATGCATCTCCCACTTCTTTTATATTTACTCCTCCCCAAAATACAGCATCCACTATAGCTGTGGTACTTTAAAGATGGCTGTAAATTCGCTGCCACTCTTCTCATCAAGAAGTGGAATCTATTTAGCTTCCTTTGCATCCGGGTTAGCCCCCTGACTCCTTTGATGGATAGAATGTCATGAAAGTGATGCGGTGTAAATTCTGAAGCTAGGCCTTCAGAGATCTGCAGTTTCTGCTTTTATGTTCTTAGAATACTCTAAGAGAAGTCAGTTGCTATGTACCCTGCTTGCAGGCCAACTACCCTGGCTAGAGGGAGAGGCCATATGGAGAGCCAAGCTCCCAGTTGAATGCAGCTACATAGAAGCCATCTGGAACATTCCAGTCACATCTGAACTTCGAGCTGAATACACCTCATGAGTGATCCCAGTTGATTCCATGTACAGCAGAAGAACTGCCCTGCTGAGCCCTAACAAAATTATTACTGATCTACAGAATTATGAACAAATAAAACTGTTGTTTTGTTTTGTTGTTTGTTCAGATGCTTTGTCTCTAAGGAATAAATAACAGAAACAAAAGCAGATGCTTGATAAACATTTACTGAATAAATGAATGAGAAAGAACCACCTGGTTAGGACACTGAATGCGATGATACTTCTTGATATCTGACTTCCATTTGTGTAGTACTTCCTGGCTGAAGGTAGGTAGCCCAGGGCGAGTATATTTTAACTATAAGACAAGAAACATTTTATTACAGGAATCAAACTCCCAACCAAAATACCCCAAAAATTTCAAACCCAACTCTGCAGGTTATATAATTCTGAAGTCCACAAGTATATTTCTATACACAAAATAACTGTAAAGATGTGAGAACATCTAAAGCTCCTGAAACTAGTAAGTATAATTGTCTGTTGTTTAGTTGTAGAAAAGTTTGATTTTTAACAGAGGACAAGAGACTTTCAGATATAGCACTTCATCTACAGTTAAAAAAGAAAAAAAGCTATAGAGCACTACAGAGAGTTAAAATGTTTACTAAAAAAAGAGAGAAGTGGGC
>NW_012149618.1:3319091-3320975 GCF_000956105.1 Propithecus coquereli | reverse complement strand
GCATTCATATGCAAATTCAACAGAAATATATGTAGATGGCTACAAGGTTAGGAGGCTATAAACAAAGTGTTAATGGTAATATTATTTGGGTGGTAGAATTTTTAATAGTTTTAATTTTTTTTACTGCTTATCTGAATTTCTAATTTTTTTTCAATGTTAATATGCTAATTTTTGATTTTTTTTAATTCTAAAACAAAAATTTGGGGTGGGGGAACAAAAAAGATAAAACAAAAAAATTAAAGTTCAACCCAAAACAGGGATGGGAGAGAAATGAGGAAACAGAACACATAATCTTTGCTTATATTGCAAAAGTAGAATTATTCCTAGCACTTCCTTTCATCTGCTTTGACATGACTTAAGTCTCTCCTTACAACTAAAAGTGGAGTTTCCAGAGAAGAGATAGCACCTGCAGAGACTGTTCTGCAAAGTCCACCAAGGGTAATACCTGTAACTTCTGGTGAGTAAACAGTCTTCCTGCTTCAACAGTGGAAGTGTCTGAAAAGAAGCTGATTCTCTGAGATAGAAAAACAAACCAAAGTCCATAGAGACAATGGGGAAGGAAGGAAGGAAGGCAGCCCAAAGAACCTCTAGTAAACTTATAAAGATCTCAGAGTATGGAGCTGGTTTTATTTACAAGCATTCACTCTCCTCTGAAGCTAGTGTAAATGACTCTATCTAAATCCTTTTATGGTGGCAGGAGAGTATCTGTATAAACTATTATTTTTATATAACAAACTATATTTATGCAAACTACATAAAATGCAGCTATAAAAAAAAATGAAGGCCAGGCATGGTAGCTCATGACTGTAATCCCAGCACTTTGGGAGGCTGAGGTGGGAGGATCACTTGAGCCAACAAGTTTAAGACCAGCACAGGCAACATAGCAAGGCCCATCTCTACAAAAAATTTTAAAATTTGCTGGGGGTGATAGCACACTCCTGTAGTCCCAGCTACTCAAGAGGCTGAGGCAGGAGGATCACTTGAACTTGGGAGTTGGAGGTTGTGGTGAGCTGTGATCACACCACCGAACTCGAGTCTGGGTGACAGAGTGAGACCCTATCTCACCAAAAAGAAAAAAAAGGAAAAGAATGAAGGTGATCTCTCTGAACACATTTGGAGTGATTTCCAGGATATATAGTTCACCCTTGAACACCACAAGTTTGAACTTCACACTTATACATGGGTTTTTTTCAACCAAACACAAATCAAAAATACAGTATTCTCGGAATGCAAAATCCACGTAAGCAGAAAACCAACTTTTCATATACGCAAGTTTGGCAGGGCCAACTGCAGGACTTTGGTATACACAGAGGTCCTAGAACTAATACATGGATTTTGGTATACACAGAGGTCCTAGAACTAATCTCTTGCGTATATCAAGGGATAACTGTTAAGTGAAACAAAGCAGAGTATAAAATGTATCTAGAATAAGAAAGAAGAGGATATGTGAGAATATTCATGTATCTGATCATCCATCACATAAAAATACATGTAGGACAAACCAGAAATTACTTGGTTATCTTTGGGAGTGGATAGGAATAAAATAGAAAAGAGGAATGGGAATGGAATACAATAGTTGGGATGAGGGACAGTGACTCTCTTCTAAGTATACCTTTTCATATAGGTCTGATTGAGAACCATCATAATGTTTCACAAACCTCCAAAATAAATGAATACTTTAAATTAAATAGGATGTAGGGGAAACCCAAAACTTAATAAAAGTAACACATGAACCTATTACAAATGAGTGACACAATGAAGAGGGCAGGAAAGAAAAAACTAACCTAAGTAACTTTGGAAAATATTATTTTGACTAGATACTATAAGGCTTAAGATGAAAAGAAATATATACAAATATTATTCTCTAGTTAGTAAATTTGTTTT
>NW_012149618.1:3304130-3317959 GCF_000956105.1 Propithecus coquereli | reverse complement strand
AAAAAAAAAAAAAAAAAATTACTACCACAGTAGTAATTCTTGCAAGCAAGAAACATCAATGGATGTTAATGTAAGTGGGCAGAAGTATGATAAGAAACAGGATATGTGCATAGTCTCAATCTCCCAACAAAATATCCATTCATTTACAAAGGGGAAGATTGTAATCTTACCATGGAGATACCTGGAAGATACACCCTAACCAACTGATCAAAGTTATCACTAGTAAAAAGAAGCATCAACATCATATATTTGCTTTTTTTTTTCTTTCACTGTCTCTGATACTATGCATCGAGAAGGGCCAACAATGCTTTGGTAGTATTCTTGCCAAAAACATATAATGCCGCAAATTAATCTTGAGAAAACACCACACAAATCCATATTGGGGAACATTTTACAAAATTGCCACCCAGTCCTCTTCAAAAGCATCAAGGACACAAAAGACAAAGCCAGGGAACTATAACAGATTGGAAGAGACTAGGGAGACACAGAAATGAAATAAAACATGGGATCCTGATGGGACCCTAGAGTATGGTTATGTAAGATGCTGGCATTAAGGCAACTGGTTGAAGACCATAGGGAAACTCTGTACTAATTTCGCAACTGTTCTGTTAATCTACAATTATTTCAGAATTGAAAGTTTAAAAAGATATATATATTGCTTATGTGTATATCAAGAAACACTAGGAAGACGCCTAAGAAACTAGTAAGAATGGTTAACCATGGGAACAGGATACAACAGTGGGATGTCTCAATGCTTATCATCACTTTGACTTGTGAACCACAAGAATATATTATCTCTTCAAAAAATTAACTTTTTATGTTTAAGAAATAATAATGCCTTTTACCCATATACTATCAAAAATATATAACTGATGATTTTAGGAAAGTATCTGCTAGAAAAGACTACCAATCTTTATCAGCGAGTTAACAAGTATTTGTTTCAAATTCTCTACCATATACTATACATAGTGAAACTTGACTGCAATATCATGATACGTATCACTGTGCCAAATCCTCATTAAACTGAATTTAGATAGCCATGTACTTTACTCTGTACCAGAGAAAAAATGTAGAAATAAATCTGAAAAAAGAAAGGATGCTCTTACATACAAAAACATGATCCAACTCCTTGGACACCATTAAGACTGATTTTTATACCAAAAAAAAAAAAGTGTTGAAAACTAGGATTTGACCTTATTTTAAGACAACATTCCCTTCATATGGGCCAAAGGCCTATGCCAAATCTAAACTGTTCTTCTCAATACCCTGGAGAGTAAATAGGTCCTTAGCTCTGATCTTAGTTCTTATTATAAACCCTCTCAACCTGTTCCCTAGACCAGTCTGTAGTCAAATATTGCCTGTCTCCTTTTGGCTACATAATGCTCCTCCCTGGATGATCTATTCTAATCCAGTGGTTTCTGAATAAGTTCTGTACCCTTCAGAAGCATGCCTGGGGCCATGTAGGGGGATGATAAAAATATCAAGGAGAAGGCCAAGTAGACAAGGCTCACTACCCGCAGTTATTCAGAGCAAATCTGTTTTGATGTTTTGTATAAGCTTTTATTTTGAAAAAAAGGGGGAGAGAGTTGTTGCTACAAAATAAATTGAAACCACTTATCTAAACTAAATATGAACTACTATAATACATATGAAATAACAAAATGGAAACCCACTGGACAAAGACTAAGCAAAAAATCTAATCTGGGAATTCAGGTTTCCTCTAGAAGTAGGTAAGAGGGCTCCTTAAGGAAATTATGAAACAGACTGTCACTCTAGGACCTATGTGAATCCAAACACTGAAGCTGGATCAGATGTACTTTATCTCCAAGGATACACAAGCAAAATATCATGTACTCATTCTGGTACATTTACTTTTTATTAGACATAATGGTTCCAAAATTAATGTAAGTTTCTACCTTACCTTCCGATCATCAGGTACCAGGTCCTGAAGCACCTTCCGCTTAGGCCATTCCTTGGCCAGTTCAGCAGAGGCCAGCTCCTGCAGGTGGTATACAGCTATCTTGGCAGAACGTCTCTGAACTCGGCCCCCACTCTTTGACTCGAGGCTCATGTCCTTTAAGCACTCTGGCTGTCCTGACTCTGGAAAGAAGGAGATCTGCAAGAATAAGACACAGCAAAACACAGGCCTGATAAGTGGCATCCCTCAGAGACAGTGATTAAAGGCTGCCTTTCCTGCTCTAACTATCAAAAGAGCTATTTAGTAGCTTGCTGACCACTAGCATCAAGCACTACCATACTAACGCATATTTCACTGGTAAAACAGCTTCTTAGCAGGATAAAATCTGTTCTAATGACTAAAAGTAGTTAAAAGTCAAGACATTCATATGCCAAGAAATGAACCTCAACACATACTTCATACTATATATAAAAATTAACTCAAAATGGACCATAGCCCTAAATGTAAAATATAAAACTATACTACTTCTAGAAGAAACCAAGAGAGAAAATTTTTGTGATCCTGGGTGTGATGGTTTTTTGATGTGTCAACTTGGCTAGGCTATAGTCATCAGTTAGTCAATCAAACATTAATCTAGGTATAGATGTACAGGTATTTTGTAGAAGTAATTAAAGTCTATAATCAGTTGAGTATAAGTAAGAAAGATGCTGCAGAGGAGGCAACAGAGATTCAAAGCATGAGATACATCTTCAAGCTGTCTCTGACTTGAAGATGAAGGAGGTCATGAGCCAGGGAATACAGGTGGCCTTTAAAAACTGAGAATGACTCGCAGCCTACAGCAAATAAGGAAAGGAGCTTCTACAACTGCATGGAGCTGAATTCTTTTTTCTTTCTTTTTTTTTTTTTTTTTGGAGATAGAGTCTTGCTCTGTCGCCCCGGTTAGAGTGCAGTGGCATCATCATAGCTCACTGCAACCTGAAACTTCTGCGCTCAAGCAATCCTCCTGCCTCAGCCTCCCAAGGAGCTGGGACTACAGATGCACGCCACCATGCCTGGCTAATTTTTCTACTTTTAGTAGAGACGGGGTCTCGCTCTTGCTCAGGCTGGTCTTGAACTCCTGAGCTCAAGCAATCCTCCCGCCTCGGCCTCCCAGAGTGCTAGGATTACAGGCGTGAGCCACCACGCCCGGCCTGGAACTGAATTCTTGAACAATCTGAATGACTCTGGAAATGGATTCTCCTTCAGATCCTCCAAAAAGGAACAGCCCTACCTAAGCTTTGATTCCAGCCTGGTGAGACTCTAAGCAGTGGAATCAGCTGAGCCATGCTGTGTCTGGACTTCTGACCTAGAACTGTGAGATAATAAATTTGTGTTGTTTTAAGCCATTTAAGTCTGTGGTGATTTACAGTAGCAATTACAAATTATACATTGGGTTAAGCAAATATTTCTTAAGGAAAACAAAAGCATTATCCATAAAATAAATAATATTTAAATTGAACTTTATCAAAATTTAAAACTCTGTTCTTTGAAAAACACTGTAAAAAATGATATTTCTGATAAAGAACTTGTATCTGGAATAATAAGAAATTCAGAATATATTCAATATTTAATAATAAGACAACAAAGATCCCCAAAAACCACCCCAAAAAATGAACAAAGGATTTGAACAGACACTTCACTAAAGAAGATATACAAATTGCCAATAAGCACATGCAAAGATGGTCAACAACATTAGTCATCATTTGTCATTAGGGAAATACAGATTTAAACCACAGTAAAATACTACTACATACCTATTAGAATGGATTAAAAAAAATGTAACTAACAAGTATGCAAAGCAACTGGAATACTCATACTTTGCTGGTGGGAATGCAAAATGGCACAGCCACTTTGGCAGTTTCTTATAAAATTAAACATATGTTTACTGTATGATCCAGCAATCCCATTCCTAAGTATTTACCCAAGAGAAATGAAAACTTATTTCCACGCAAAAACCTTTATGTGAATGTTTTTTGTTTGTTTGTTTGTTTGGGGTTTTTTTTTGAGACAGATCTCACCGCCACCCAGGCTGGAGTTCAGTGGAATGATCATAGCTCACTGTGGCCTCAAACTCTTGGCCTCACGCAATACTCCCACCTCAGCCAAGGGCTGGGACTACAGGTGTGAGCCACCACACCTGGCATATGTGAATGTTTATAGCAGTTTTATTCATAATTGCCCAAAACTAAAAACAACCCAAATGTTCAACTGGTGAATGGATAAACAACAAACTTGAAACATCCATATAATGGAATCCTAGTCAGAAATAAAAAGGAATAAATTAAGATACATGTAACACATGGATAAAGCTCAAATGCAGTAGGCTAAATGAAAGAAAACAGACTCAAAAGGCTACACACTGTATGATTCCATTTATATGACATTCTCAAAAAGGTAAAACTATACAGACAGCAAATAGGTCAGAAGTTGCCAGGGGCTGCAGCTGGCGAGGAAAGCTGACCACAAAGGGACATAAGGCAATTTAGGGAGGTGACAGAATTGTTCTATGTCCTGATTTTGGTGATGGTGACATGACTATAGATGCATGTGTCAAAAACTCTTATAACTGTGCACTAAAATGCTAAATATTAACATGTGTAAACTATATCTTAACAAACAACTCTAAAAAAAACAGGGAAGGAAAGCTTAGGAATATAATTAGAAAAAAGTCAAGAAAAAGAAATTTTTTTAATTAAAAAATACAAAAGTTGGCCAGGCGTGGTGGCTCACGCCTATAATCCCAGCACTTTGGAAGGCTGAGGTAGGAGGATCGCTTGAGGGCAGGAGTTTGAGACCAGCCTGACAACACAGAGAAACCTTGGACCTTGTCTCTACAAAAAATAAACAATAAAATAAAAAATAAATTAAAAAGACCAAAATAATGGGAATAGAGGAATCAGCTGGTCAGATTTCCACAAAATTTCTAGCTACGGGGGAATACCTTTAGACTTAAAAATATAATACAGTTTACTTCTGCCCGGACTATACTTTGAATTTCAATTTCCCTAACTTAATAAAGTTCAAAAGGCAGAAATAAGAGAGAAAAAAAGAAAGAACAAGGAAGAGATAACAAAAGCATTCGAAAATTAGGAGATACAAATGAGGAACCAAGGATATATGGAAAGATGTATGGTAAGCACTCTCCACAAAATACATCCCCAAACAAGGTCTAGAAAGGAATCAGTACTCACAGGCCCATGCTCTGACCTCAGGTGATATGCAAGTCCAGCCTTTGATCTATACGGTTTTCCACAGTGGTGACATTTCAGGGTCATCTTCTCTAGCTCTGCAGCACCTTTGCCACATTTTCTGACATGGTATAGATATCCCATGATGCTGGTAAAGCTACTGGAGCAACTCTGAACACAGAAGAGAGGCCCAAACTATAATCTTACATTGTTTGACATGATTCCTAAATTTCTAAACAACACAAAGCACTCACCACCACAAAATACAAACAGACCCTGATATCACAAGACCCTGGTCATCCTAGTATAACCAAGCATGATATTTAATGAGTTTAGATGGCATTTGATAAACTGTAAGTGTGCGCCTAGTCTTTGCCAGAGCTTTCTCCTTGGTCTGTGATCCCACTCTATCCCAGTATCAAATACCCAGCAACATTGAAGTTCATCACAGTGAGGTTACTGGGATTCTCTTCATCACACTGAAGAAAGGATGGTAAAGAACCCTCTTTCAACAAAGGCAAAGGGGAGAAAAATAACTTTTGGGAGATGAGAAAGAAAAATAAAGAACTACTAATGAGTTCAAGAGACGTCAAAAGGCAGGAACCACCCATATGCCATAAGATGGCATAAAACTAGGAGATCAACAAGGGAGGAAGAGGAGAGATGGAAAAGAAGAAGAAAAAGACATTGACCAAGACTGCAGGGAGGAGTTGCCGTCCTTGGACTCTTACCTCGCGCATGCACCTGAGCTTTCCCAGTCTCTTTAGAACTGTTCGGAGTCGTTCCCTCTCACTTGGCTCATCTATTTCATCTCCAGCTTTCAGAATGGGCTAGAAATCAAGAGAAGCAAACAAACAGATGATTCATAGAAAAGACAGACACAAGAAAAAAAAATCAATAGGAGAATCAAGGATGAGACTAGCAAATGGCAATCCAAACTTCATGATGCCCATGAAGTCCAAGTTATTTGACTCCTGGCTTTCTCCATCTTCTCCTGGACAAAGGAAGTGAATATAATGGAAATAAGAGTTCTTAGCCTCTATATCTCAGGATATGAACCTTTGGGGCTAACCTAAACACACAAATACCTATGGATCTACTGCAAAGGTTTCATCGTGCATAACTCTTCTAGCAAAAGGGTCTTCTTACACCCTTATAAAGTCCCAGAGCCATCTGCACTGATACATCTACACTCACCTAAGTAAAAGACATCCAAACACCATGTAGGAACACAAAGGACAGAAGGCACTCTTACCAAACTATTATGATTTGCCATGACATGATACTTCATCCCTGCCAGTGAACGAAGTTGTTTCCCACAATGATGACAAGTAAACATTTCCTAAAAGGAAAAAATACCGCTCAGTACTAGGCTGTTCAACAGAGAAACAGAATGTCACAAAGTCCTACTCAAGTGCTCTGATCTGTGTTTCCTTTATTTCCCAAACTCAATAGTCAATGATTCTCAAAATCCCACAAGCTTGGTGTCTTGTCCTCAAGGGCAAGCAGGTAAAGGCAACTCATTTTAAAATAATAATAATTACCATTTATTGAATGCTAACGTTTGCTAAGTAACGGGCTAGGCACTTAGCATGTGTTACTTCTTTCTTGTCCTCTCATGGACTACACAAAGTATTTATTATTTTTCTTTCCATTTTACAAATGAAGAAACCCAGGTGCACACACAAAAAGCTAAATGCCACACTAGTATGTAGCTAAGAGAGGATTCAAATCCAAGTCTATTAGATCCAAAGCCTATGTTTCCTCTATTACACAATGTTGCCTCTTATCCACTATAATCAGCATATCTGACACAGTACCAGAGGTTTAAAGTTTGGGTAAAAAATCCTAACAATAACAAAATGCCATAAAATATCTAACCTGTTTGCAGTTTTCCATGTGTTTCTTTAAACCCTCTATGGTCTTCCTCCCCACTGCCTGGCAGGTAGGGCAGGAGACACTGCCTTTATCCACGATTTCTAAATACCACTGCTCCTCCAAACTGCCTACGAAGGAGAGAAAGGAACACTTTGTAATCTGTAGTAGACTCCAGAAACAAAAAGCATAATCCCACAATTTAGGAAAAGTATAATAAAATTGTATTTTCCTTTCCTGATAGACAATAATGAAGAGACTCTTGCTGGGTATAACTTCTGAAAGTAATTTTTTTTTAGACAGTGAGGAGTTTCTGAAACTCCTACTCATCTCCCTATGACAAAAACCATCTTAGAACCACTCCAAAGCCCAGTGGCTTAAAGAACTAAGTAACATTTTTCATAGCAGGATATAACAATGGGATACTGAGATATGTAATAGCCAATTTGCTGAGTGTTTCTTATGTGCCTGAAACTAAATGTTTTTATCCCATTTAATTTTCACAATTCTGACTGACTTATTATCCCTATTTATAGACAGGAAACTGAAGTTTGGGAACATTAAACAAATTGAGGTAGGTCAGAAAGGAAATGAAGAGCCAAAACTTGCTAAAGGTCTGCCTGACCTCCAAAGCTAGGACCTTAATAACTGTCTCCTTGAAAAAATGCTTTAGTGCATCATTCCTACACAAACAACAACAAAAAATCTGTGTGAGAACTATATCCCACAAAGCTTCCAACAGAAAGCATACCTGCTGCATAAACTGGTGGTTCCTTCCGAATACGACGAGCCTGGGATTTGGGATTGGGCTGAGTTTTAGGCCGTTGCTTCCTCCCTGACGCAAGACAGAAACTTGAAGCCCAGCATATCACCTTTGCTAACCCCTCTCTAGACCAAAATCTCTTCCCTCCCCTTCTCTTCAACACCCTATGCCCCACTCCCTTAACCAACTGACTCCCTTAAGTCATGAAAGAATGAAAGGGTAATATAAGGAAGGATGGAGGCCATTCCCTCCCCAAAATTTCCAAGGGCTCAAAAGTCATTCAAGGCCCAAAACTAAGGTCTCTTTCCTATTTACCCTCAAAGAATAAAGGCCAGTTTCCCAAGGAAAAAAGAAATAGCAAAGTTACTTCCTTACCATAAAGCTTATGCTTCTTCTGAGGAAATTCTCGGTAGTCTTCATCTTCTTCCTGCCTAGGTTTCCTTTTTCCTTTGGTTGATACTCCACCTGACCCTGAAATACCATACAAAAACAAAACAAAAACTGAGTACGGTTTGTAAATGAACATTAGGCCTGCCTTCAAAACGTCATTCACAAGACGAACAAAGGGAAAGACCATCAATGAAACAGGCCTCACAGAAGGATTCCTGACATTTTTAGGGAAGTTGGTGTAACTTCTCATTAACTGACCCAATCTTCCCTTTTCCTTTAATATTGTTCTCCATCCTGAATCATCAATTGCTCTCCATAAATAACAAGTGTCTTCAAGGCAATGTGTTTTGCTTACTAGAGATTTGAGGCTAACACTGATGCAGAAGAATTGCTCAAGATAGAGGGCTACCAAGGACTCTTGACACTATGACCATCTAGAATATTCTATCCTGAATAACCCTTACACCTAAATCCTCAGCAGAGGATTGAACTAAAACCAGGGGAAAGAAGTTCAAATTGTATGAAAAGGAAAGGCTGAGGCTGAATATAACCTAGAGGAATAAGATCAGCAGAATTTCACTCTGTCAGATAGTGAAGCTAACAGTATGCAATAGCCTAACGCCTTAAAGTTTTTTTAATCACTAATGAGAAACACCTATGTGGCATTTAATACTCTAAGAGCCATTTACAACACTACCTCAAAATATAACTTTAGAGAGTGCTCTGTCTTTGAAATAAGACACTGATACTGATACCTTCAACATGAGAAGTAGCAGCTGGCTTGATCCTTCTCATCTTCATCCAGTAGGTAGATTTTCGGAAGGATGCTGGAAAATCACTCACTGGTTCACATGATGAGGCAGATGATGAGCCACTTAAGGAGTCATCGTGAGGAATAGTGTACTGGAAACTATTATCCTTTATGGAGCACTGGGTCCTGCTACTAATACAACACAAAGATCGTACCACAAAGGAGAGTCTGCAGCAAAATTCCTATTAATTCTTTTATATCATAACAAGATAACCAAGTTGGTTACTTGTCCAAAAAACTAAGAATGTAGGTTGTAGTTTCCTAATAATTATAATGGTTGATCTAACAACATGTACAATTATTATACTTCGCTGTAATCAGAAAGAGTAAGAGGTCCATATACATGATTACTTTGCAGCACAAGCAGGCATCACTTCCTAGATTTATTTAAGAAAAGTAGGCAAAGTAATAGGGTGTTCTATGACCCTTCAGAAGATTCCCTGGATTTGTAACCAGGTATGTCCAAGCTTCCCTATTTCTCTGATAGAGGGACACTAACTAAAGGGTATCTCTGTGAATAGAAAGGAGAAGAATAGTGTGTAGGCTCTAATCTGATCCATCTTCCTTCTCCCTAAACCTTGAAGTCAGGGCTGCCCTATCTTACTTAGGCAACATGATACTTAGCTTTCATAGGTAAAGGAAGGATGTTATCTTGTCTGAATTAAACTGGCCAAAGAATTCTGGTATACAGTTGGATCCAGATTCCAAAATCTAATACCAGTCAGTATGTCAGTTAACAAACATTACTGAGTAACTACAAAGGAGCAGACATTCTTCTAGGTGGCTCAAGATGCAGCAGAGCAGCAATTCTCAAAGTGTGGTCAAAGGACTCCTAGGACCTCCCTTTTCCAACTAAATATTAATATCTATATGAGGCCTGCTTTAGATGTATAGTTTAGAAAGATCACTGGCTGCTGTATAGATGATGGTCCATGGGGGAAAGAGTAAACAAAAAGAGAACAGTTAGCTTGTTGCAATAGTATGGATAAAAATGATGCCGGCTTGAAGTAGGGTTTTATTGCAGAGACGATGAGTTGGCAGATTCAAGATAACACTTTAGAGGTAGAGCTGATAAGAATTACATATAGAGGTTTGTTTGTGACAGCAGAGAGAAGTAACACAGGTGACCATTCCTGGAAAATACATAAGTAAAATGTCAGATGCCTGTGTATGAAATACTATGTAGTTGTAGAAGCAATGAACCAATTTCACACATAGACATGAACATAACTAAAAAGCATACTGTTGAATGAAAAAGAAACAGAACAGGATCTCTAGTACAATCTCATTTCAGTAAATTAAAAACAAATACACATGTAAAGCAGCTTATTTTAAAGCTTATTTTACTTATTTTTAAAGGATTCATATATATAGTTTTTTATTTCAAAATATTATGGGGGTACAAATGTTTTTGTTACATGGATAGCTTTTTTTTAATGCTTAAGTCAGGGCTATAAGTGTGTCCATCACCCACATAATGTTCATTGTACCTGCTAGGTGGGTATTTACAGCCCCCCTTCTCCCTCCTCCTCCCTTCTTGATTTCCAATGATTTTTACTTCTTTCTGTGCTCATGTGTGCCCATCAATTAATTCCAAATTATTAGAGAGTACATGTGGTGATTGTTTTTCCATTCTTGAGATACTTCACTTAGGAGTAACGGTCACTAGTTCCATCCAAATTACTGTGAAAGACATTGATTCATTTCTTTTTAGGCTGAAGGATTTATATATATTTAAGGATACATTTCACACTTGTTAATATAGTTTCCTCTGGGAGGGAGGGGATGGAAATGGGGATAGGTAAACATAAGAGAGTCTGATGATCAGAGAAAGATGAGTTTCAGCTCTTGGCACATGAGGTCAAATATTACAAATTTAATACAGAGAAGTCCTGGTTCTGGTGTGGTGGCATAATTGCCACTATAGCCCATCCCTCCTGCTGATTATAACTAAAAACTCTGGACTCTGTAAACAAAAGCAGGTGGATTATGCAGGGAAGTCAAAACTGGGAGAAGTGACCCAGATGGGGTGAGTTTCCCAGCTATGTTTTTCCCCCTCACATGTGTCTTTGCAACAAGGGTGAGCCCCACTTGCAGAGCAGCATGGGTGGCTTAAATTCCAACAGAAATCCCCTCTTTCTGGCCAAAGAAATCAGGAAAAGGGGTCTCTGTGGGCCAGAGAGTATGGAGAAATCCTAGAGAGGAGACAAGCAAAGAAAGGGATCCCATAACTCAGTGCATAAATACACACAAGTTACATCTTAATTTGAGCTATATATGTGTGGCACATAACCCAAACCAGCCTCGCAAAAACTTTGAAAACTAAAATGAGATTTGAACTAATGTGACCCAAACCAATGTAGCGAAATCTTAGAGAACTGAAATAAGATTTGAAACACCTGCAGAAGTCTCAGACTAGCCCCTGAGCTATTTGTGTATGGAACAAGCCAAATCATCATAGCAAAGACATACAGAACAAAACTGAGATTTTAACAAATGCCTCCATAAGGCAAGATGGAACTTATAGTCTAAACCTAAAGTGAGGTTACCTGCTAAAACAAAAACAGCAACATTCCCCAGAAGATTATAATAGGACCCAAAATCTATACAAATAATATTCACAATGTTGAGGATAAATTCCAAAATTATGCAACACACAAAGAACTAGGAAAATGTGAGCAATTCTCAAAGAACAGATGATTAAAAGATCAACTCCAAGATGATCCAGATGTTGGTACTATCAAACACTTTCAATATATAAAGGAAATACTTTCTTATAAAGGAAAACACGCATGAAATGAAGGAAAAGGTAGGAATTATCTACAGAGAAACAGAAATCACAAAAATAAATAAAATTTTAAGAACTGAAAAATACAATATCTGAAATAAAAACTCATTGGATGAATTCAGTAATAGAATGGAGATGACAGAGGAAAGAATTTGTGAAAGAGTTTGTGAACGCAGATCAACAGAAATGATCCAATCTGAAGAACAAAGAGGAAAAAAGACTGAAAAACAGTAAACAGAGCCCCAATAACCTGTGGGTTAATATCAAAAGTTTTATCTTAAGTATATTTATAATTCCAGAGAGAGAAGAGAAAGATATTGTGGCAGAAAAATACATTTAAAAAAAATAATGGAGGAGAATCTCCCAAATTTGGTGAAAGACATAAACTTACAGATTCAAGGGGCTCAACAAACACTTAATAGGATAAAACTCAAAAAAAAACCACACCTAGATACATCTTAATAAAACTATTCAAAGCCAAGGATTTCTTCTTTTAATCTAGAAAGCTTCAGAAAAGTGACATATTACATTATAGGGAATAACGATTTAAATGATCATGGATTTCTCAACAAAAACCAAGGAGGCGAGAAGACAATATAACAATATCTTTAAAATCCTGAGAGAAAATATTTGTCATTTCAGAATTCTATATTCAATGAAAATATACTCAGTAATATTTCTTCAGATGAAGAAAAACTAAACAGAATTAATTGTCAGCAGATCTGCTCTATAAGAAATGCTAAAGGAAACTATTCCAGCTAAAGAAAAATAGCACCAGAGAGAAACCTGGATTTTTAAGAATGAAGAAAGAGCAACAGATATGGTAAATAGCCAGGTAAATACAGTTAAAAAAAAAACAAAAACTTAAAGGCCAGGTGTGGTGGCTAACGCCTGTAATCCCAGCTCTCTGGGAGGCCGAGGTGGGCGGATTGTTTGAGCTCAGGAGTTCGAAACCAGCCTGAGCAAGAGCGAGACCCCGTCTCTACTAAAAATTAGAGAAGAAATTAATTGGACAACTAAAAATATATAGAAAAAATTAGCCGGGCATGGTGGCGCATGCCTGTAGTCCCAGCTACTCAGGAGGCTGAGGCAGGCGGATCGCTTGAGCCCAGGAGTTTGAGGTTGCTGTGAGCTAGGCTGACGCCACGGCACTCACTCTAGCCAGGGTAACAGAATGAGACTCTGTCTCAAAAAAAAAGAAAGAAAAAAAATAAAAGAGCAGACCTAAATCCAACCATATCAATAGTTAACTTAAATATTTATGGTCTAAATGCTACAGTTAAAAGTCAGAGATTGACAGAATGAATTAAAAAAGCAATACCCTACTATATGCCTACCTACAAGAGGCACTTTCTAAATATAAAGACACATGTAGACTGTAAGTAAATGGATGATGCAATCAGAAAACATAAGAAGGCTGGAAAGACTATTTTAATACCAGATATAAGAGACTTCAAGATAAAGAGTATTGCCAGAGATAAAAAGAGACACTTCATAATGACAAAAGTGTCAAATCATGAGGAAGACATTATTATCCATTGTATGTACTTAATAATAAAGACTCAAAAGCAAAAATTGACAGAATTAAAGGGGAAAACAATTTCACGAACTTAGAAGAAAATTTTAAGACCTCCCTCTCTCAACAGTTGATAAAACAACTAGACAAAAATTCAATAAAGACATAAACAATCTGAACTACACTATTAGCCCCGTTGCTTTAGTTAACATTTATAGAATACTACCACCAACAACTGAAAGATATACATTCTTTTCAAGTGCACATGTGCATTTACTAAGATAGATCATCTGCTGGACCATAAACTTTAAACTTTTATTGAAAGGATGAAAATCTCACAGTATATTCTCTGACCATATCAGAATCAAATTAGAAAGCAACAATAGTAAGATACCTAAAAACAAAAACACAGACAAAACCCAAATATCTACAAATTAAATAATCTACTGCTACATAGTTCCTGGGTCAAAAATGATGTCACAAAGGAAATTTTAAAATAATCTGAACTGAATAACAACAAAAATACACATATCAAAATTTG
>NW_012149618.1:3300097-3303720 GCF_000956105.1 Propithecus coquereli | reverse complement strand
AAAAAAAAAAAAAAAAAATGCTTATATCAGAAAAGATCTAAAATCAATGACTTAAGATTTTATCATAAAATACCTTAAAAGAAAGAGTAAAGTAAACCAAAGAAGGAAAGGTAAGAGGAGAAATCCATGAACTAGAAAACAGACTAGAGGAAATGTGGTTCTTTGAAATGATCACAAAATCAACAACCCAGTAGCTAGACTGATCAAAAGAAAAAAGATACCACAAATAACCAATATCAGAAATGAAAGAGGGATTATCAGAGATCATACAGATACTAAATTAGTAAGAATACTTTGAATAACTTTATGCCAATAAATTGATAAATTAAGATGAGCAAATGTCTTTAAAAATACAACTTACCAAAACTGATACAAGAATAAACTAGAAATCTAAATAACTCTGTATCTATTAAAGAAACTGAATTTACCAAATCCTTCCCCAAAATAAAACTCCAGGCCCAAATAGTTTCACTGTTGAATGTCATGGCAATAAGGTTTTAAAAAAGGAAGAGAGATCAAAAGGAAAAAAGTAAAACTCTCCCTACTTGCAGATTACATGATTGCTTACAAAGAAAATCCCAAAGAATCTACAAAACAATCACTAGAACTAATAAATGAATTTAGCAAAGTGGCAAGATACAAGGTTAACATACACAAGACTGTATTCTTATATACTAGCAAGAAGCAACTAGAAAATGACACAAAAATAATATTGTTTACAATAACATCAAAGAAACACAAAATATATAGGAACAAACCTAACAAGACATTCAAAACTTTTAGTGAAAACTACAACACAATGCTGAGAGAAATCAAGGAGATCTAAATAAATGGAAAAATATAGCATGTTCATAAATCAGAAAATTCAATATGATTAAAATAACAATTTTCCCCAAATGGATCTATACATGCAATACTATACCCATGAATACTAAGCATGCTTTTCATAGATATTGGCAACACAATTCTAGAATTTATATAAAAATGGAAAGAACCTAAAATAGCCAAAATAATTCTAAAAAAGAACAACAAAGTTAGAGGACTTAACCTATTTGATTTCAATACTCTAAACATCAATGAAATAGAATAAGGAGAGTCCTCTATGTTCAACTAACTGGCTTTTGACAAAGGTGCCAAGGCAATTCAATAGGGAAAGCAAAGTCTTCTTAACAAACGGATATACAAATAGACAGAAATTAATATTGATCCTTACCACATGCCATTCACAATTTTTTTTTTTTTTGAGACAGAGTCTCGTTCTGTCACCTGGGCTAGAGTGCCATGTCATCAGCCTAGCTCACAGCAACCTCAAACTCCTGGGCTCAAGTGACTTTCCTGCCTCAGCCTCCCAAGTAGCTGGGATTACAGGTGCACGCCACCACGCCTGGCTAATTTTTCTATTTTTTAGTAAAGATGGCAACTCACTTTTGCTCAAGCTGGTCTCAAACTCCTGAGCTCAAGCAATCCTTCTGCCTCGGCCTCCCAGAGTGCTAGGGTGAGGTGTGAGCCACCTCATCCAGCCCATTCACAAAAGTTAACTGTAAATGAGTCTTAAACCTAAATGTAAAACTTATACAACTTCTAGAAGACAGAAATCTTTGCAATTAGGGGAGGCAAAGGTTTCTTAAATAGGATACAAAAAGCATGAAACATAAAAGAAAATGATAAATTAAAAACTTTTGCTCTTCAAAAAAACACCATTAAGAAAATGAAAAGCAAACCACAGACTAGGAGGAAATATTCAAGACACATATATCAGAAAAAGAAATTTTATTTAGAATATATTTTTTAAAAAATACTACAACTCGATAATTTGACAACTTAATTTTTTAAAATGGCCAAAAGATGTAAACAGACACTTTACAAAAGAAGATAGATGAATGCCTAAATAAGCACATGAACAGATGCTCAACATCATTATTCATAAATGATCAAAAAAAAAAACCCATAATTAGACACCACTTACATACCCATTAAATTGCCTAAAATTAAAAAGACTTACTCTCATACATTGCTAGTGTGAATGTAAAATGAAACCACTTTGGAAAACAGTCAGTTCCTTAAAAAGTTAAACATACTCCTGCCATATGAGTCAACCAACCTATGATGGTAAATACCATCTTAGGTATTTATCAAGAGAAATGAAAAACATTTGTCCATATGACTTCTACATCAATGTTCACAGGAGCCTTATTATAACACCCCAAAATTGAAAATAACCCAAATGTCCATCAAGGTAGATGGCTAAACAAATTATGGTATATTCATAATAGAATTCTACTCAGCAATAAAAACTATTTTTCATCTCAAAATCATTATTCTAGGTGAAAGAAATCATGCAAAAAATAAGAACATACTGTGTGATTTCATTTATATAAAATCCTAAAATATGCAAACCACTGAACAGTAATAGAATACAGGGTCAGTAGTACCTGCAGACAAGAGTGGAGGGAGAAATATATTGCAAAGGGACATGAAAAAACTTTTGGGAAAGATGAAAATGTTTATCTTGATTGTAGTGATGGTTTCACAGATGCATACATGTGTCAAAGCTGTTCATGGTATATTCTTTAAATATGTACAGTCTATTGTACTTCAATTATACCTCAATAAAGGTATAAAAAATTTTAATAGGAATTAGCAGTTCTCTACGGCCAAAACCTATCATCCCAAACTATGGTAGAAAGACTTGGTAGTATCAACAGGCCAATAAGAGCCAAGTCCCATGTGATGACTCTCAGGAAACTCTCCACATAGGTTTTTCTTTACTATCGCAGTGTAGGATTCAGAAATACACTACCCATATACCCTCTCATGAATAAGCATAAGCATACTAAAAAAGCAATAGTTCATATGATCAGTATGATTAACAACTTAGAGATTAAGTCTAGATGGTTAGGGAATCCCCTCCAGGTCTCTTTTATTCTTAATTGAATTCTTAAAATTCTTAAATTCTTACATCAATAAAAATAATCCTCAAGTATTTTACACCATCTACCTATCAACCCAGGGCATTTGATGATTGGTTAAAAACCAGATTAATCTCAAACTTCCCTTTCCATAAATATAAAAAAAAAAGCTTTGTTATGATATAATGACTATCTTAATTGTAGTGGCTTTATAATTTGTTGTCACTAGTGTGGCAAGTCTCAGCATCTCATGACAACGATGAAAAATTTAGCCTATTTTCAACTCCTTTCTGACCTACCAAGAATTTTTAAGAGCCCCTAGTTCATTCTTCTAGGTGAAAATATTTAGGTTTCATTAGAAAACTATTTTAGTTCATCTTGTTATCCTTTGCAGACTTATTTAATTCTATCTAATCTCTAAAAGCTGAGGTTCTCCATGGTTTCCTCCTCTACTTTTATCTAGTCTCACTTCTCATCATCAGTTCTCAAACTTCACAATTTTCTAGGAAACTGGTTAAAAATAAGGATTCCCACATCCTAACCCCAATGATTCTGATTAATAAATGGGGCCCATTAATCTTTATGTTTTTAAACAATTATCCCTAAGTGACCAAGATACACACTGAGAAACTCTCCCTCATTATCTCACGAATACTCTCATCTTGTGGAAGAAAACATGATGTTTCCAATTTCTTTTACAGCCGATGATTCTTT
>NW_012149618.1:3297012-3299972 GCF_000956105.1 Propithecus coquereli | reverse complement strand
ACCATGTCCAGCTAATTTTTTTTCCATTTTTAGTTGTTTGGCTAATTTCTTTCTATTTATAGTAGAGACGGGGTTTCGCTCTTGCCCAGGCTGGTCTCGAACTCCTAAGCTCAAGCAATCCTCCCGCCTTGTCCTCCCAGAGTGCTAGGATTATAGGCGTGAACCACCACACCCCACTGATGATTCTTAATTCTATATTTCAGACCAGCTCTTCAGCTGAGGTCCAAACCCACTTAAGTTTGTTCCAAATGTTGCTCCTCATCCAGAAATTCCTAGTTCAGTGAATGACTCCAATATCCACCCGGTTGCCAAAGGCAGAGACTCTATCTTCCTTCCTCTTACTCACCTCTCATCACCACAACTTGTATATTCCCGAAATATTGTTACCATAGGCCATTCTTCATTCATCTCTTAGGTTACTGTAATAACCTCTGAACCACTTTTCCAGTACCCTTCGAAATCTATCCTTTGTAATGCTGCCAGAGTGACCTAAGACCAATATCTGACTATGTCATCCCCTCATTTAAAACCCTTCTAGGATAAAATCCAAACACCTTAGCATGTCACAAAAGGTCCTTCATGATCTGGCCCCTGCTAACCTCTCTAAACGATCTCCCTGCAATTCCCCATCCTCTATGCCAGTTATATAAAACTACTTGCTATCCCATTAACTTCTTTTACACGTTCACATGCTTTTCTCTCTCCTGAAAAACGCTTTCTCCTCCCAGCTAACTGCATTAGTCCTCAATTTTCAAGTCTCTGCTTAGGAGTCATCTGTTCTGGTAACTCTTCCCTTTCAAACTGTCACTCCTTTTCCCCAAAGGCTACATTAAATTCCCATTTTAAAATATTTACTTATTACACTGTATTGTGTTGATCTACTTGCCTATCTCCTCTTTGAGACTGCTAGTTCTGTTTTTCATGTCTGTATATCTAACCTACTACACAGCTGGCACAGAGCAGACATTTATGTAAATGTCATCAGTAAATGTCATCTGAATAAATGAATCCATGTAATGGCAGTTTCTAGTAAACAGAATCTTCTCTTTTGTATTAACCATGGAAAAACTTAGCACTTTGAGTACCCAAAATAAGCCAGTCTTGCAGCCAAGTAGTTTGAAAATACAAGAATTTCTTGCAGTCATTTTTATTGTCCTTCACAAGTTCATCAATATATTTATGAGCACAAATTTGATGTCTAGAGAAATGCAGGACTACCACTGAGTCATACATACGTTCCATTTTTATTACAACTTGTACTTTTTTTTGCAAGCTAGGCTTTTCTCCCCCACACTAGATTTAGACCTGCATTGTCCGATCCAGTGGCCACTAGCTACAGGTGGCTATTTAATGCTAGTTAAAACTAAAATTTAAATATCAGTTCCTCGGTCGCACTAACCACATTTCAAGTGCTCAAAAGTCACAGAGTGCTAGTGGTCATGATACTGGACAGTGCGGATACAGAACATTTTCATAATCACAGGAAGTCCTACTGGACAGCGCTGGCGACACAATTATAAAAGGACTTCAGAAAAACCTCACTTACTTCTTAGCTCCCACGATCCTCGAGCTCCTCTGCTGCTTAAAGGATGTGGGTCCCGGAGTCTAGCAAATCACAAGCACACAAGTGAGTGCTAGGAACCCCTGAACCTCGACCATAAAAATTCGAATTCCCCCTGTGTCCAGAAGAAATGAAGCTCTCCCGGGGCCACTACCTCAAACGGAAGAAGGCAATACTTTTTAGTAAAGGCGTGCCGTCCTATCTTCCTACACTGTAAAGGCGGGTAACAATACAAGAGCTTTCATCTTCCCCCATTCTCCAAAGCCCTGTACCAGATAGAGGGTCTAAAGGGGAGGTGAAAAGAAAAGACAATGGCATTGGCGAGGTAGAAGGAATAGAAATTAATGGCAATCTGGCGAGGAGCTAAGTCCAAGGAGGTGGAGAACAGGCAGCAGAAAGTGGGAAAAGAAAAAGGGGACAGGTGATCCGATCTAGAAGGGTGGGGCCTACGATGGGCTCTGATAAAACCAACTCTGAGCAAGGGACAAAAGCGAGGGACCGCGTGTTCCGGGCTCGACAGCGCTACCTCTAAAGCATAACGGTCAAACCAAGAAACTCACAGCGGGTACTGCACCGAGTCTGGAAGACATCACTCCCTCTCCACGCCTAACAATTTCACCCAAGGGCTCCGGCCAGATCAACGCCACTTCCGCTCTTCTTGCCTCTCCCGGATGTGCGCTCGGCCCCGCCTAACCTTCTTCTGAACGTCTACTTCCGCCTGGCAGCTTCCGAGGGGGCTGCAGCCGGAGTGAGTCACGTGACGAGCCACCCTGGATTCCTCTGAGACCCCGCCCCCTCGCCTCCCCCGTGGCGGTGCGGGACCCGGGAGCCGCGGGCGGGCTCTGGAGAGAAGGGGCGGAGTTTGGAGCCTTAACCCGGCCTCGACACCCCTTCCTCCTGGTCCAACCCTTTACACCGCACCTTGTGCCCCTCCACCCTCCCTTCTGCACCCACCCGGCCAGTGGTCTTTCTAGATGTACGTGGAGATCAGTTATTGCCCCTTTATTGATCTTAGAGAAATTACAGACCCATTCTTGCCCCCCACCCCCACCCCAGGTAGAGCTGTAGAAGCCGGTTCATTGCTGAGGACGTAGTAATTGGAGGCAGTGGCTGCTCAGGGAGTATCCAGGAAAGGGCAGCTAGGTGAAGAGTTGAGGGAGACAATAACAGGGGCCCATCTCACCTCATCTGCTAGCTTCAGGCCTCCAAACTTGCCCTGCTTTTGGATTTTTTTGTGTGGTCCATAGGAGACATGTTTGAGTAGTAACTCTTGAAATCTTGAGATAAAATATGCCTAGGCCTCTCCCTAGGGGAACTGTGCTTGAGTCTCTCCTTAGGGGGACTGCGTCGGCTCCTTTCAGAGGAACTGTGAAGGGTTCTCTTAGTGGTATTGTCATGG
>NW_012149618.1:3278429-3296235 GCF_000956105.1 Propithecus coquereli | reverse complement strand
GACTCCTCTCAGAGGGACTGTGAAGGGTTCTCTCAGAGGAACTGCGAGGGCTCCTCTCGGAGGGATTCCGTGGGGGTCTTTCCCAATACAAGCCGTGGTGGTTTCGCCCCTCATGTGCGAGTTTCTCTTTACGGTGACTGCACCTGGTTCTCTTCACAGGGGAACTGGGTAGGATTCTCCCTCCGGGCCAAACTCTGGTTCCTGGTTTGGACAAGTTCTTAGACTTCTTGCTGGAGATTTCATTTCTGTAAAAGTTTTCCTTTGCTCTGCGGCTACTATCCTTTCGAACTGTACCCAAAGGCTGCCCACCTGAGCTAGTTTGGGAACCTGTGGGCTTGGGCGACTGGAGAGGTCTGGGCTGGAAAGAGCTCTCTCTTTTTGGCTGTTGAGCTGATCTACATTGGTCTGTTCCTCCCCACAATATGTCCCCATGCTTAGTGGTTGAGCCTGTTGGCCTTAGCTTGGCAACTGGCATCCTGTCTCTTTTGATATCTCCTGGTGAGCAATAGTCCGTGGCTTTTTGTTTTGGACAGTAGTTTTTGCTTGACAAATTGTCTGGCCGTGCCCTGTCCTCAGGCTTCTGCCCAACAAAAGCCATAACTCTGTGTGCCGTTTGGAATGCCTGCTTTAGGCCCTGAAAAAGCAGTTGCATGAACTTGGGTTGGGAGGATTTTTTAGGTTGTCTTTTTAAAGAGGCAGTACTTGTCTGAGATGCTCCAACCCTCTTCCTTCTTAAATGAGATGGTAATTCCCTACAGGAACTCTCTATTGCGGTTCTACTGTTTGTATAGAATTTTGTGTTTTGTTTTCTAAGTGCCTTGGTGATTCTCTTCATTGGATATTTTGAATCAGAGGTCTTTTTGGTTCTCACTTTAGCCCATTTTTTATTCTGATTGCTTTCAGAGTCACTCTCTGGTGCAGCGTGAACTTGAGTGAATTCATAGTGCCCAGGCTCTCTAATTTCTGTCTTTTCTACTAAGTCAGGGCTGGCATATTGCCCTTGCCTGATATGAACTTGGACAGGAGCAGGAGACCAGGAAGACCCAGACTGAAAATCTTTTGTGGGAGTAGGACTCTTGAAAGCTTGAGTAGAGGTTTTAGCTTTCCTTCGTGATGGTGATACAGGGTTCCTTGGTATGATGGGTCTATCTCTTCCACGATACTTTGTGATTTGGGGTCTTTTCCCAGTTCGTAACCTAAAGCCAAGATGCAACCGAATCTCGCCATGGCCTTCAGGAGTGCTTACAAGGTGGAGCTGTGGATAGATAAGAAGATAAGGCCCAAAAGTGGCCTGTAATTTGTGACAGCAATTAAATCCTGAACATCGACCACACTGTAGGCAGATGGGGTATTTTAGGACCAGACCTGAAGCTAAAGGTGGAGGCACATTGGGGGGCATTTGACTCCTTAAGAGTTTTGCTGCTATTTTTAGCTGCAGATCTTGTAGCAACTGGAACTGTTCTGAGAAGTCAGTCTTGGCCTGGGAAAGATAACTTGGCTTGAGGGAGTATTGGGACTCAAAAATCCTTGTCTGTGAATCACTCTGTGAGTTCTCACACTCTTCCACTAGAACAGGATCTTCCCTGTTGTAAAATATCCTGAGGGAAGACTCTGACTTTACTGGGGCAGGAAGCTGGCCCCCTGCACATGAGATAGGCATGTGCTGAATGACTTTCTGAGATATATCACTGACCATTGAGTTTGTTTTCCTTATTCCCACTTTAGTCCCAGAGTATTGCTGTATTATGGAAGAAGTGGAGCCACGTGTCCACATCCTTAAGGCCATTCTTTTCTCATGACCATGACATAAAGTATGTCTTTGAATGTAGTTTTTAATCACTGAAGACTGAGAAATAGTATATGGGCCTCTCTGTAGCAGGCTCTGGGAAAATTCCATCAGTTCAGCTGGAACCCCAAATAAATGCTGAATAGATCGACAGGTATATACAGTAGTTCTTTCTGATAAAGAAGTTTGAGAGCAAAGCTTCCTTTCCATAGTGGTCCCCAAGACATTCCCCAGCATTAGCATAGTGGAGAGATATTTTCTAGGCAATCGCTGCCTCCAGGCATGACTCTCCCAGACATTCTGTTGTCTGCCCAGGAAAGACCTGATAAGGCCTCTTCGAGCCCCTGAGTCTGCCTGGAATGTCCTGGGTGGTGATCTCCAGCTTTGTGGTGGATGACTCTGGAGTGAGTTCTCTAGCTCCTCCATCTGCTTCCTCTTAGTCTTCTCCTTAGATATGACATCCACTCCTGGGATCTCAGGATTTGGGGTGTCCACAGTATTAGCTATCTTATCAGAGGGTTGATTATGAAGGCCCAAGGGAAGAGTTAAAGACTGTATCATAATAGGGTCTTTGGGCTGCAAAATATCTGTCCCAAGGTTTTTTCTATTCCAAACTCTTGATACTCCTGGCATGCCAGAATCCCAAAGGTCCCCTGATTCAGATGTTGTTTTGACAGAGCTTGAAATGAATGGGGTTGAAGAGCTGTGTAGAAACCTAGAGAAGTTAGTCCCTACTTGTAACTCTTCTGATGTTAACTCCTCAGATTCGCTATTCTGAAACACTTGTCCTAGATTCAAATCCTCAGGTTTCATGATTTTAGGAAGCTCTGTTTTTATGGCTATAGATTTCACAGCCTGAAGCCCTTGTTTATGAGTCAATACTGTAGGTTTCTCAAATGAAGATGTTTGCTGTGAGGTTAATTCTTCAAATTTAACTTGAATATTTGGCCTTGGAGTTAATTCTACAGGTTCCACCAGTTCTTGAAGATGTGGCCTTGGGAGTAAATCCAAACAATCCATTACTTCAATTCCTGATCCTAAGGCTACTCCTAGTGGTTCTACAACCTGAGGAATTGGTCCTGGTGCTAATTCCTCAGATTTTATGATTTGAAAGGATGGCCATGGGATTAATATAGTCTTTACAATTTGAAACCCTTTCAACTCCATTGTTTCCAAAATCTGGTGTGTTGGCTCTGTGATTAATTTCTTAGATTTTACATTTTGCAATCGTAGCCTTGAGGTAAACTCTGAAGGTCTCACATCTTGCAGTTGTGGAGTCAATTCAACATATTCTACCATTTGAGGGGTTGGTCCTGGTGTTGTGACAGACTTCACAACTTGAAGTGGCGACCCAGGGGTCATTTTCACAGATTCAACAACTTTTGGGGGATCTACTGAGGTTACCCCTACTGAATGAGCAACTTGAAGCTGTGTCCTTGCAGATTCTGTGACTTGATCTAGTGGCTTTGGACTAATCCTCCTAAATTCTATAATTTGACCCAGTGGTCCTGGTGCCGTCTCTGAATATTTCATACTTTGATTCTTTGACTGTGTTAGCCCCATCGATACCTCCTTTTGCTGCCATGTCTTAGAGGTGGGCTCCGCTGATTCTGCATGTCCCACAACTTGACTTGTTTGCTTTGGGGATAACTCTAAAGAGTCCTCCATTTGCTCAGAGACTGAACTTACAGATTCTAGGACTTGGTGTCTTAACCCTAGTGTTATCCCTGAAGATCTCACATGATGTTGTGGTTTTGGGGTCAATTCCATAGGTGTCTCCATTTGTAGCCCCGTCTTAGAAGTTAATTCCACAGATTTAGGAACTTGATGTCCTAGCTGTGGTGTCATCCCTGAAGTAGAATCTGGGATATGATATAATGACTGTGGAATCAATACTACAGAGTCTTCCGTTTGCAGTCTTTTCTCAGACATCACTTCCATAGATTCTAAATCTTGGGGATAGTGCCTTGGAGATCTCTCTGAAAATCCAGCAGCTTGACTTACTGCTTTTGGGGTCATTCCAAGGAATTCCTTCCCTTGCAGCATTGCCTCAGAGGTCAACTCCAGAGCTTCTGTAATGCGATGCTTGAGCTCCAGGGTAATCCCTTCAGATTCCACAATTTTTTGCAGTGGCCTTGTATATAACTGCCCCAAATCCTTAACTTGAGGCCATGACTGAGAGAGCAATTCCAGGGTTTCTGGGGTTTGGTAGCTTTTCTCTGGAGTTAAGTCTAAGGATTTTGAGACTTGATCCTTTAGCACTGGAATCAGATCAACAAATTTTGGGACTTGAAGATCTAGCTTCAGAGGCAACCCTAAAGATTCCATAACTTTACAAATGTGGCCAGAGGTTGCCCCCAGTGGCTTTGGGGTCAACTCCACAGATTTCTCTACAGTTTCTGGGTCTTTATATGCCAACCCTTGTGTCATTTCTGTAGATTCTGTGGCTTGATAAATTGGTACTGAAATCAAATTCACAGATTCAGGGACTTGATGTCTTGGCTTTGGGATCATCTCAGCATATTTTACAAACGGTTGCCCTGATCTAGGGATTATTTCAGAGGATTCCATGATTTGATAATTTGTTCTTGGATTTTGCTCCCCATATTTCACTCTTTGAAACAATGACCCTGGTGTTAACTCTACAGATTTTATAGTTTGCTGCAGAGACACTGAAGACAATTTCACATGTTTTATACTTTGCGACTTTGGCTCTGGAGTAAACCCCAAAGATTTCACACCTTGTTGCTGTGATTCTGGAGACAAATTTGAAAATTTGACACTAGTCAACATTGGTCCTGTTAGGAACTTCCTAGCTGGTTCTGATGCCAACACTGTTGATTTCATACCTTCCCATCCTAAAGTCAATTCTCGGCAATTCATGCTTTGCTGTTGGGACCCTCGTGTTAGTGCCACAGGTTTTATATCTTGAAAACATGATTTGGATGGAAAGACCACAGATTCAACACATTGTGACCCAAGGCATGATGTCAACCCTAAAGAATTCATGCTTTGAGGTTGTGGCCATGGGTTCAACCTCACAGATTTCACATCTTGAGAACATGGCTCTGATGAAAACACCACAGTTCTCTCAGAATTCATATATTCAGGAGGTGGTTCTGGATTTAACTCCACAGATTTCACTTTTTGAAAACATGGCTCCAATGTAAATACCTCACATTTTAAGTCCCACTGCTCAGAGCCTGAAATCAATTTCACAGAATTTGCACCACAAAGCAATGATGGTTTGTTCACCTCCACAGACTTTATATCTTTAAATGGTGGCTCTGGTAAAAATACCACAGATTTTACACTATTTAACTGAGGATCTAAAGCAAACACAGGTTGTATAACTTGCTGCTGTGACCTAAGGTGGTTCCCCAAAAATTGGACTCCTTGAAACTGTGTCCCTGGAGTTAACTCAGAAGATTTCACACCTTGCAAGTGTGGTCCAGGGTTGAACAGAATAGATTTTGTACCTTGGGATTCTGACCCAGGGTTCAATTCAGATGATTTCATGCCTAGTATCTGTGGCCCTGAATTAAACTTTATAGAATTTCTGCATTGACGTTTTGACTCTGAATTCAACTCAGAAGAATTCACACTTGGCATCTGTGGGCCAGAGTTGAACTCCATTGGCATTATGCCTGGAAACTTTGTTCCTGGAGTCAATTCACATTTTATGTCTTGGAAATGTTGCACAGATTTGATACCCTGAAGTTCTGGCCTTGGATGCAACTCAGAAGATCTCATACCTTGAAATTTTGTCCCTGAAGTCAATTCAAAAGATTTTACACCTTGCAAATGTAGCCCAGGGTTGCATCCAAGAGAATTTACACACTGAAGTTGTGACCCTGGAATGGGTTCAGAAGAATTTATACCTTGTGAATGCAGCCCAGGGTTGCACCCAGTAGAATTTGCACACTGAAGTTGTGGCCCTGGAATGGATGCAAAATTCATACCTTGCAAATGTGGCCCAGGGTTGCACCCAGTAGAATTTACACATTGAACTTGTGGCCCTGGAATGGATGCAGAAGAATTCACACTTTGCGAATGTGGCCTAAGGTGGCACCCAAGAGAATTTACACGCTGAAGTTGTGGCCCTGGAACAGATGCAGAATTCACACCTTGCAAATGCAGCCCGGGATTGCACCCAGTAGAATTTACACGCTGAAGTTGTAGCTCTGGAATGGATGCAGAACTATTCACACCTTGTGAATGTGGCCCAGGGTTGCACCCAAGAGAATTTACACACTGAAGTTGTGGCCCTGGAACAGATGCAGAATTCACACCTTGCAAATGCAGCCCGGAATTGCACCCAGTAGAATTTACACACTGAAGTTGTAGCTCTGGAATGGATGCAGAACAATTCACACCTTGTGAATGTGGCTCAGAGTTGCACCTGAGAGAATTTACACACTGAAGCTGTGGCCCGGGAATGGGTGCAGAAGAATTCATACCTTGCAAATGTGGTCCAAGGCAGAACACTTTAGAATTTATATCTTGAAGCTCTGGCCCAGGATTCAACTCAGAAGATTTTATACCTTGTAACTGTGGCCCTGTGTTTAATGCCATAAAACCTTTACACTGAATCTGTGGCCCTGGATTCAGTTCAGAGGATTTCCCACTTTGCAATTTAGGCTCATGCTTGAATCCTAGTGATTGCTCATCTGGAAGCTTTGTCTTTATGCACAACTCAGAAGATTTTATTCCTTGCAACTGTGGCCCAGCGTAGAACTCTAAAGATTGGGTATCTTGAAGCCTTGTTCCCAGGCGTAACTCAGATTTCACATCATGCAACTGTTGCTCAGAATTGAATTCCATAGATTTCGCATCTTCTTGAAGCTTTGTCCCTGTGCATAATTTTGAAGATTTTCTGTGTTGCAAATGTGGCCCAGGACTAAACACCAAAAATTTTACATTTTGAAGCTCTGGCCATGGATTCAATTTGTGAGATTTCTCATCTTGCTGCTGCTTTCCAGCATTGAACTTGGAAGGTACCACACTGTGAATCTTTGATTCCAAGGCCAACTCAGAGAGTTTTGCAACCTGCAATTCTGGGTCAGGGTTGACATCTGTAGAGTTCATTGTCTGAAGCTTTATCAACTCAGATTTCACACCTTGCAACTTTGCCCCAGGGTTGAATTCCATAGATTTCACACCTTGAAGGCTTATTGTTGGTGTCAACATAGATAATTTCCTATCTTGTAACTGTGGGGGTGAGTTGAACCCCAAAGATGTCCTATCCTGTACCTTTGTTCCTAGAGTCGATTCAAAAGATTTTACATCTTGCCACATTGGCCCAGGCATAAACTCCACAGATTTCATTTTTTGAAGCTTTGTCCTTGGGATCACTTCAGAAGATTTCATATCCTCCAATTGTGATCCAGACTTAAACTCCATAGATTTTACATCTTGAAGCTTTGTTCCCAAGATCAAGTTAGAATATGTCATATCTTGCAACTGTGGGCCTGAGTTGAACTCTACAGATTCCCCATCTTGAAGCTTTGTCTCTCGTCTTAACTCAGAAGATGTTACACCTTGTAGCTTTGGACCCTGGTTGAACTCTACAGATTTTACATCTTGAAGTTTTGTTCCTTGAATCAACTCAGAAGATTTTTCACTTTGTATCTCTGGTCCAGAATTGAAGTCCATTAATTTCACACATTGAAGCTTTGTGCCTGAGATCACCTCAGATGATTGTATACCTTGAAAGTATGGTCCGGAACTGAACTTCTTAGATTTTACACCTTGAAGTTTTATACCCATGAGAAAATCAGAAGGTTTTGTATCTTGTGACTGTGGGCCTGAGTCCAGCTCTGCAGATTTCACACCTGGAAACTTCCTCCTGAGGGTTAAATCACACTTTTCACCTTGTAACTTTGGACTAGGTTTAAATTCTACAGATTTCACACCTTGAAGTTTTTCCCCTAGGATTACTTCAGAAGATTTCACGCTGTGCAAGTATGGTCCAGAACTGAAATCTATAGATTTTACATCTTGAAGCTTTATACCCATAATCAATTTAGAAGAGTTCACATCTTGCAACTGTGGGCCTGAGTTGAATTCCAGCAATTTCACTTCTTGAAGCTTTGTCCTCGGTATGGACTCAGAGGATTTCACACCTTGCAACTGTGACCCAGGTTTGAAGCCTGTAGATTTCACATCTTGAATCTTGGTCAAGTCAGAAAATGGTATCTCTTTCAATTGTGAGCTGGGGGTTAACGCAATAAATTTCATATCTTGGGACTCTGTCTTAGGTATCAACTTAGAAGATCTGACACTTTGCCTCTGTGGCCCAGAGTTGAACTCAGATTTCATACCTTCAAGCTCTGTCTGAGGAGCCAATGCAGATGATTTCATACTTTTCAAGTGCAGTAGAAAGTTCAACTCTACAGTTTTATCACTTTGTAATTGTTGCTCTTGGCTTAATACCCCAGATTTCACCCCTGAAATCTGTGGCTCTTGTGTAAACACTAGAGAATTCACACCTTGAAGCTGTGTTCCTGGGGATAACTCTAAGGGTTTCACTTTTTGCAGCTGTGGTCCTGGATTCAACTCAGAAGATTTTATACCTTGTAAATGAAGCCCAGATTTGAATGCCATAGACTTTATATCACAGAGCTTTGTCCTTGAATTTGGGTCACATGATTTCATACTTCTCAACTGTAGCCCAGGTTTCAAATCAATAGGTTTGAACCCTTGAAGCTTATGCTCCCGGAGTGATGCCAAAGGTTGTATACCTTGGAGCCTTGGCCTTGGAGTCAACTCAGATGACTTCACGTCTCTTAATTGTATTATAGAGGATTTCGATGCTACAGTTGTGACACCTCGAGATTGTGAACCAAGATTTAGCACAGATTTCATACCTTGGCAATCTGATCTCGGTATCCACTGAACAGATTTCATACTTCCAAGCTGTGGCTCTTGGTTTAACTCCACAGTTTTCATGCCTTGAAGCTGTGACTCTGACATTGATGCCAAAATTTTCCCTCTTTGCAGCTGTGCTCCCGGGGACAACTCAGGTGTTTTCACACACTGCAACTGTGGCCCAGGGTTAAATTCCATAGATTTTGCACCTTGAAGTTTTGGCCCTAGAGTCAATTCAGATGACTTGACACCTCCAAACTGCATTGAAGGTTTCGACTCTGCAGGTTTGAAGCCTCGAGACTGTGACCCAAGATTTAACCCTATAGAGTTCACACCTTGGAACTCAGGTCTTGGTATCCACTGCACAGATTTCGTACTTCCAAGCTGTGGCTCTTGGTTTAACTCCATAGTTTTCACACCTTCAAGCTGTGGCTCTAAGGTTGACACCAGAATTTTCCCTCTTTGCTGCTGTGCTCCTGGGGACAACTCAGACGTTTTCACACACTGCAACTGTGGCCCAAGCTTAAACTCCATAGATTTTGCACCTTGAAGTTTTGGCCCTAGAGTCAATTCAAATGACTTCACACCTCCAAACTGCACTGAAGGTTTGGACTCTGCAGGTTTGAAGCCTCGAGACTGTGACCCAAGATTTAACCCTATAGATTTCACACCTTGGAACTTAGGCCCTGGTATCCACTGAAGAGATTTCATTCTTCCAAGCTGTGGCTCTTTGTTTAACTCCACAGTTTTCATACTTTGAAACTGTGGCTTTGAGGCTGACCCCAAGGATTTCACTTGGTGGATCTGTGGTCCTGGGGTCAACTTAGGAGATTTCATACTTTGCAACTGTGGTTTACATTCAAACTCTTTAGCTTTTACATCTTGCATATATGGTTCTGGAGTCAATTGAAATGATTTAATACCTTTAAATTGTAGCTCAGAGTTGAGGTCTATAGATTTTACATCTTCAGATTTCGACTCTGGAATTAACTCCAAAGACATTACATCTTCTGGCTCAAACCCTCTCTTCAATTGCCATAAATTCACACATTGCTGCTCTGGTGCATTTACAGATATCTGACCATCCTGTTCAGGCCCAGGAGATAAATCCACAGGTGTCATCCCTTGAAACTGTTGCTTTGGGGCTAAATCCACAGATTTTACACCTTCAAACTCCTGTCTTCTGGGTACATTCACAGATTTTACTACCGGCCGCTTTAGCCTTGGGATCATCTTCACAGACTTTACACATTGCAGCTGTGGATCTGGAGTCTCCTCTACAGATTTTAAACTTTGAAGCTTTAAACATGGGATAATCTCCACAAATTTCATATCTTGCATTTGTGGTGGCTCTGAAGTCATTTCCTCAGGTTTCATATCTTGTAGATGAGGTCTTTGAAGCACTTCCATAGATTTAACACCTTGAAGCAACGGACTTGGTGCAAAAGCCATAGACTTCACACCTTGCATCTTTAGCCCAAGTTTTAATTCCACAGCTTTCAAATTGTGCAACTGTGTACCTGGTATGAACTGCCCAGTTTTTAAATCTTGAATTCTTAAACCTGGAGTCAACTCCATACATTTTGCTCTTTTAAGCTTGGAATCAGGGGTAAATTCCACAAATTTGACATCTTCTATCTGTGAACCCAAGGTTTTCTCCACAGATTTCCCACCTTCCAGCTGTGGACTTGGGGTTATCTCCACATATTTCATACCTTCCAGGCATGGTCCTAGAGTTAAGCCCACAGATTTCATATCTTCCAACTGTGATCCTGAGGTCAGCAACTCAGACTTTAAACCTTGAAGCTTTGAGCCTAGAGTTAGCTCCCCAGGTTTCATACCTTCTGCCTGTGGCTCTGGGATTAATCCCATAGATTTGACATCTCCCGATTCTGGCTTTGGTGTTAACTGCATAGACTTCATACCTCCCAAATGTGACCCTGAAGTTAACTCCACAGCTTTTATATCTTCCAGCTGTGGCTCTGGGATCAGCACCTCAGATTTTAAACCTTGAAGCTTTAAGACTGGGGTCCACTCCACCAGATTTACATCTTGCAACTGTGATCCTTGGATCAGTTCAGATTTCACATTTTGCAACTGTGGTTTTCTGGTCAACTCAGAATGGTTTACACTTGGCAACCGTGGCCCAGGAGTCAACTCCATAGATTCTGCATCTGGTATCTGTGGCTCTGAGACTAATTTACAAGAAATTTCAACTTCTAACATTGGCACTTGGTTCCCTGCTACATATTTTACACCTTGAAACAATGGCTCTGGTACTAACAACTCAGGCCTAACCCCTTTCCCCTCTGGCTCTGGGGCCATCTCCATAGATGTTACCCCTTGTATCTTTGGCCCTGGGATCAACTCAGAAAATTTTACACGTTGTAGCTGAGGCCCTGAATTTAACTCTGAAGATTTCATACCTTGAGATTGAGTTCCTGGTGTCACATCAAAAATTTTGACATCTTGTAGCCATGGCTGTAGGTTAAGCCCTACCTGATTCATACCTTGAAGCTCTGGAAATATGTTTGCTAATTTGGAATCTTGTAGCCCTAACTCTGGAGCCACCTCCACAGAATTCACACCATGAAACATTGATCCTGGGGTTGGCTCCCCAAATTTGACACCTTGAAGCTTTGGCCTTGAAGTCAATTCAGAAAAGTTGCCATCTTGCTGCCATAGCCCTAGGTTTACTTCCTCAGGTTTCACGTCTTGAAATTGTAGTTCTGAGGTCAAATTCACAGACTTCTTGCTGTGAGACTGTGATCCTTCAGTGGATAGAACAGATTTCATAACTTCTACACATGGCCCTTGACTTAACTGCAAAGATGACTCTGGTGCAAACTCTAGAGAATTTATGTCTTCAAGCTGAACTCCTGGAATCAACTGTACGTGTTTGAAATCTTGAAGCTTTGGCTCTGGGATCAAGTTAGAAAATTTGGCATCTTGCAGGCACGGTCTTGGGTTTAGTTCCACAAGTTTCACACTTTGAGGTTGTGGTTCTGGAGTCAACTGTACAGATTTGACACTTTGATGCTTTGGCCCTGGAGTAAAATATGACAATTTGATTTCCTGCATTGGGGAATCTGAGGTTAATTCATCAGATTTCACACCATAATGTGGGGGTCCTGAGATTAAATTTACAGGTTTTTCTCCTTGAAAAAGTGGCCCTAGAGGTAATTTTGAAAATCTGACACTTTGCAACTGTGGCCCTGGGGTCAAGTCCATAACACATGGTTTTGGTCCTGTAATTAAATTTTTAGATCCTACCACTAATGGGGATGCCACTCCGGTTAACTCTATAGATTTCAATTGTTGCAGTAGTGGCTCTGATTTCTCATGTTGTATCTCTGGTCCTAGAGTCAACTCCAAAGATCCTGTTTCTGAATATGATAATGGCACTGGGGTCAACATCTCTGATTTCACACTTTGCAACTCTGATCCTTGTTTAAAATCCACAGATTCTTTCATTGTATGTTGCGATGCTGGAGTTTCCCCCATTGCTTTTACAAGATGGTGCATTGTCTCAGGAGTGCCTTGGAAAGATATTGAGCTCATCTCCATAGATTCTGAAGTTTGGCTCAATGACTCTGGAATAATTCCTAAAGATAACTGTGTCAATGCAATAGATTCTTCCACTTGGTGACAAGTGTCAGAGATCGACTTTGCTTCTGTTCCTTGATATCCTGGCCCTGAGATCATCCCTAAAGATTCTGAGGATTGATGCCATGGGGTCAATCCTTCAGGCTCTGTGGCTTGATGATTTTGTTTGCAGTTCATCTCTGCAGAATTTATTACTTGAAGTTGTGTCTGTTTGATCAACTCCCCATATTTCATACTTTGCACCTGTGTCTCAGGAATTAACTTCCTACATGCTACCATTTGAGGAGTTTTTACATCTTCAAGCAACAGTACTGGGGCTATCTTCTTAGATCTGATATCTTGTGACCATGGCTTTGGGGCCAACTCCATAGATACTGTATCTTCTGTTAGTGGTCTTGAGGTCAAATCCATAGTGTTTAAATCTTGAAATTCTGGTGGTAGGGCCAAATGAACAGATTCCACACCTTGCAACTGTGAAGCTGGGGTTAAACCCCCATGTTCTATAACATGTGGCTGTGCTGGTGGAATTATCCCCATGAAATCCATGGCTTGTAATAGTGCCACTGGAGTTACTTTTATGACATCCATAACTCGATGCAATGGTGCTGAGATCATTTCCAGTGATTTTTTGTTCTGATGTTTTGGCCCTGGAGTAATCTTCACCTGTTCCATGACTTCATGCTGAAGTCCTGGGGTAGTTTCCACAGTTTCCATGACAGTGTGTTGTGGCCTTAGACTCATCTTTTCTGGTCTTACAGCTTCATGGTCCAACAATATGTTCATCTTCACTGACTCCATGACTTGATATTGTGGTGTTGGGGTCATTCTTGTTGATTCTGTATGTGGTTGTGATTTGTTATTCATTCCCATAGAATCTATGACTTGAAGCAGTGCTACAGGAGTTACCTTCACATTATCTGTGACTTGATTCAGTAGTCCTGAGGCCATCCTCTTTGGTTCCATAACTTGGTGCTGAGGCCTTGGGGTGACCTCCACTGATTCAGTGATTTGATTTGGTGATTTTGGCATTACCTTCACTGTTTCCATAGCATCCACTGGTTCCACAACTTGATTTGGTGGCTGTGGGAACAAACCCACAGATTCTATCACTTCTGATTGTGATTCTGGGATCATCCCCATTGAATCCATGACCTGAAGTAATGCCAGTGGAGTTACCTTTATACTATCTGTGACTTGATATGGTAGCATTGGGGTCAACTCCACATTAGTTGTTTGTGTCTTATGCTGCTGTACCCTTTTTTCTGGAAGACCTATGACCTGCGGCTCTATACCAAGCTCTAGCACGTGTTTTGGGTCTTTCTTCAGTAAAGTGGTTTCCTCTTGAATTATGTTAACTCCTAAACTTCTGGGAGCTGGAGTGTCCATTGATGTAACTAAAGGCTTGGATCCAAGGATTTCGGGGCCATCCACAGGTTGTGACTGCTTATTTGAGGAAACTGACTGTGAAAATTCTGTTTCTGTCCTACTTAATCCAGATTTGACTCCAATGTTCACATGGAGCTGAAATGATGGAAGGTCTGGGGATTTATTGTTGATATTTTGTTCAGTGCTTTGATAAATGGGCATAGATGACTGGCTTTGGGGTTTCTCTGGTTCAGGGACTCCTCCTTGTACTTCGATTAAATAATTCAGCATTGCCCATGATTCCCTCACAGGCAGAGGCACCTTTTGTTTCCGCAAAGTACAAACCTTCCAAGACATATGTCCTTCTAGCTCCCCCCTAGCCAAAGGAGAGAGCTGGATTGGAGCTGACCTTGGGAGTTGTGGTCTTTCCTTGGAAACAGAATTTGGCCCATGATCTGATGTCAAATGCCTCTTGCTCCTTCTCTCACCTTTTGTTTTCTCTTGTTTGTAGATATTTAGGGATCCAAAAATAGAGTTGCTAAAAGAGCTTTGAGGTTGTAAGGGTGAATGATCTATCAAATTCTGAAAAAGTTTTGATTTTCCAGGCTCTGACAGCTGAAAAGGAGGCAGGGAGGTACCTTGGTTCCTGAACACAAATGGTTGCTTTTTGGGGGAAACAGGTAAACTATGGCTCCGGAATTGCCAGGTTGTTCCTTCAGAAAAGACAGGAAAGTTAGACAGGCTGGAACTATTACGTGATGATCCAGAGGAGATGCTGTGGTCAATAGAATGTTTTTCCTTCTTATAGTCACAACAGGGTAGAATAGCCTTCTGAGCCAAAAGAGCAGAGGAGGTGGAGGAAGAAATTATATCCTGTGATTCAGGCAAACCCATTTCCAGAAGACTTGATCTAAGAAATAAAGAGAAAAGTTTCCATTTTCTTTGAAGTAGGAAAAGGAAAAGGAAAGAGAGTGGCCATTTCAAATGCAAAATATTTTTGGCCTGAGGGAGAGTTGGGGAAAAAAGTTGCTTTCCCCAACATCAATTACTTATGGAAAAAATTCCCCACCAGGACAAAGGGAGACAACAGCTCTCATTCCACTCAGAAATGATCCTTAGACCAGTTGAACCCATAACTTACCCCACTGACAAAACTAACTCTTCTCCCACTTTCTCTCCCTCCCTCTCTCCTTTATCTCCTTGCTTCCTCCCTCTTAAAAGCTCTACCACCTTTAATCTCCCACCCAGAAAGTATATTCCCTGACCTTGCACTTTCCAGGTGTCGGAAGATCTGTTGAAGACTCCTATCCATTGACCAGAGTATGTACTCCTGGGTCCAGCCCACAGGGAGTCCTGAAACACTGGATGCAACAGAGTATGTCAGTGTAATTGAAGTGATATTAAAGTACCAGTAAGGAAAACAGTAAGAAGAGAGATTTAACTTGGAAAGGAGAAAGCTGTCATGGTGAGGGAAGTAAAACAACCAGGTAGTTTACTTGTAACTTTTACAGAATTTTATCAGTGGAACAGGCAGAAGAAAGAAAGAGTTTGCTGAAGACAGGCTTTACGTACCCAGTGCAACCCATCCTGAGGTTGTCTTCCCACTGTGGAGCTGGATGAAGGGGTGAAGAATCCATTAGCATCATGACTATTGGCATCATTTAGTCCAATCCCCTCATTTTGCAGATAAGAAAACAAAGATGAAGTTTTGCCCAAGATCATAAAGTTAATTAGTGGTAGAGCTCAGACTTAAGCTAGGTCTTGAGTTTTTTCAAAAAGCTATACTATGCTGCCTTCATCATGTAGTAGATGTAAGCTACACATATACTGGGAAGAGCAGAAATAATCATGGTAATAAGCATTTGGAGTAGGGAAAACAGGTCATGATATTTATCTTTTCCTCCAAAGGAGTTTATCTAGAATCTGTGGTGGGGAAATAAGGATACAGAAACTTCCCTCACCAAACTCTTGATAGTTACCCTTTGTTCCTTCTCCAATTTCACCAAGTTTCTTTCCAAATACTTTGGCCTTTGCACAAATGGAGATGAGGAAAGGAACCATGGAAAGAATTATGGAGCTGTGTACATCTCTTTGGAAGTGGAGGTGCTAGAAAGAATAGGCATACTTTTTCTTCTTCCATTTACATCTTCTTCTTCAACCTCCCTCCACCTGTTATTTAAGGATAAAGTCTTAAAGCAGACCCACCACTGATCTGAAGAATAAAGGATAGGGTCTTTCTGACCTGTGTACTTCTGGATCTTTTTCAATTTATGCTGCTTTGAAGCCTAGAGAAGCACACAAAGAAAAAAGAAAATCAGATTATGTTCCAGGTTAGAGCTTTTATTGATGGCACATCTCATTTTATAGAAATCAGATATTAATACATCTTATGTATCAGATATTGATACAGTTGGCATCCATAACCACATCATTAATTATCACCTCATTCATTTATTCCTGAATCATTTATCGAGTACTTACTAAGTTCTAGGTATTGTGTAGGGTGCTGGGACTACAAAGATAAATATGATCCTAGGAACTTACACTAGTAGGGAAAACAGCTCTCTAAACATAAAGTGCCATGAAGTAAATGCTGTAACAGATACATAAATTTTAGGGAATAAGAGGACTGCCTCTATATATAATATATTAACCTCCTAGGAGAGAAGGGAAGAATTGCTCAAGAAGTTGCATTTTTTGTACTGGAGTTCAAAGAATCAGCAGAAGATTTTTAGGTAAAGAAAGAGTATTCCAGGCAAGTAGGAACATCACTGAGATCAGCACATCGTGATTGTCAGGTGCACTTTTGCTAAGTAGTGGGAGATGCTAGGCCGAAAAGATAGCTGGAAGCCTAACAGTGGAATTTTCATTTTAGTCTGTAGGTCAGCATTTCCCAACTAGTAGTTAGTGAACTCCTGGGGTTTTTGCAAAGGTTCTCCAGGTCATTTTAAAGGCATTAGTGACATTTGTTACCATTTCAAATAAAACTAATATTTATTTCTTCTCTGTGAATCAGGACATCGGTCTCTGAGAGTGTATCAAAAGAGCTTACACAACAATTAGCGGGGACTTCATGAATATGCTCATGACTCAGTAACTCAATTTACTACTCAGCTGAATATCACTAGCTATAGTGGTTGTTTTGGCCTTTAGACAGTTTTTAATTGATTTTATGCCCAGTCATATATTATTTAATAACTTATGGCCATAATGGACCATTAATTAAAAACAAAAAGCAAAAGGAAAACCAATGTGAAAATACAAGTTAATAATATGTTTACAAATGATCTTTCCATATATTTAATCTCAGAATGATCTATTCATATCACAGACCTAAATAATCTGAAAACACTTGTACCACAAAACCCCTGGAAATGCTGAATTAAATACAACACCTTTTTAAATGCAGAATTTAGAGTAAGGGAAACCCTACAGGCCAAAAATAAAGAGAAAACTGAAAAACAAGAGTGGAAAGTCACCTGATACTTCAGTGTCCTACATCATTCTCAGTGTCAGTCAGTAAGGTATTTGGGTTAACAACAAGTTAGGGACAAAAAACAAGGCTCACGTGAAGTGTGTATTTGGAATTGAGACCCTGGAAAAAGGCCAGGATTCTCAAAGCGCTACATGCTCAGTGGAAAGTCAGCTGGGAAAAAGATCTTCCCGCCAGATGAGGAAGTTGGGGCTCCAAGTGGGAAAAAGAGCCTTCTCTGAGAATTTTAACCATGAGTCTATCCTTATACTGGTTTGGAGTTTTAATTTATATCCACTGTGTATAGCCATGAACCCCCAAACTGAAAATAAAAGTAGAGTGATCCTGGGCTAGTAATGCTCTAGGGCAAAAGGCAAAAGTAAATATAAATTTCCTTAGAAATTAAAAAGTAATGGAAGAGGAAGGAGAAGAAAAACAATTCAAATTGCTATACATTAATAAATGTGAAAAATCTAATGAAATGGTTAAATTCCTAGAAAAAAACTAAAATATCAAAATTGGGCAAAAAAATAGATCATTTAAGTAGACCAATAAGTATGAAAGTAACTGAAATGATAATGAAAGACAGTCTCCATCAGACCTCACAAAAGAATTCACAACAAATTAGATGACAAAATGGAGAATTTTGGCCAGGAACTAGGAATTATATTTAAAAAGATCTAAGGGAAATTCTAGAACAGAAAAAA
>NW_012149618.1:3272590-3277594 GCF_000956105.1 Propithecus coquereli | reverse complement strand
TGAATTAAAATATACAGGGCAAGGCTGGGTGTGGTGGCTCATGCCTGTAATCCTAGCACTCTGGGAGGCCAAGGCGGGAGGATCAGTGGAAGTCAAGATATCTAGAACAAAGAAATTCAAAAAGCTAAAAGTAAAAAGATGAATTAAAATATACAGGGCAAGGCTGGGTATGGTGGCTCATGCCTGTAATCCTAGCACTTTGGGAGGCCAAGGCGGGAGGATCAGTGGAAGTCAGGAGTTCGAGACCAGCCTGAGCAAGAGACCCTGACTCTACAAAAAATAGAAAACTTGGCCAGGTATGGTGATGTGCACCTGTAGCCCCAGCTACTCGGAGGCTGAGGCAGGAGAATTGCTTGAGCCCAGGAGTTTGAGATTGCAGTGAGCTATGATGATGCCACTGCACTCTACCTGGAGTGACAGATTGAGATTCTGTATCAAAAAAAAATATTTTTTTTGCCTAAATTTCCAGCCTGGACTGAACTACAGATTTTGGACTCAAGACTTCAACATTAAGTCTTACCTTAGTTTCTAGCCTGCCCTGTAGATTTCGGACTTGTTAGCCCCCACAGTTGTGTGAGCCAATTCCTTAATATCTCTCTCTTTTTCATATATATGTGAATATGTACATGTGTGCACACACGTGTTATAATAAAGAATAATCTGGCTTTTGTCCCCGGTTCCTAGCACAGAGCATCAAAAACCTTTGGAATTGAGGCCCCGCGCGGTGGCTCACGCCTGTAATCCTAGCACTCTGGGAGGCCGAGGCAGGTGGATGGTTTGAGCTCAGGAGTTCGAAACCAGCCTGAGCAAGAGCGAGACTCCGTCTCTACTAAAAATAGAAAGAAATTAATCAGACAACTAAAAAATATATAGGAAAAAAAAATTAGCCGGGCATGGTGGCGCATGCCTGTAATCCCAGCTATCCGGGAGGCTAAGGCAGGAGGATCCCTTGAGCCCAGGAGTTTGAGGTTGCTGTGAGCTAGGCTGACTCCACGGCACTCACTCTAGCCTGGGCAAAAAGAGTGAGACTCTGTCTCAAAAAAAAAAAAAAAAACCTTTGGAATTTAACGAATGTTAGAGTTGCTAATGAACTGAAAAAGAGGGATTGCTTCTCCCTCTACTTTAGGAGGCTGGGATAACCTTGATTCTAAAATCTGGTAAAAAATATACTAGAAAAGAAAATTACAAGTCAATCTCTTTCATGCAAAAATCCTAAACAAACTATCAGCAAACTGAATACAATAATATAAGAAAAGTATCATGAACATTATTATGAACATATTATATTTATTCCAGGAATTCATCACTGGTTTATTTATTTTGGCTGTCCTGTGCATCCTATGGTTTATTATTTTTTAAAACTCAGTGTAATTCAGCACATTAATAGAATAAGAAAAATCTATTGAGAAATAGAGGCAGGAAAAGCACTTTATAAAATTAACACCCATTCATGCTAAAACTGTTGGCAAACTAGAAATAAAAGGAAACTTCCTTAATTTGATAAAGAGTATTTGCAAAAATTATATAGCAAACTCTACATATAAAAGGTGAATTACTGAAAATTTTCTTCTACATAAAAAAAGAAGATAAGGATCCTCACTACACCACTTCTACTGAACATTGTACTGGAAGTCCTAATCAATGCAATAAAGCAAGGAAAAGAAAAGGTATAAGAATTGGAAAGGAAGAAATTAAATTATCATTATTTGCAGACAATACAGTTGTGTAGAATATCCAAAAACATCTGTAAATAAATTAGTATTGATAAGCAAATTTAGCAAGGTATCTAGCTAGAAAGTCAATATAGAAATATCTATTGTGGCTGGGTGTGGTGGCTCACACCTGTAATCCCATAATTTTGGGAAGCAGGAGGATTGCTTGAGTCTAGGAGTTCAAGACCAGCCTGGGCAACAGAGCAAGATCCTGTGTCTACAAAAAATAAAAAAATTAGCTGGGCATGGTGTCATACACCTGTAGTCCCAGCTACTCAGGAGGTTGTGGCAGGAGGATCACTTGAGCCCAGGCATTTGAGGCTGCAGTGAGCTATGATTGCACCACTACACTTGAGCCTGGGCAACAGAGCAAAACTCTGTCTCTAAAAAAAAAGAAGGAAAGAAATATCTATTATATTTCCAAGTACCAACATCAACTAGAAAATGACATTTAAAATACCATACCAAATCAGATATTGTGTACTTCTTGATAATCATTATCACCTATGAAAATCTCCCCCTACACACAAAAAACTAATTCTGATAAGTCTTATATCCAACTTCCCCTTTAACAGGAAATAAAGAAGACAATAGAACATGTTAAATGACAACATGGACATTTAATCAGCAAAATGTTGGCTGCAAAATTTAGAGGACAAATGACCCATTTCTTCAATGCATAAATGGATAGACTAAAAGAAAGAAATGAAGGGAGAGAATTTACAGATTATTAGAGACTTAAGAGACATACAAATCAATCTCAATATGTGATTTTGAGTCAAACAAATAGACCATAAAAATAATTTATGTCACTTATGAGACAACTGGAATTTGAACACTGATGGATATTTAATGTATTAAGGAATTATTGTTAATTTTAAGCATAATAATGGTGTTGTGATTAAGTATTCTTAAAGAGTTCTTATCTTTTAGATTTATATACTAAACTATTTACAAATGAAGTTATGGTATCTGAGATTTGCTTCAAAATAATGTGCTAAGAGAGTCGTATCTGGGTGATGGATCCACAACAATACCTTATACACTTCTATGTGCTTTCGATTTGTTTGAAAATTTTCTTTAAAAAATGGGGAAAAAAAGCCAGGCTTGGTGGCTCATGCCTGTAACCCTACTACTTTAGGGGGACCAAAGCGGAAAGATCACTTAAGCCCAGGAGTTTGAGACTGCAGTGAACTATGATAACATTATTGCACTATAGCCTGGGCGATAGTGAGACTGTCTATAAAAAAAATTTAATATAGCTTCACCCACTATATTGAAAACTAAATGTTATTAATATTTTTAGGATGTCGGTTATCTCCAATCTGAACTATAAATCCAATACAATCCCGACCAAAACCCTGTATGTTTTTTGTGTGACAATTAACAGGATGATTAAAAAATTCATATGGAAATGCCAATGACCTAGAATAATTAACACAATTTTGAAGAAGACCAAAGTTGGAAGACTTACACTACCAAATTTCAGGACACTACAAAGCTGCATTATTTAAGACAGGTATTGGTGCAAGGATAGACAAAGAGACGAATGTAACAAAACAGAGAGCTCTGAAATAGACCCACACGTACACATTTACCTGATTTATGACAGGGTCACCAATGAAATTCAATGAGAAAAGGATGGCCTTTTCAATAAATGGTGCTGGAGGAAAGGACAGGGATTAGGGTGAGGTGGTAAGGAAGGATTGTACAAGTGCAGGATCAGATTTAAAATTTTGACACTTTGTTCATCATGGATTTTTTGCATTAATTTTGATTTTTAATAATATTGAATTAAATATCTTGATTATTAAGTTTTTTGGTACCCCTTAAATTTTGTGCCCAAAGTGAGTGTCTCACTCATTTTACCCTAATTCCTGCCCTACTGGAGGAATTAGATATCTATATGAGGTGCATGGGGGACTATGACCTCCTAACTTACACTGTACACAAAAAGTAATTCGAGGTGAATCGTAGATCTAAACATGAAAAGAAAATCTTAAGGTTTCTAGAAGAAATATAGAGCAGTATCTTCATGACGTGGAGATAAAGATTTCTCATACTTGGGGGGGCGAAAAGCACTAATCATCAAAGCAAAAATTGATAAACTGGAATTCATTAAAATTAAGAACTTCTGTTCTTAAAAAAAAAAAAAGACACCATTGCAAGTGAAAAGATAAGCCACAAAGTGAGATAATTTATTTTAAATACCTATATCTTGTGAAGAACTCATGTCTATAATATTCAAAGAATTCCTATAAATCAGTAAGTAAAAGATTGACAGCCCAATCCTTAAAAATGCTCAAAATACTTGAATAGGCAGTTCACAAAGAGAATTTCCAAATGGCCAACAAGCATGAGAAGTTGCACCATGTCATTAGTCATCAGGGAAATGCACATTAAAACCACTATGTCAAAGTGACTAAAATGACAAAGACAGATAATGCCAAGTGTTGGCAAGAATGCAGAGCAACCAGAGCTCTCATACTCTATTCATGGGAGTATGAATTGGTATAATCCCTTTAGAAAACTGGCACCATCTACTAAAATTAGACATACATACCATATAGTCAACTAATTCCTCTCCTATTGGAAATAAGGATTCCACCAACAATGTGTCACTTGCAAGTAACATCCTGAAACCTTCTTTATCTGGTCATATAGGTATAATCTTTTTCAAAATTATTTTTATTTTTTTCTTTTCTCTTTTTTTTCCTTTCCTGAATAAAGGAGGAAAGTAAAGTATAATCTTTTTTAATTATAAAAAATAAACAATTGATTTTTTGAAATGTAATGTGCAAGAATTCCAGACATTGGGTCATGAAAGCATTTTTTTTTTGTCTGTTTCTTTATGACACAATAGGTAGTTAAATTTCATTCTACATTTCAGTATACATTGGGTTCCCAAACTAACAAGCATGAGATAATTCACTTAAAATTTGTTATGGGCCAAGTGGGGTGGCTCACACCTGTAATCCTAGCACTCTGGGAGGGCAAGGCGGGAGTATTGTTTGAGCTCAGGAGTTCGACACTAGCCTGAGACATGGGTCTATAAATTCAACAAAACTCATACTTTTTTTTTTTCTGAGATAGAGTTTCACTCTAAAGAGTCTCACGCTAGAGTGCCATTTCATCAGTTAAAGTCAATTAAATATCATGTATACTTTGTTTACATAGGAAAAGTAGACATTTGTCTTTTCTTTTTTTTTTTTCTTTTTTGAGACAGAGTCTCACTCTGTTGCCCTGGCTAGAGTGAGTGCCGTGGAGTCAGCCTAGCTCACAGCAACCTCAC
>NW_012149618.1:3265317-3271815 GCF_000956105.1 Propithecus coquereli | reverse complement strand
ATATTATTTATCTGAACTAACTTATATGTTACAAAAAATGGACAAAACGATTTTTAAATTCCTATGGAGGTTGACAAATTATGAAAGTGAAAAAAGTTTGAGAGCCAAAACTGTTTGGGAGATGCTGCTGCCAGCAGTAGGGTACTGAGAGACTTTGTTTGGTTATTTTTAGCAGAGTGACACAGTTAGCTTTGGGAGTTTTGTGTGTGTTGTCTTTTTAGAGGCACCGTCTATGTTCCAGGCTGGAAAAAGTTTGTAGACCAGTTAGGAGACTGTAAATGTTCAAGAGATGAAGTTCTAGTTAAGATAATAACATTGGCTCTAGATTGCTGAAGTTGAGAGATGTTCCTGAGAAAAAAATTGGAAAGACTTTGTGACCCAATATATCAATAGTATATCTATCTTCAAGACCTAGAGTCTAGGCTGGCACTGTCCAATAGATTTTTCTATGATGATGGAAATATTCTATATCTGTCCTGCCTTTCGCCACAGGTGAGCATTTGAAATGTAGCTAGTGGAAGAGAAGAACTGAATTTTAAATTTTATTTAGTTTTAATTAATTTACATTTAAATGGCCACATGTGGTTAGTGGATACCAGATTGGACATCACAAGTCTAGGCCACTAATTTGAGCTGCTTGATGAATATCTCCACATAAAAATTAACAAGCACCTCCAATGCAATATTCATTTTCTGCCTCTCACCACACTCACTGCTTTTCCTAGTGTTCCCTATGTTGTTTAAAACACCATGATCTTGTCAGTCATTCAGGGTTAAAACTGAGAAGTCATTTATTCATTTCACAGACATATATGGAACACTTACTATATGCCAGGCAGTTTACTAGGCACTGGGGATAGAAAGATGAATGTAGTCCTCAAAGGAAATGATGATAACATTTATAATTAACTCTGCATCAGGAAAAATAGACTCAGTCCCTTCCCCTTCCTTTGCAAAGGAGGGCTGCATCACCTGCCACATCCAAACTTTCACCCCAGTGCACCCCTTTCACATCCCAGAGAGGGGAGATCTTTGTCTCTTCTATTTACTGCTGTATCTGTGCACAGAGGAGTGTGTATGGAGGTGATGGTAGGTGATAAACGTTTGGGGAATGAATCCATGTTCTCTTTTCCATCTTACTGCTCTGATTCTTTTATTTCCTCCCTTCTTCCCAGCAAGCCATTAACATAGCTTAGCTAGGCCAGAGAATGACCAGAGAAATTTACTGGAGTTATTTAAAGCCTCTTTCAAAGTGTGGTCCTCCATTTAACGGCAGCAGCATTACCCAGGAGCTTGTTAGAAATGCAAAATCTCAGCCCCTATCCCAGACTTGCTAAATCAAAATCCGCTTTTTAACAAGGTCCTCAGGTCATTCACGGGCACATTAAAGTTTGAGAAGCACTGCTTTAAAGCACAAATCTAAGCACATTTTCACCTGGCTTTAAAATCTTTGTCTTTCCGTCGTGCACAGAATCACATTTATACAAAGCGTTCAGCCTGGTATTCAAAATTTTCTACAATGTGACCTCTGTCAACTTTCCAACCTCTTCTCTCACTGAGTTCCCTACGCTTCTACACTCCCTCCAGATTGGTGTCCTCACCTCCCCTCAGACACATCCAATACTCTTCTCCTTCCCATGCTCTTTCCCGATCTATTCTCTCTTTTTAGAAAGTCTTCCACCACTCTCCTCCATCCATCCACCTTCAAGATCCTGCCCTTCCTCTGAAGCACAACTCAAACCTGAGCTCTCACGCAAGGCATTTGATAGATCCCCCTAGTTCAAAATACTCTCTCTATCTCCCATGTCTTTAGCAACATTTGTACCTCTGTAAACTCTTATCACATTCTCTTTCCTTGAAGTTAGGTATATATCTGTCTCCTCAACTTCACTACGAGCTCCTGGAGAGTAGGGATAGTGTTTCATTCTTCCTCAACGTCTAGTACACTGCTCAAGGTTTGTTGAAATGAATTGAAATGAAATGAATGTCACTTTAAATTGGCATTTAAAGTGACCTATAGGAGGACAATCCATGGGCACTGTCTCTATTCCCCTTCCACCTCCCCACCCCACCAATCCTATTCCTCCCATGGCCCAAAGCGTAGGAGTTTCTGTGGCCTCAGGGGCAGGGAGCAGTGAGCTTCAAGGGAGGATTGCATCACATACCTCTGAGTCTCTCTTGGCTGCCACTTGCTTCCAGCCCCGTTTTCCAGAAAACAACACCCAAAACCCTGAAACAAGAAAACCAAATAGTAGTAGAAGGCTGACATATGATGGCAATGGGATGGCCAGCCCCCAAGTTGGTGCCATCCCTCAAACCCATGCCTCTCTCTCAGCCAAAGAGTTTTCTGCCTCAAGGCTGTGACTCCGTATGACATCACAATGGGTATTCCAAGGTAAACCAGACAGGAGTCAGCCAATGTGCATGCTGCTTAAGTCTCTTCTTTGCTGCCCCTGGCTGCCCATAGGCTCTGGGCTGACAGCTGAAGCTCAGGGAAGAGCTCCTTTATGTCTCTGCTAGGATTGGGCTGGACAGCTTGTCATTAAGTAGGCAGTATGGAGACAAGGTTTCCAAGGGGTAGGCTTTCCAAGTGGCCTGTTCTGCCCTACAAGCATTTTCTCTGGAGCCTCAGTCCCTAGAGGTCTAAGTATGGTATCATATGTCCCAAACCACAAATTAGAATACAAGGTCAAGCAAATTTAGGAACACCAGGATATTTTAAGTTGGTACTCTCAGAGAATTTGAGAGATATGGTTTCTGAAGTCCAAGGCTTGACACATTTCCTAGCTGCTGGTGCATCAAGACAGAGATAAGATGTCACAGTGGGAGATTAAATGAACTTAGAGGATCACTCTACCCCAGAATTTACAGTCTCATTTTTCATGTCTAGAATATTTATTCTGTCATTACATCCACAGTTGACTGCATTCTCTAGGGTTAATTCATGGTGAACAAAAAATTCACAAGGAATCAATTAATGCTATAACAAAGATTAATGAAACTGGCCAGGGCATTATTTTTTCTTACAGGAAAGTTAATCTGGAAATGCAATTCAATGAATAATTGAATAGCAGGCCCTGTCTTAGAAGACAGACATGGTCTCCCACCTCATAGAATTTTCAGCCTATAGGGGCATCCTAAATAATGTTCTAGAAAAGCCCGTCAAGAAGGAAGTGGTGAAAGAAATATGGTATACCCATATTAAGAAGTACTCTGTAGTCACTATAAAGATTACAAAGAATGAGATCTGCTATATAAATCAAGCACACATTATGTGACAGTTACTAGTTATATGCCAGCCTGGAGCCCTAAGAAAAGATTAGTCCTGAAGATACAGTTTTGAGTTCTTAAAACATATATATACAATTTGACAAGAACCTTTCTCTATTTGTATATAAAAATATATTCTTTGTGTCCTAAATATTTATTCACCATTATGTTTGAGAAAGTCATCCATGCTATTTTGTATAGTTGTGATTCATTCATTTTTACTATTTTGTTGTACTATGTAACTATTCCATAACAAATTTATCCATTATGATATTAGTGAACATTTGGCTTGTTTTCAGTGTTGGCTATTATAAAAATGCTGTTGAAAACATCCTGTCCGTGTATCTTGGTGGACATACATTCCTCTTTCTCTATGGCAGTGGTTCTCAAACTTCAGCATGCATCAGAATCATGTGGATCATGCGGAGGGTTTGTTAAAACCCAAATTGCTGGTGTTACCCGGTAGTTGCTGGTTGAGTGGGTTTGAGGTGGAGCCCAAGAATTTGGTATTCCTAAGTTCCTAGGTGATGCTGTTGCTGTTGGTACAGGGATGATACAGCGCTGGACCACCAAACAGACACTATTAGCTTTTTTTGATGAATATTTGGTTTTGGACTGTGTTTTGGCACTTCGTCTTTATCCAATCTAGGGTGCAGGGATCACACTTTGAGGACTGCTGTACTAGAGTGTCTACCTAGGAATGGTAGTTGCTAAGTTATACAGTATGTGTAACAAACTTTAACAGACAGTGCCAAACTGTTTTCCAAAGTGCTTATGTCAATGCATACTTCCACCAGCGGCAAATGGCAGTTCTTGCTCTATTTTCCTGCCAACATGTGGTATTGTCAGGCTATTTAACTTTAGCCAATTTGGTGTGTGTGGTAGTGGTATTTCATTGTGGTTTTAACTTGAATTTCTCTGATCACTAAAGACAGAACACATTTTCCTAAGTTAATTGGCCAGTTAGCAAATTGTTGCACTCCAATTGTTAATATTTTGTTCAGGACTTTTGCATCTATTTTCATGATCAAGGCAAGCCTGCAATTTTCCTCTCTTATTCTGTCCTTGTCAGGTTTTTGGTATCAAGGTTATGCTAGATTCAGGAGTAGGGAATTCTTCCTCTTTTCTTAATGCTCTAAAAATTTTTATTAGGTTATTAAGAATGAAATGTCTGATTTCCCTACATACTAAGCATGACAGTTGATTCTGTGACATTTCACTTTGACACTTCTTGTTTTATTTTTATTGTGAAGGTACATCCTCAGGCTTTCAAATGCATGGTTTGGCCTGTGGTTATCTTTCAACTTTTTTAGAGGAATTTTTGTGAAACCACGGATAAGTCAAAAATTCAAGTTACTTTCAAATATGAGTTCTGTCATGGAACCAATGCTGCTCAGACAGTTCAAAATGTCAATAAAGTGTTTGGGAAGGATGTGACTAATGAACGCATAGAATATTGATGGTTTGAGAAGTTCTGTTCTGGTGATTTTAATCTTGAAAATGAGCCACGTGGGCAACCTGAGACTAAGGTGGATAATGATGAACTGAAAGCTGTAGTGGAAGCGAATCCATCTCAACCTACACGTGAATTAGCAGCAAGATTTGACGTTACTATTCCAACAATATCGGACCATTTGAAACAAATGGGCAAGGTAAAGAAGCTGGATAGATGGGTACTGCAAGAATTAAACAAGTGTCAGAAGAGAAATTGTCTGAAAGCTCACCTTTCTTTGCTGTCACAACATAAAGGTGAACATTTCTACACTGTATCGTTATGTGGGATGAAAAATGGATTCAGTTTGACAATCGCAAGCATTCAGCACAATGGTTGGATGAAGATGAAGTACCAAAACACAATCCAAAACTGAATATTCATCAAAAAAAGCTAATGGTGCATGTTTTTCCAATCTTGTGATACTTCACTTAGTAGACTGGGTTCCAGCTCTATCCAGCATAATACAAGAGGTGCTATATCACCATTGTTTTTTGTGGCTTAGTAGAACTCCATGGTATACATATACCACATTTTATTAATCCACTCATGTATCGATGGGCACTTGGGCTGTTTCCACATCTTTGCAATTGTGAATTGTGCTACTACAAACATTCTAGTGCAGATGTCTTTTTTATAGAATGTCTTTCGTTCTTTTGGACAGATGCCCAGTAATGGGATTCCTGGATCACATGGTAGTTTGCTTGTATTTCTCCATCACATTGGTATTAATTGATCAAAACTTAAGTGCACATATAGTAATAACATTCGTTGGGTGTTGGGCAGGTAGGAGAGGGGAGAAGGGGATGGGTACATACACACCTAATAGGTGCGGTGCACACCATCTGGGGGATGGACACGCTTGAAGCTCTGACTCGGATGGGGCAAAGGCAATATACATAACCTAAACATTTGTATCCCTGTAACGTGCTGAAATTTTAAAAAAAAGCTAATGGTATCTGTTTGGTGGTCCAGTGCTGGTATTATCCACTACTGCTTCGTGAAACCTAGTCAATGGATTACAGCGGATGTCTACGGCAACCAGTTGCATGAAATGATGAGGACGCTTGCAGTTAAGCAGCTGAGATTGGTTAATAGAGACAGGGCAATCCTCTTGCAAGACAACTCTCAACCACATATTACACAAACAACACTGCTCAAACTACAGAGGCTGGACTTGGAAACTCTGTCATGCACTGTATTCACCAGACCTTGCACAACTGACTACCACTTCTTCCAGGCTTTGGACCACTTCTTGCAATGAAAAATATTCAATTCTCAACAAGCTGTGGAAAATGTCTTTTGCGATTTCATAGCCACTCAATCTCCAGGCCTCTTCAGTGCTGGCATAAATAAGCTACCATTAAGATGGCAAAACTGTGTCAATAGTTTAGGCTCATGCTTTGATTAATTGTACTGCTTCTTGTTTGAGATATAATAAACTAAACTTTTGATTTGGAATCGGACATTTCATATTTAATGACCTAATGTAAGATTGGAACTCATCAGCAAAGCCATACAAGCCTGGAGTTTTATTTAAGTGAGGATTTTTTACTACAGATTCCATTTATTTGAAGGTTATAATACTATTGAGGATCTATGGGAGTTTTTTTTTGAGTCAGCTTTGGAAGGTATGTTTTTCAGTAATTTTTCTATTTAATCTACATTTTCAAATATATTGACAAAGTTATTCAAATGCAGTAATGTCTCCTTTGCTTTTTTTTTTTTTTTTTTTT
>NW_012149618.1:3264246-3265067 GCF_000956105.1 Propithecus coquereli | reverse complement strand
GCTAGGATTACAGGCGTGAGTCACCGCGCCCGGCCTCTCCTTTGCTTTTAGTGGTATTGGTTATTTGTGAGTTTTTTCCTTTACCTTGATCCCTCTTGCTAGAGATTTGTCAATTTTATTAACCCTTTCAAGAAACTAACTTTTTCTATGTTTGTTTTCTATTTCAATAATTTTTGTCTTTGTCTTTATTATTTCCATACTTCCACTTTCTTTGGATTTATTTTGCTGTTATTTCTCTAATTTCTTGATATGAATGCCTAGATCATTCATTTTCAGCCCTTTTCCCCCAATATATGCACTTGAGGATGCAAGTTTCCTCCTAAGTATTTCTTTCACTGCCTTCCACAAATTGTGATATGTAGAATCTTTATCATTCATTTCCAATTATTTTCTAATTTTCACAATGATTTCTTCTTTGATCCATAAATTATTTAGAAATTCATTTTTAAATTTTGAGATACATGAATATTGTCTAGTTATCTAACAAAGTGGCATTGTGATCAGAATATATACTTTAAATGATTTCAATTCCTTGAAATGTTTGAGACTTTATTCCCAGTTTATGGTCAATTAAAAAAAATTATGTGTGTGCTTAAAAACAAGATGTATTCTGCATGGGATAGAACTAGTATCTCCATATGTCCATTTGGTCAATTTTGTTAATCTTAATGTTCAAATCTATATTATTCCTAAACTTTTGTCTGATTTTCCATCACATATTAAGACAGGCATATAAAATCTCCTACTATGATTGTGGATTTGTTTGTATCTCCTTTGAGGTCTGTGAATTTTTGCTTTATATATTCTTTTTTTTTTTTTTT
>NW_012149618.1:3255813-3263916 GCF_000956105.1 Propithecus coquereli | reverse complement strand
ACCGCGCCCGGCCTGCTTTATATATTCTTAATTGTTATTTAAAATCATAATCATTCCTGGCAAATTAAACATCTTATCACTATGAAGACCTTCTTCATCTCTAATAATACCTTTCCCTTATTTTGTCTGCGTTAATATTCCCATAGCAATTTTCTTTTAATTGGTATTTGCACAGTATATCTTTTCCATTCTTTTATTTTCAACATTTCTATAGCCTTTTGTTTTAATACTGGATACAAAATAAACAAAATCCATATATGTGCTATTTGCAAGTGATGCATCTAAAACAAAAAGATGTTAATTGGCGCATGTATTCCATTTACATTTAATGTAATCACGAAAGTATTAGGGCCAAAATCTACCCTTACTTTTTACTTCCTATTTTGTCCTGTTTTATGTTTCTTTTTCTCTCCTTTATTGCCTCTTAATGAGATGACTAAGTATTTTTTAATTATTCCATCTTCCCCTTTCCTAGTTGGAAGTTATACTTTCTCTTTTTGTTCTTTTAGTGCAGGAGTTGACAAACTATGGCCTGTAGACTAAATCCAGCCTGCTGCTGTTATTGCAAATAACAATTTATTGGAACACAGCCACACTCATTTTACATACTGTCTATGGCTGCTTTCATGCTACAACAGCAGGATAGTTATGACCAAGGCCATAGGGCCTGCAAAGACTGCAATATTTACTATCTATTCCTTTGCAGAAAAAGGTTGCCAACCCCATTTTCAGTAGATATCTTTTAAAATGTGATATGTACACTTACCTTATCAAAGTCTTTAATTAATTAAAGCTTTATCCTCTTTATAGATAAGTCAAGGCCCTTAGAATATTTTAATTCCATTTACCCCTTACCCCTTACGAAATATATGTTATTGTTGTTAGGAATTTTAATTTTATTTTTTAAATAAAATTTTTATTTTTGAATAATTTTAGATTTACAGAAAAGTTGCAAAGATACTATAGCAAGTTCCTATATTCCCTTCACCCAGTTTCACCTAACATTTTATGTAACTTTGGTACATTTGTCAAATATGAGATTAACATTGGTACATTTACTATGAACTCAACTCCAGACTTCATTTGGATTTCACCAGTTTTCCCACTACTGCCGTTTTCTCTCCAGGATCCAACCAAGGGTACCACGTTGCATTTAGTCATGCCTTCTGAGCCTCCTCTGGTCTGACAGTTTTTCAGTCTTTCTGTGTTTTCCATGACATTGATAATTTTAAGGAGTACTGGGCAGGTATTTTGCAAGATGTCCCTAAATTTAGGTTTCTGTGATGTTTTCCTTATGCTTAGACTGAGGTTAAGTGTTTGGAGGAAGAATACCACAGAGGTTACATGCCCTTCTCATTACATCATTTCAAGAGGTACATGATATCAGTTGGTGGTGCTAACCTTCATTACTTGGTTAGGGTAGGACTTGCCAGGTTTCTTCACTGTGAAGTCAACTATTTTCCTCTTTCCATACTCCATTCCTTGCAAGAGAGCCCCTAAATCACATTGAAGGTATGGGGGATTGAGGAGGGATGAAAGTCCATTTCCTGGAGGGGGGTATATGTACATATATTATTTAGAATTATTGTATAGGGAAGATTTGTCTTTCCTCCATGCTTTATTTATTCAATCATTTATTTATATTGGTATGAATTCATGTATATTTTTTTTGCATTTTGTGTTACAGTCCAATATTATGTTATATATTTTGTTGCTCAAATTGTTCCAACTTTAGGAGCTCTTTCACGTTGGCTCCTGTGTCTCTTTGATATACTCCCTCCCCATCATTGTGGAGTTTTTGAGCAATTCCTTGCTTTCTGGCACTAGAAGATGCTCCAGGGCTCCTCTTCCTGTCTCTTTTTCCCACTCCATAGCACCCCAGTCACTAGCTTAAAAATGACCCAATTCTTGTCTCTCCCAGGATGGAAGCATTTTGCACCACCTAGCTGCAGTGCTTGTCTTCTCAGTCCTAGGATTTGAGCCACCTACCCAAAACGTGCCTGAGTTTAGATTGGATCATATGCATTTTGCTGTGTTTTGTAGAGCCCATCCCTGGAGCCAGGTTCAGACCCCTCCACTTCTTATCTGATCCCAACATCAACATCTTCCTTCAACCTTACAGCCTATCTGATATTCAAGATCTGGCCCCTAGTCTGTCTAATATTCAAGACCACCTAATTATAAAAAGAATAGCTCACTGATTGGGAGGAGAGATCATGAGTTCCATTTTTTATCTACTAAGCTTAAAGTATGTGCAATCTTCACATATCTTCTGCCCCATGCCCTCCATTCCCCCTGCTTTTTTTTAAGATGGGGTCTGGCGATGTTGCCCAGGCTGGTCTCAAACTCCTGAGTCCTGGGCTCAAATGATCCTCCCACCACAGCTTCCCAAGTAGCTGGGACTACAAATGTGCCCACCTCCCTCTTGCTTTTGATCTAACAAATAGGTATACCAGGAAATCGTTTCCTTCATCTTCCACAATCCAGTCTAGTCTTCTGGGCTAGGCACTTTAGTCATTTTGGCATAATTACTACCTTGTGTTAATAATGGATTACTCTGCAGCTATTTTTGCCCTCAGATGTTTACTTTCTCCAAAAAAATGGTAAAAAGTTGTCACACTACCATTTGTCTTTGGAGAGTTCTAAAAAATCTTTGAACTTCCTTAGAGCACAGATTCCACTGACAATGACCTGACTCTCTGATATCAGATCCACAAACCAGTGCAAGTCTCCAGATATTCTCAGGATTTTTTTGGCTATTCCTTTACCCAACTCCAACCTCCTTTCTTCCAAAATTTCCCTTGATTCTTGGCCTACCCTGTAATCTCCAAAAACAGGGAGCTGTTTCTGGCAGCTCTCTGTACTTACCCTGCTGTTCCAATCCACTTCCATTCTGTCTTGTGTTAGAATTGCTCATATGTACTTGTAAATTTCTAGGGGGCAGAGATCAGATCTTAGTTATCTTTGTCTCTTCTGCAATGCCAGAGCATGTCTAGCCTCTAATGTACCCTAAGGCTGAGCAGTATTGCACCTTGTTCACAATACCCGAATATCGTGTCCAACTACGTTGAATTCACTTGATGTCTTGGTACCATCCAAGTTTTTGACAAGAAAAAGGACTCCGGGCTTCTAGAGTCCTCCTGCAACCAGCCTTGGAGAATCCTAACCCTGCACCATGTCCCATCCACATGTGGGAGTGGGACTACTGAACGTGGAGGCATCATCAACAGGATCAAGGGGTGCTCTGTCCTTTTGGGCCCTAGAAAGCCGGGTATCTTCTTGGACTTGACACTGTTCATTATGCCAAGCTGAGAGATGAATTAACCCAATGAAAGCATATGGGAGAGAGTTGTGGGTAAAGACAGGCAGGGGGCCTTTGCAGAATACTTTCCTAACTTCAGTCATCTTGAGTTGTAGAGGTGTTTGCGGAGGATGAAAGGGGTGACACTCAGAAGGCACTGTGAGAGCGGTGTTTGGGGACAGGGGAGCTGGTGAAAGATCCAAGGCACCAATGCAAAGATGTAGAACAGGAAAACAGAACTCAGATCTCTATGTGAGACCCACAGATGCATACAGGGGCCTTAGGGCTACCCTAAAAAGATTGATTATCCTCATAAAACCAAAATCTGGCTCTTTAGCAGTCACCCTTCTGCCTGAAAGTTTCAGTGACATTATTTTCAAAGAGTTTTACCCCCACAGGAGTGTTCCTGGGTGTTTCTCAGGCACAAGGGGGAAGCAGCTCTCTACTGTCAGAGCCGTGTGTCACAGGCCCTAAAGAGCTGGCATGGATCTGGGGTGAACGAGGGACAGCTGAGGTCTAAAATATACAGACTGGGCTTTCTAGTGTTTGTTGGGTTCCACCACCGAAGGGTGTTCAGCACCCCCAGAGCTCCTTCTGTGCATCTTACAAACATGGGGCAGGGCATGCAACTCTCACTTCATGGTCTGATTATGGATGTAGCATTGGTCCGGTGATAAGGATCTTGTCATGTCTCATTGGGATTGCCTTTTTCTGGGTGTCCTATGTTAGGGACACGACTTATTCCCTGTTTCCCTGAAATTTTCTAAAAGTCCCCACCTCTCCTTGTTTGTGTGTGTGTACATGTGCATGCGTGCCTGTGCGTTGGAGATAGAGGCATAGCGATCCTGGAATAAAGTTTGTGTCAGGGGCCAGTGAAATGCAGTCAGGGGGAGAATTAAAGAAACGAATCTGCTGTTGGGACCAACCCACGCCACCCATCCTGTCACACCTCTGATCTACTGAGTCTGATTTACTGATTGTGGAAGGTTAAGTTTCCAACACAAGACATTTAGTTTTATTTCTGAAATGAAAATAAGCCAATGATAGTAGAAACCACTAGGTCAAGAATAAGAATCCTCCCCACCCTGGGCTGCTGGTGCCCCTGGAAACTGGGCCTCTTTCTCCCACAACTTGTGCTGCTGGTACAAGTCCCCTTGGGCTGGGCTGGGCCCCTTTCACACACCCAGAAAAACTGGTTCACTGCACAGCAGGCTCCAGGGTCTTGACAGGGTCCGCACTGCGCTTCTGACCAGGCCCGGCGAGGGCCCTCCTGACAGCCTCACAGACAGAAGGAGCTGCAGCCAGGTGTGCCTGAGCTTCAGTGATAGAGCACCGGAATAGGAGGCTCAGCAAGGCTACAGGGATCACCTGTGGGGAAAAGGCAGGGAGAACTGAAGCCTGACTAAGTGCAGTCATCTGAGGAAGAACCCGGAAGTGCTAAAGCATTCTGGTGTGGGAATCAGGAGCCATCGTATTAGATGCAAGAATAGAAGGACATTATCAAGACTAGAGAGTAGTAATGAAGTGGGTCAAGGGCAGAGAGAACCCTTCACCCCAACTCAGAAAACTCCTATTCATCCTTCAAAACCCAGTCCAAAGACCTCTTCTCCCTCTCTTTCCTGACTCCCCTACTAGGCAGAACGGAAGACCCCTTTCCTGTGTGACTGTAGTACCTTTTTTCACACCATTGTGACCACAGTCATGTCTTCCCCATGAATGGGGAATTCATTGTGGGAAGAATGTCACTGAGCTTTATAAACCCAATGCCAAGCAAATTTCCTGACACATTGAAAATACAGTAAGTAAGTGTTTGTTGAATGGCCAGCAGTGGGCAGGATACCTGATCCTTCTCATGTGCAAGCCGCACATGGCAGGAAATGGGAGCAGCCCGAATATCATCTGACAGTGGCTGAGGAAAGTGGATCGCTTGGAGGAGGCTCTCGATGCATCGAGCCTTGGACTGTCCAGAGAACCTCTGTGGAAGAAGTGGTAAGACCAATATCAGGCTAGACGGCCAGGGGAACTGAGAACGGGGTCAAGGGAGAAGAAAGAAGAAGGAGACTGGGAGGCTAGGATCCCGAAGCCTGGCTGTAGCGGCTGTAGAGAATTTGCCCTGTAGGCAATCCCAAACGCATAATCCCCAGGTTTAGAGAAAAATTGGGTTGAAGGAGTTCCGGTTGAAGATTGAAGGTTGAAGGTGGTTGAAGGTGGTAGACCTTGATTGGCTGGGTTAAATTAATGGCAAATTGGTCAAATTTTCAGCTGTGTCCCATCAACCCCATAGGTTGGTAATCTTAAACTGGACTCTCTCCCTCCGGTTTCCTCCCTAACAAAATCCATCCTGCACACTGCTGTCAAGACCGTCCATCTGCAAACACTGTCTCCATTTTGTTCCTACCCTCCTCTCTGCTCAGCACTGTCCAAGCCACATATATAATTTTAAGTTTTCTGGTAGCAGCATTAAAAAAGAAACAGGTGAAGGCTGAGCACAGTGGTTCACATCTGCAATCCCAGCACTTTGGGAAGCCAAGGTGGGAGGATCACTTGGGGCCAGGAGTTTGAGACTAGTCTGGGCAATATAGCAAGACCCCACCTCTACAAAAATTTAAAAAAATAAAAAAATTAGCCCTGACTTTGTGGCACATGTCTGTAATCCCAGCCTCTTGGGAGGCTGAGGCTGGAGGATTGCCTGAGCCCAGGAGTTCAAGGCTGCACTGAGCTGCGATCATCCCACTGCATTCCAGTCTGGGCTACAGAGTGAGATCTTGTCTCTAAAAAACAAAGTAAAACAAAAAAAAGAAACAGGTGACATCAATTTTAATAATATATTTTATTTAACCTAATAAATCCAAAATATCTCAACATGTAAGCAATATTAAAAATTACTATGGAGATATTTCATAGTATTTTTGTATTAAGTCTTTGAAATGTGGTGTGTATTTTCCAATTATAGTGCACCTCGATTTGGTGCTAAATTTGCAATGCTAAAAAGTGATATGTAGTCCTACCAAAACAATAAAGTTGCATTTAGAATCAGTTATTTATTTATTTATTTGACAGGGTCTTACTCTGTTGCCCAGGCTAGAGTGCAGTGGCATCATCATAGCTCACTGCAACCTCAAATTCTTGGGCTCTAGCGATCCTCCTGCCTCAGTCTCCCACATAACTGGGACTGCAGGCATGTGCCACAGTGCCCGGCTAATTTTTGTATTTTTAGTAGAGACGGGGTCTCGCTCTTGTTCAGGCTGGTCTTGAACTCCTGGCCTCAAGCAGTCCTCCCGCCTCGGCCTCCCAGAGTGCTAGGATTACAGGCATGAGCCACCATGCCCAGCCAATATCAGTTTTTAAATACAATTAAAAATTCAGTTTCTCAGTCACACTAGCCACATTTCAAGTACTCAACAGCCACATGTAGCAGGTGACCATTATTTTGAATAGCACAGGTGTAGCTACATTTGGCAAGTCCAAATTCCTGTCTGGCTTTAACCTTCCACGCTCTCCCCTTCCTGCCCCCTCATGCTCTTCCACTGCTCTGTAAATTGACTCTCCACTATGGTCAGACCTCTGTCCCTCACATATCATACCTAGTCCCCCTTCTGGGTGCTGGCTAATGTTCTTCTAACAGGCATGTCTTTCCTCCTTCATCTATTCAAGCCATACCACCAGGCCCAGCTCAAATATCACCTCTCCCATGAAGCCTTCTGTTTTGCTGTAGTGCAAACTGGTCCCATCTTCTTTATAATAGTTCTATTGGACTCCAATAAGGACCGTAGGTCGTTTCAGGGACTTAGTAGGTGCTCATTAAATGTTTGTTGATTAATTCCTTTCACATAAGGTTGCCAGATTTAGCAAATAATAAAAATACAAAATACCCAGTTAACCTTTATTTTTTTTAGAGATGGGGTCTTGCTTAGTTGTCCATACTGGTCTCAAACTCCTTGCCTCAAGCGATCCTTCCACTTCAGCCTCCCAAAGTGCTCAGATAACAGGCGCGTAAGCCACCACACTCAGCCTAAATTTGAATTTCAGATACATATGGAATAATTTTTTAGTAAAGTATGTCCCATGCAATATTTGGGACATATATGAATTTTTTCATTATTTATCTGAAATTCAAATTTAACTGGATGTCCTGTATTTTTATTTGCTAAATCTGGCAACCCCACTTCCATGACCATCTGTTGTGCTATCTGCTCAGCATCCATTCCTCCTCCTCCTGGTACCAGCACCTTGATTTTCCTTAGGAGAACAACTGCTCCCTCATGTTCAGGACACGAGGTTTGACTGAGGCTCACCTCCCGCCCCCCGGCCCCCATCATCTTGAAGGGAAGGCGCACGCACCAGGCTGGGCAGAGCGCCCCCTCTCTGAGAGAACAGTAATTGGTTCAGGGACATGCATGTGACCCAAGCCAAGCCAATCAAAGCCCTCCCCAAGCATTTGCAAAAATCACAGGGATATTTCTTGACAAATTTTAGCTAAAAAGAGGGGGAAAAAAAGAAGAAATCACAGGGACAAACAAGCTCTTTTTCCACTAGGGTTGCTAAGTTAGTAGGACGTGAGGCTGGCACTATTGGTGGCCAATTTGCCGCCTAATGGAGAAAACCTGCCTGAGAATGAGAGCAACACAGAGGAAAGCAGAGCTGGGGGCTGAAGGTTCTGGAGCACATTGTTAGAGTATCTGGATCCAGCTGCCCTAGGACTGTTTAGGTATATAAGCTATAATTTGGTTTGTTTAGCTTAAACCAGTATGAACTGGGTTTCTGTCGCGTTTGTTTGTTTGTTTAATTTTATTTATTTATTT